>NC_068404.1:25725758-26087633 GCF_023724105.1 Carassius gibelio
ATAACTTGATTCAGACAGTGATTTTTATTGATATTTCTCATGTATTATGGTTAGAGGTTTGCTCTTCTGCAATTAATTGGGCCTAAAGCACTTGTGGCAAAGCAATTTTTGTGTTAGAATTTTTTTTTTTATGTTTGAAAACTTTCTTTGATTTACACTGTGGACTAAAAGCAGATTTAAAAAGTAAGATCAAAAGAACTTTTATTCAGCAAGGATGCATTAAAAGATCAAAAGTGTCAGAAAGGACTCTTACGTTGTTAAAAAATCTATTGTTTTCATCACTGATGATAAAAGTTTATTGAACACCAAATTAGCATATTAGAATAGTTTATGAAAGATCATGTAACTCTAAAGACTGGAGTAATGATGCTGAACATTCAACTTTGTCACCATCACAGGATTAAACTGCATTTTAAAATGTATTGAAATTCAACCTTGGTGATCAGAACAGACTTCTTTCAATAATCTTAACTAATCTCACTGGCTGCATACTTTTGAATGTGCATTTGAGTTTATGTTGATAGTCAACTGTGGCTTCATTGCAATATTTAAATATTTGGAATGGCTTCCTTTCTTATATATATTTGGATACTGAATGGTCTTATCATTACACTGCACCGTATCTGTCGACAAGAAGATAATGTCATTGTAATATTTGCATATTAATTAGTCATCTTTTTTACATCAGCCACAGACTGAAGTTAAAATTGACTAACTCCATATTTTAGACGCAATATAACTAGTTCCAAAGGTATCCAAATTAATATCTTTTTTTTTTTTCAAGCATTCATTGTAATTCCCTGAAAAAAAAAAGCAGCCAGTACATTATCCATTCTCTTTTTGTGTTCTGCAGAAGAAACAAAGTCATACCAGTTTTCAACCTTAGTAAATAACCAACAGATTTGGAGAAACTTTTCCTTATATAAAACATGATGGGCCCGAACTATTCCAGTTTAAACACTGCTTTTCACTAAGAAGCATACTTATATTTTGATGAACCCTCTGCCCCTTTTGCTTTTGCCTTTGTGCTGTCTGTTTACTAGTGAGTTTCCCTCGAGGTCTTTGTCTGTCTGTGATTCTCTCTGCAGTACCTCTGGTAAAGATCTGTGTGAAGAGCAGACAGTCAGTCTAGCAGAGATCCATTTCCATCTTATCTCTCAGTCTTGCTGCATTTGTTTCAGCTACACACACACACACACACACACACACACACAGACACACACACACACACATACTGTCATAAAACTTTAATTTGAACTTGAATTTGTTAGTATTTGGGTCAATAGCAAAGGGGGACTCTTAAATAAAGGTTTAAAATGAATGAGGCAAGTTTTTAGTATATTAAAGTATATCGGTATATTAATATTTAAAATGTATAAAACGTAATATATTTTAATTTATATTTTTATTTTAAATAAAGTAATATATAATTTTTTTATTATATCTAATATTTTTTAATATAATTAATTTTTATTCTGTAGACAGAATTTTTTTAATATCGATATTTTAACACTTTTTTTAATGTAAACAGTGAATTCTTCTGTCATTTAACCATTTTGTCAGTATGTTTGGAGGTATCCCAATGTTCTATAGCTAACACTAACAAAATAAGGGAGGACAGATTGAATGCTTGAATTGAGATTTAAAATCAGCACTTTTGTGCGTCAAACACACGTTTGCAGCCTGAGTTGGTTTTGTCCTGTGATGTTTTGATGAAAACTTGGCTGTTTTGGTCTCCTCTAGGATTTTTGCTCTCTTGCCATGAAAAGCACAACCAGAGTACAGCCAAAAGGCACAGCTGCCATATTGTTAGAGGCATGAGCAACTCTAGGAGAGAAAGAATAAAAATGTAAGTTTGTTTACCGAACATCCCCGGGCTACTGGGACAACACAAACCAGCTGAGGCCTTGGGCGTCCTGGCAGGCCTCAACCCTTGGAGAGCCCCGGCCTTTTACTTGGCACTCTGAACAGCTGGAGAGAGAGGGTTTCTCATAATACACCCCTTCAATTATCCCAAACTCAATAAAAACCTTGGTTTGTGGGCTAAAATGATACAATATTAAATCACAGCAATTTTTTTGTATAGGACTAGCATCCAAAATACGCCTCTTAGTTGTGCTCAGCTGAGAAGGCCTCTGATTCTCTTGTTTTTCTAGGCCCACTTTTATTCTCAATCATACAAATGTATGCAATTTCATTGCTACAGTTGAGTAAAAGCTATGTGAACCCTTGGATGTACCATGTACTTCTGTATAAATTGGTCATATGGCTATTTATTTTGTTGTCGACTGATGAATATCGAGGCTTGTGCCGGTGCGTTTTGTAAATTTTTATTAAAAAGCCCCTAAACAACTTAAATTACTTAGTCAGTTTTGATCGTGCAGATAAGTGCAATACATCAATCAAATCTGAAAAGGGTCTACTTGTATTATTATACATACTTAAAAACAAAATTTTGTGCTTTTGTAAAATAAAGAAAACAAACATGGTGCGCTGTCTGCTGCCTTGGTCTCTTCGTCTTTATGCAAGTTCAGTAATGTTTAACAATTCTTAATGTTATGTCTTCTAAAATCTCTTTTTCCAGACATGGATCAGGCAAAGCTTTTTGCGAATAGAATTTTATCCAAATCTGTGAGTTTTTTTTTGTATTGCAGTACAGCTCTGACCAACACCTCCAATCTGGTCATTTTGTCCCTGTCAACTCTCACACTTCTTGGTTTTGCTCCTGAAAACAGGTCTACATGCATGTTGCATTTCCTCCAAGTGTTCAAGTGTGTAGAACTTTATGTTACCTGATGGGAGACAACATAGCATTGATTGTAATGCAAGTCAATTATAAATATTATTTTTATATTTTCAGTTTTTATTTTAGTTTAATTTATAGTCATTTTGTTATGCAATTTTGCCTTTTTCATTACTATTGTATATATGATTCATTTTGTTTTAGTTGGGTTAAAGTTTTTATTATCATCTAATTAGCATTTTGTTTCAAGGCAACATTACTAATTTTTATTTAGTTTACGTTTTATTTTATTTCAGCTAAACAAAAATGTTTTAATAGAAGTTTTAAAGTTTTTAATAGTTGTAGTTCATGATAATAGTCTTGCTATGTATGTTTAAACAGTGTGTTCAGTAAAGACTCACAAATGTATGTTTGTGTATTATTTGTTAAAGTAAACTGTGTTTTTTGACCAGTTTATGCACAAAAGCCATGATAAATTCAAAGGTTCACTTATTTTGTTCCCCACATCTGTAGCTGCCTTTACAAACCTCACAGTTCTATTTATTGTATTTACCTAACCCTTTCTCTTTACTTTTGCTTTAAGGTCACCGTTTTGAGGACAATCCTGGGGTTAGACGTCACCTCGTCAAGAAATCATCACGTTGTCAAGTCGCACGAACCAGCAATAGCTCACCTCCTCTGTCCAGTCTGAAGAGGAGGAAGAGGATGGACAAGAAAACTCACGAGGTGAGTGCTGAGCTTCCTAACCGCACAGAGAAAAGACAAATGAGACCTAGTTTCACACAGCCAGACGCACAGTTTGCTCCACATTATAACTTATTTTTGTTCACTTATACTAAACTAAATTGACCAAACACAATTTGTTTTGTTTTAATATGGCAGTTATGAGATGATTTATCAACAATAGAACAGTGTGAAAAAATAAATAAATCAAAAAATAGCATGGCAGACTGTCACAATTATATGGTAAACACTGAAAACTAGCCAAAAACGTGTATGATTTTGAGATACTGTTTGGCTCCTCAAGAGAAAGCTGATAGAAAAGCCTTTGTTTTCTCCAGACTGACATCGATACTGATAATGAGGTGGTGTTAATAGAGATAATCAATGTGGAGGAGCAGAAGAGGCCACAAATTCAGTGATTTTCTTTGCTGATATCTATTGATCCATTTCATCCAGTGGGCTTCAGTAAACTGGTGAAAACAGTGTCTCTAAATCAGCTGGATTAATTACACAAGGCTCTTAGTCATTCAGCACATGTGTCTGCCTCTGCTGATCTAAGCTCTGAATAACCAGCGGAGGAGAATCAGTTGACTCGCTGGAGTTTAGGATTCATGCAGATGTATAAGACAGGGTCTGAAAAGTCCTCCATAGAGCAAACTCTTTAAGCACTTTGGTGAATTAAATTTTGAATTTGTAATTTTTTTATTTTAACAGTTCCTTCAGTAAATTTTTCTTCAGTGGTCAGCAGAGATGAATCAACATGCAACTTTGGATTCAAAGCAAAAAATAATAAATAAATAAATAAATTAAAAAAACTTAACCTACTCCTCCATTGCAAATGACATTAGAATTTTCAGTAAGATAAAAAATTATTTACACCAGTAGTCATTTAATTCAGTGTTATTTAAATGGTTTAATATTATCTTTTAATATTTGGAATTAGCTTTTATTTTTGTATTGTCCACTGTAAGTTTAATTTTCCTTGTTACTTGTTTTAGTAATCTTATGTGATTTTGTGTTTTTAAATATGAACAAATTTAACCTTAATTTGCTTTAATCTGTTTTATAAAAAAAAATTGTTTCATTTATTTCATTTTTATTTAATTCAATTTTATTTATTTATAAATTTTTCTTATTAGTTGCTAAGGTAACATTTATAATTATTTCTTAAGATAGTACTGTCAAATGATTAATCGTGATTAATCACATCCAAAATAAAAGTTTTTTTTTAAATAATATATGAGAGTGTACTGTGTATATTAATTATGAATATATAAATACAAACATACATGTATATATATATATATATATATATATATATATATATATATATATATATATATATATATATATATATATATAAATATATAAAATGCAGTTTATTTATGAAATATGTTTATATATAATATGAAATATGATGATATAAATATATGAATGTATATACATTTAAATATTTAAAATATATATATATATATATATATATATATATATATACATAATAAATAAATAAAATATATATAAATACATAATAAACAGTACACATGTAAACAAAAACCTTTAATTTTGATGTGATTATTCACAATTAATCGTTTGACAGCACTAGTTAAGCATAACCTGCAGTTTTTAATAACATTTATATTTTGGTTTCAGCTGTATTTAAATAAATGAAAATGATTTTAAAAATTTAGCTTGCGGTAACAAAATTGATTTACTTAGTCATGACTGGAAAATACCCACATTTCTGAATGTATTTCTAGTTTTTATTACTAAATGTTTAACCATGTCTGTAGATATAAGTAGTTTGAGTGTAAAGGTAGACTTATTTGGGTTTGTCATTTGCAGTGCTTCATGGGAGTGAAAGATTAATTCTGGCTTCCATTGTAACAACTTCTCTGATTGGTTGTCATCTTTTTGTTGGTAGCAAAGCTCTCAGCACTGAGAATTCGGCAATGAAACCCTCATAAAACTTTTGGTTTATGACACTGAAATTGACTGAAATTGTGACTTCAGCAGTAGCATAAATCATCACATAACAACCTCGGAGCTCACGGTAGGTCTGTCTTGAAAGGTTTTTAGTCATTTTGATAGAACCATCACCTGTGTTTTTACTTTCAAATGAAAAATACTAGAACGAAAGAAGATTTATGATATCACTGTCATATTTTGATGGCAAAATATTTCAGTCTTGCTCCCCTTCCAACCAGAGATCTACTTGTTTGACTATTTCCTAGAAATTAGCTCCCGGGGAGCATTTCCAAGATGGCTGCCAAGTGAACTGAACTGCCTTGAAGTAACTTTGGTTAGGATTCATTAAAAGTGCTTTATGATGTGCGTTTGACACCGTGTTCTCTGTAGGTGTTTGTGGAGCTCAATGAGCTGATAGTGGATAAGAACCAGGAGATGCGCTGGAAAGAGACGGCACGTTGGATCAAGTTTGAGGAAGACGTGGAGGAGGAGACGGATCGCTGGGGTAAACCGCATGTGGCCTCGCTGTCCTTCCGTAGCCTGCTGGAGCTCCGCAGGACCATCACACATGGTAAGAGTCAGCTGCTCTGCCAGCCCACTCAGAGCCTGTGATCCTGCTCCAATCCTAACATCCACGCGCTTGACAAACCAGTGCCGTATAACTGACAGAATTCAACTGGACACTTAAATTAGATAAATGGATTAAACCCTCTTGGGCATATCCACTTTTTGACCATGGAAAACGGATGGTTTTCAGTGTGGGTGTAGCATTAGTTTAAAAAAAGCATGACAAAAAAATTCAGTCAAAACATGTCAGTGAGAAGGTTTTGGTAAGTTTCAGTTCCTGTGGTTGTGGAAACAAAATGACAACCCTGACAAAAGGCATCTTTCACGGACGACAGTGATAGACTGACATGAGGTTTTTCAAAAACAAGAAAAAAAGTACAGCGGTCATGTACTGTACTAGGTGGTATGATCAGAATATGAGTAATTTGAAATCATGGCAACAGTATGTCATGATATAGTGGTTTTTGTTGAGCATTTGTTTGAAAATGATGCAATGCTTATCTAATAATCCGCTGAATTAAATACTTAAAAAAATGCATGCTACTTTGATTATTTTCTTTTATTTGCAACTTGAAAAACCAAACCTTTATTTATATAAGCAGAAGATTATTCATTAAAAAAATGGCATTAGTGTAAAAACAGCTTCAAATCTTTAGCACTTGAGTTAAAAATAAGAAAACACACACACACACGCACACACACACACACGCACACACACACACACTCACACACACACACACACACACACACACACATATATATTACTTTTCCCTCCTATTTATTGATTGAAAGCTCTCCAGTCCACATGTTGAGAGAAATTGGGAGTAAGATGTTACTTTACTTCTATAATAAATGTGAGCATACCTAAATATATCTTACAAATCAAAAAACAAAACAAAACAAAAAAACAAACAGATGAAGTATTCCTCAAAATGAGTAAAAACAGTGAAACGAAACTCAGATTATGACGCAAACCTGCAATAATTAACACAAATAACCTTCATGTATTTAATCCCATTTTATTAACCAGTGTCTTTGCTGCTGACCTTCGATGATCCAGTTCAAAGCAAAAATTACTCAAGATAAACTAAGATTTGTTCTTCTTTTCTTTTTTATATCGCTGAAGAGTGTTGAACTTTCTTCTTCTGTGTTCCACTGTACAGATGTGAATTTACTTTTCCTTCAGCCTGACTCTTTTGATGTAAAAAGGCTTTTACATTTGCCAAAAATACAACTTTTCATATTAAAAACAAAGAAGCAAGTCCTGCCCAGATTTATATATAAAAAGTAATGTAACCCTGTAAAAAGTAACGTAATTAGTATTAGTACTTTTCAAATTACTTATATAAACATTGCTTTATAATTGAATGCCTAAAAAGCTAATTTATACTCTGTCAGAAGATTATTTGAATTGTGGCATTTGAAGTGAGAATATTTAGAGATATGTAAGAATATATGATCCCACAATTTGGCTTCTTTTGCATTGTTCTTTTATATAAGCTTTAATGCATATATGCCAATATCATAAACATGGGGTTCTGTTACCCAGGTGCCATAATGCTCGATCTGGATCAAACCACACTCCCTGGCATCGCCCACTTGCTGGTGGAAACCATGATAATCTCAGACCAGATCAGAGCAGAAGACCGAGCCAATGTGCTGCGGGCCCTGCTGCTCAAACACAGGTTAGTGGAGGTCAGAAATCAATACTCCAAACAAAGCCCATATTGATCTTCTTTGATGTGGGCCTTGATGTCAATGTCATTTGTCACAGCTGCCTGTATTGGTTTCCTGCTAAATGAAGTGGTGTGATTACATAACAAATAGACTTCATATGACAGCGCACCAGGAACATGCCACTGGAGGTTTTAATGACATGTTGCTATTGCAGCTGCAGAGACATCAGATGCTGCTTACATCAAAGAGTGTTTAAAGGAATACTTCACAAGAGCATTGTTTACTCATTCCTATTAAACTCTATTAAGCACAAAAGGAGAATATGTGAGCAGAATAGTTAAGCAGAATAGGTGAGCTGCTCTTTTATTTAAAAAGATATTAAAAAAAGAAACGGTCTTATTATGGTCCGTATAGAGCTTATGATTTCAGAAGACTTGGAGGAGAGTTCATAAGTTACATGGCCTATTTTTGTGGTGCTTTTAAGGTGCTTTTTTTTTTTTTTGGAAGAAATGCAGAAACGTACTCCAACTGAGTACTAACAAAATTAATATTGCATGGCATCTGCTACAGAAATCTGGGCTGCATTAATAATTTGAAGCAATGTACCTTTTCTAACCCCATTTATTATTAATATTACAAAAGATATTCATACAGTAGCTCCAAAAAAGTTTTGGGCACTCAAGCCACACTTTAAAATGTGTGAATGTCTTTGCATTATATACATACTGTACTATTAAAGTAAGTGGAATCAAAAAACAAATTAAGCTTTTCTCTGAACTATCTAGTTTCCTAATCTATTTTTACAGTGATTTTAATTAACTGATTATACTGTGATTTGTAGTGGTTGAAACTTATTTTGTGAATATTGATATATACATTTTAGAGATGTACAGAATTTTCTTAATTATTCGGCCAAAAATTGAATATTATAGGCCTGCGTGTCCCATATTTCTGTTAACTGAACCAGCCATGCCATTAATTATGAATTTATCAGTCTTTTGCATGAAAAAGTCAGTTTTTTGCATATAAATATTATGCCAAAAAGAAACAGAAAATCGAGCTATATGCCTTTCATGAGATTTGGTTAGCCTACAACAATTAATTTGTAGGCTATTTTACAGGTGGGAATACAACAAATGCATGATAATGTTTTATGTTCAAGCTACCCATCAAAATTATGGTGAAAAGTTCTTTAAATCTGTTTTAAAGCATTTGCTCCATGTATAAAAAAAAGGCTAATAAATAATAGACATAAAATTGCGTTGCAGCAAATCCTTTAAATTTTAATGTATTCAGAACAAAACAACATAAAAATCTGAAAATATAAGCAGCTATACAAATATAGGACAAAGTTTTATATGTTTGCCATTATAATTAGTGTTTTAATTGTATAGAATTATAAAATAAAACACAAATTATAATCAGACCTGTTTAAGTCTTTTCCATATCTTTATATTTTAGACATCTATCAATTATGGTAATGAAAAATTCACAATTAGCTGAGTTTCGGTTCAACGTTGTGAATCGCTCCTGTTCAAGACCGAGATGGTAGAAAGGTGTAGTTTTCTTTATTTTATAAAAACACAACGTTTTGTTGATATTGTGAGTGCACACAAATAAAAATAGACCCTTTACAGTTTAGAATGATGTATTACTCTTACCTTTATGAGCAAAAATGATGGCATATTTAAAGTTATTTCCACTGTTAGAAAAAAATGCAAGTGATTGTACTGGCTCCTCCATGTCCTGCAGAGCACACTTTAGCTTCTCCTCTCCACACAAATGATTATATATGCATCTAACAGTGCACATTTATATAGAATTAACATTTAAACTAACATTGTGATATGCTTTAACTGTTTTATATTTATAGATTTTATTTTAGGCAAGTTGTGATGATTTGATAAGGCTAAATTGATCAAACATAGGCTATGACCAACTCTGCCGCTGGCTGCTTGGACGTTACAGTGAAAAAAACAACAACTCAGGTCTCAAAATAAAATAAATAAATTCCTCTAAACGTTTTTCTAAATTAACTTTATACAAAAATGTTTTGTTGAGTTTATAACATGTGACACGTTCGTTCTGCTCTCACTGATCATTCGGTCAAATTTAGGCATCTCTTTTCTTCAGTGAGTGCAACAAAAGTTTAAAAACCAGTTGTGCTTTTGTATCATTTAAGGGATGTTGGAACTGATCAGAGATGCGTATTTGTGGTCAGCTAGAGGGATTCACTTTGCCATGCTATAAAACATACGCACAGTTAAACGTGATGAAAAAAAAAAAAAAAAGATTAAACCTCTCTACAGCGTTTCCCATCATCTCATATGCAGTTTTTCATGGGAAAACCTGTCAAATTAGTCACAAATATGTCTTTGTAATGTGAAAAAAAAAACATCAAGGTGCTTTAAGTTAGGTCATTAGTTACTAAAGTTTTTGGAAATGTTTTCAAACACAATTCAATGTCACACCTTGTCTCTTTGTTTTCTTTGTGTGTTTGGTTTGGCTGGAGCATAACCTGATCTCAAATAAGGCTTAATGATTGTGCCGATGTTGAGCGCTGGACACGCTTGCGGTGACGTGTCTAACAAAGCTGGGCAGCCACTCTTTATTCTTCACTTTTTTCAGAACGCATAGAAGCACCCAGAGCAAACCAAAATTAGTATTTTGTGAAAAACAATAAAAGCATTTATTAAGGCATTGGACTGCCTCTGCGGTCAATTTTTAGAGTTCGTATTCTGTTTAAATGTTCCCTGATGTTATCTAGCCGCATGTTGCTTTTTTTTTGTTGTCTTTAGCATTTTTTTACTGATTGCTTTGGTACGTGTTTCTTCGAGCAAACAGGGAATGTGGTTTGGTTTTGCAGTTTGGATTCTGATATCCTGACATGTTGGGTTTTGTGTTTGCTTTGCAAATTTTGCAAGCGAAGATGGAAAATTGCCTTTTTGGACATTGATAAGCAAGGAAATTGCTGTACCCGTGGAGCTAAATAAACACAAGAGCAGGGATATTTGTCTCACAGAGGAGAACAAATGGACTCAAAGTCATAACATTTTCACTATTAAAGGCATAGTTCTCCCAAAAAGAAAATGAAAATACTGTCATTTATTCACCCTGTTGTCATATGACCAATATAAACTTACATCCTTCTGTTTAAAACAAAAAGTAAATGTTTTTAAAGAATGTCCTGGCTGCTATTTTTTTGTTTAATGAAGGTGATTGACAACATTGTGGAAAAAAAACAAAACACTATAAAAGTATGATAATACATAAATGATGAGAATTTTAATGTCGGCTAAACTATCCCTTTAATGCCTCGTATTTATAGAATAGAGAGTTTGTGTTGTGCAAAAAAAAAAGAAAAAAAAAAAGAATTTACTTAATCAAGATTTACATATTTCATCCAAAAAGATGTTAACATTCAATAAACAAGCTAAATTTACTTAAGAAGTAAAATATGGTAATAAGATTTGTTTTCAGAGAATATATATTGGATTTTCTGAACCCATTACCCATTAGCAAACTTTTTTTCATATTTCATGCATAAACCACTCTATTTATATAATTTTTGTTGTATGTTTTTCTTATACAGTTAATAAATATAAAAACCACTTATTCAATCTTCTTCATTATTGTGTGTGTGTGTGTGTGTGTGTGTGTGTGTGTGTGTGTGTGTGTGTATATATATATATATATATATATATATATATATATATATATATATATATATATATATATATATATATATATATGGAGAGAGAGAGAGAGATAGAGAGAGAGAGAGAGAGAGAGAGAGAATATGCTTTTACATTTATCTTATTTGCATGACTTTCTGTGCATTTAACTTTCTGACATGAACAAAGTCTCACTAGATTTATCAACACTTTCTCTCGTCCAGTCACCCCAATGATGAGAAAGAAGGCCTTTTCCATCGGAACCACTCTGTCACCAGTCTGGGGGGATTCCGTCACAACCACAATCACGTGCACGACACCAGCCTGCCCCTGGTGTCCCAGGACCACGAGGAGATGCATGACAGCAAAGCGGCAGAACATGACAAAGAGGTGTTTGTGACATTATTTGTGAGTTGCTTGCTTCTTGAGTGCATGTTGTAGATAATTGCCATCAATCAAACTGGGCCAGAGGTTGTCACCTGGAGGACACCAACTTTGACTTTTGTTGTAGCCCTGGGTCCCTTCAGGGTGCATAGCTCTGTAGGCCAGTACCCGAGAGATGTGATGCAAATGTTTGTGGGTTACATCCAGCCCTACTGAGGAATAAAATAGCTAAGACTAGCCTACAGTGGTTTGCTGGACTTGGTCGAGCAAAAGTCTGATCAGACTGGTTTGTTTTAACAATTTGAGAGGGTTTTGGATACTTGTGAGCTGGATTGACCAACAAAACTGAACATCAGCTTGGAAAACTAGCTTAACCAGTTTTAACCAACCTAAGATATGCACTTTCGGGCCCACACCGACCATCAGAACTCTGTCGAAAGAAATGGAAAATTTATAATTTCCAAAATTCTGTTGCATTGTTTTTTGTTTTTAAATTGAACATTTTGGCTAATTCGATTATGTTCTTAGCTACCAATAAGAGTGTAGCTCTGTACTGAACACATTTTACCTTATTTAAATACATTCTACAGAATCCCACAGGTTTTCAGGTAAAATCAACAATTGTCCAGTTGAGTAAGAAAAATTAACACATTTTTCCATTTGAATTAAGTTTTCTTACCCCATTGGCAGATATTTTTTACCTGCTTTAAACAAAAACTCACTTGATTTCTTTTAGAAAACAAGACTTAAGATTTACTTTTTAAAATCATCAATTACTTGCTTAGATGTACAGTATCTTGATTTAGATATTTGCTCCGGATAACAAGACAAAATACTAAGCAAGAAAATATACTTTTTTGCAGTGAAAATGCATCTTCTCGTTGGGTCTGGGCCTGGTTATCAGCATCGCTAATGCTTGGATCATGTAAGCTGCTTTGCCACATGTGCAGGATTAAGAGTAATAGTGAGTTTACAGGTGCTTCCAGTTAAACTTTTGATACATTAGCTGTGAAACTCTGAATGTTCCCAATGGCTAAAAATGTTGGCACATTTGAAACAGCCCATATAAAAAGTGAAGACGTATTGTGTTAAATTGATTTAAAGTGATTTACCATTCGCTTTTCCACTTTGTCACCTGGATCTGTAAGTTTAGATTTGCGCACGGTGATACAAAACAGGCTCAATGGTTCATTAAAATTCACGAAATGTACTCGCACCTCGTCACGCGAACACATGAGCGAAACAGTCGTGTGGAACAATAAACAATCGGAGCAGGGCAGCTATGCATGCACTATCTGCCAAAGCTTTTCTGCCTCAGCTTGAGGCTGATGTGTGACGTTCAAATGGCACTAACTATGTTCTTCTGTCAACAAAAGAAAAACCCCCACCCTGTCCCAGCTGAGGGACACGCTGCCGCCAGATCAATGAAACTCCTGGCAAAGATTCCCAAGGATGCCGAGGCCACTGTGGTCTTAGTGGGTAAGCAAAGCAGCGTTTCGTTCCAGCGTTTGTTGTTTTCAGGTCCAGAGATGATGTTGAGTCATAGCACCAGAGTTTTCCAATAATGTCTCAGTCAGCTAAGTGAAGATTAATGCTTTTGGTTGTGTTTGATTTCTGTCACTGGATCCCTGTTTGTGTGGTTTAATTTTTTACCGCAATAAATGTGTTTATAGGGTGTGTGGAGTTCTTAGAGAAGCCTGCGATGGCCTTTGTCCGGCTCAACGAGGCTGTGCTGCTGGAGTCCGTTCTGGAAGTCCCTGTCCCTGTTCGGTTCCTCTTTGTGCTGCTGGGCCCCATGCAGACCAACATGGACTATCATGAGATTGGACGCTCCTTCTCCACCCTCATGTCCGATAAGGTTCATCTTGCATGCAAAATATATCACGGTTTGCAGATTATTAGGCCCAAGTAACAAATTTGTGAAGAGACCATTTCTATCTCATTGTTTTATGCTGTTTAGTATTTTTCTGAAAAGTTTGGTGTCAGTATATCTGAAATCTTAGAACACAGTGCTTCTCAACCTTTTTGAGCCCAAGGCTGGCCATTGTCCAAAACAATATTTCGAGGCCCCATGACTTTTCCATTTGTTTGTTAGGTCACACTTTATCTTAAGGTCCAATTCTTCAATTACCAAACCATTAACTACAACTTTTGACTCAGTAAACTCCTAACTTGCTGCTAATTAATAGTTAGTAAAATAGTTGTTAAGTTTAGGTATTGATTATAATTCGGGATGTAGAATATGGTTAAAATAATAGTATATTTTTCTGTGATAATTTTTGTTTTTTTTGTTTTCTATATTTAGTTTTTTGGATTATGTGTTTAATATAATTTAAGAGAATAGGATGGTGATGTTTAGAAGATATAATGTAGTATTTAAGCCTATAGGGGGCATAACTTTTGTGACAGATTTTCACCAAACAATGTAATTTTTACAGCCAATATGTTATTAACAGACATGCTAATAAACAACATAACAAAAGAAAAACATCACTGCAGGCTTCAACCCGGCTGCATTTATGATTTAGGCAATTCAAAAATCTCAGAGATAATTTTAAATAATGATTCAATCCATTTCAAACAACTGTTAAAATAATGAAACTTTAAATGGACTTGAGAAACAGGCCATGAGTGTGTTTTTTAATCGAACGTAACGACACTTAGGTTAGCGGCACTAGGAATGCGCAAAAAGGATAGGGCCATTACAAATTTATTGGACAGAAAAACAAGTCGATCAACATTTTCGGGGTCCAGAGCAGAGCATTTTTTATCCAGCTGTTGAGAAGACGCGCTCCGATCACACTGATGTCCCAGGGACACTCAGGTACCGCTGTGCAAGGTGGAGGTATTACTGCCAATTGTACACCACAAAAGGTGGTCGTTGTCAGCTTGCAGTGGTCCTTTTCATAACTCAGAATCTCCTGTAACTAGATGCGCGAATGAGGCGAATTTGTGTCTACCGCGCCGCAAGACCTCCAGACACGCGTAAACACTTCTTTACATTGAATTAACATAGAAATCATTCGCGCCAGATGTTCTATTCGCGTTTGGTGTGAACGCAGCATAAGAGGTCACTTTCGACGTCACTGGGTCTTATAGGTGCGTAAAATTGCTGGTACTTTCTGTCTAGCTTTTGTAAGGCTTACTGCACTTTCTGAATTCTTTATGTTCTTTTTCTGCTTATTTGTGAGTTTTGTTACACCTGTATTTTTTAATTGTTTAATTATTTTCAAATTAATAGTGTACATATTTGGTTAAAATCGATTCCCTATTTTAATTTTAAAAACTTTTTTTGGTTGGTCCGATCGATTGTGCAATCGATTTTCGAACTAAAAGTGACAGCCCTATTATTTACTTGATTATTCATTATTTACTAGAGTTTTAAAAAGTATTTTTCACTCTCAGTTTCTACCTGATAGATTGCTTCATATTAAAGTAACTTGGGAAATGTATATAAAAAAGTATATTCATAAAATATTTTAAAATGCCCAAGTGGTGGCGCATCTAAATAAGTAATATCTAGATTTTTAGTTGTTGCTTTGTCCTGTGAAAAAAATATCTTTGCTCATTGGTTGCGAGCCACTATTAAAGTGCCAAAAATGGCTCAAAGTTGTCTTTTTTATTTTTCTTACGATTCACTGGGTCATGGTGTTCAGTTCAGACTAGACATTTTGACATTTTGGATTTTAACAAATCATTTTTTACTAGCACCATTGTATCCAGTCTTCTCCAGAATAGTGACATATGATCTTAAGACCACACAATCTCAAAATAGATTTTTTCTCATTGTTCTGTAAACTTGTAATGAATTGTGGTGGGACTGGCCAACAGGGATGAATGATGGTCGCTCTCAAGTGCTTAGGCTAGAGCTTTTCCTGTAGATCTTCCTTCCTGCAAAGTTCATCAGTAAATTTGGTTTCCAGGAACAGAAATGAACAACCTGATGCTTAAGCAAATTGGGGGGGAAACTATAGTATCAGTGCCATCATGTCCTAAGAGTGCGTATTTCTTGTTTCATTACATAAAAATTAAATCCAAATGCCTTGGCCTGAAATTACACTTTGCTCAGATTCCTTGAGTCAGTCTTTGAGTCACATTTTGCCTTATTACCTGTCCGCCATTTTGAATTTTTTGATAGAATTTTTTCATTGGTACTTCTGCACTCTTTTCCCCATTATTCAAAGTTGGCTAAGATGATCTCCAGACCAAACCACACAAATGTCACTGAATAGATTTTTGATCTTCTTCCCATTCTCCAATTAATCTGTAATGAATTTCATGGCAAAGCCGCAGAGTAAAATCTACATTTATTTCTCGAATTCTTTGGCAAACCGAAACAAAACTTTGTGGGTATCAGTGGCATTATATCCTAAAATTGCTTTTAATCAGTTTTATGAGAAAAATAAAAATAAATAAATTGTAACTTCAAAATCACTTGGCCCAAAATTATAATTCTGGTTTGCTTATATTCTTCCATTCTAAGTTGTTTCCTCATTTAAATTAAATTAAATTTAATTTCTGTACATTATTGAGAAGATTGGACATAATGAGTCATTAGACCAAGTTTTATTTTCAACCCCATTCTACTCATTTGTTGACCATGGTAAAAAGTAGGAAGTAAGACTTTGTCTTGGCTTAGCTGATGAATATTGATTTGATGAGAAGTTTCAGGACTGTTTCAAAAGTTGTTAAAATTATAAATTGACTAGTGACTTAAACCACTAAGGTTCACTGTTTTTCCTGATCTTCCACAGAACTTCCATGAGGTAGCGTACTTTGCTGATGATCGACAGGACCTGCTTAATGGCATCAACGAGTTCTTAGACTGCAGTATTGTAATTCCACCATCAGACGTTGAGGGGAAAGACCTGCTGAAGACTGTGGCCTCCTTCCAGAAACAGATGCTACGTAAGCGTAAGGAGAGGGAGCTCAAGAAATGCGGCAGTATTGTGACAGGAGCTGAGCAGGAGACCAAAGGTGGAATGCCTACTGCATTTCTGATCACAAATTCAAGTTTGTCTGTTCATTTAATGTTGACCTGTTCTGTTTATGTTGTAGATGTAATTATGGATGAACAGGAGGAGGAGGATCAGTTTGATGTTGATCCTCTCAAGCGCTCTGGTATTCCCTTTGGAGGTCTGATTCACGATATTCGCCGCCGTTATCCACGCTACATAAGCGACCTGAAGGATGCTGTGGACACACAATGTATTGCTGCTGTCATTTTCATTTATTTTGCTGCTCTTTCGCCCACTATCACCTTCGGAGGTTTATTAGGCAAGTGAGACAATGAAACAATTATCTTTGATAGTGGAGTCTGTTAAATATACAAGCCCTTTCCACCACAATAGAAAAAAATAACGCTTTGGTAAATCATAATAATAAAAGGCATGAAATTATGACATTTATAAAAAGTTTATATTGACAAAGTCATTATGAGATAAAGATTCAGAATGATAACATGGTGTCATAATTTTGACTTTTTATAATGTAAATATGAATTGGCTTGTCAGTTTTTACTTTTTATATCATACTTAGGATTATTTTTCATATAGAATTTTCAAACACTAATGGACTTGGGGTTTTTATGTCATGATTGGACATTTTTATGTCATAATTATGAGATAAAATGTCATGACGAGCTTTACCTTTTTCCTACTTTTGATGTCTTAGAATATTTTTTATTGATTTTGTTATGATTGACTAATCTCATAATTATATAATCTCATATATAATTATATCTTGCTATAATTGACTATTTTGATCTCATAATTTAGTTTTTTAATCATTTATCTTATTTTCATGACATAAAAAGTCAATTTAATGATTTTAGCTCTTAGAAGTATGACTATTTCCACTATTCGTGTCATAATTATGATTTACTAAAGCATGATTTCTTTTTTGTAGGTGATGCAAAAAGGCTTCCATAGTATATTTTCATACTTTATGTTCCCATTTTTTTAGGTGAGAAGACACAAGGCATGATGGGAGTCTCTGAGCTCATCATTTCCACGGCGACAGTGGGAGTGCTGTTCTCCCTGCTAGCAGGACAGCCTTTGCTCATAATCGGCTTCTCTGGACCACTTCTGGTCTTTGAGGAGGCTTTTTATAAGGTAATTTTTGTGTTTTTGTTTCAGCTGTAATGAAGAAAAGGTTGTAATTTCATTACATTAACATTTGTCTGCTTTGCTATCTTGCTGTTCCTCTCTTTTCCATCTGCTATCTTCCCTGTCGCCCCTTCTTTGTTCTTCTTCATTATCAGTTCTGCCAGGCGCAGGGCTTCGAGTATCTCACCGGCCGAGTGTGGATCGGGTTCTGGCTTATCTTCATTGTCCTAGTGATCGTGGCAGCTGAGGGAAGCTTCCTCGTGCGATACATCTCTCCATTCACCCAGGAGATCTTTGCATTTCTCATCTCTCTCATCTTCATCTATGAAACCTTCTCTAAGCTCATCAAGGTACGTCTCCAATACCAGCAGGTGCAAGTTCTGCTCTGAAATCTAGTGATTTTTTTATTTTAATTATGTTTTAAGAGAAAGGTATTTTCTTTTTGCCAAATTTAAAGGCAGCATTGCATGTGCTGAGACTATTTTATAATTGTCTTTTTATGTCATGAAAACAAGAGAAGTATGAAACTAAAGTGAATTGTGTAGTGATTATCTAAAAGTGTCAATTAAAATATGTAAGTATTTTAAAAATAGTTAAACTGCTTAAAATAATAGTTGAAATAAAATCATTTGAATACACAGCACACAAATATAGTTTAGTTTTATGCTTATTTGATATTTTTCTTCAGGTGTTTCAAGAGCACCCTCTGATGATGAGCTACCCTACAACCCCTGCCTTCAAACCCATAGACCCTTACGGGCATAGTGTGATTGGGGAACCCATCCTCAACCAGCCCAACACAGCCCTGCTGTCCTTAGTGCTCATGATGGGAACCTTCTTTGTGGCCTTCTTTCTGCGAAAGTTTCGTAACAGCAGATTCCTTGGTGGAAAGGTTTGTACTGAGGTGTTATTTCATCAGAACAGTGAAATATCCTTTGCTTAATTAGCATTTTTGTCTTGTTTTCCAGTAAAATATAGAGCCCTATTTTAACGATCTAAATGCAAAGTTTAAAGCGCATGGCTCCGGTTCACTCAGGGTGTGTCCAAATCCACTTTTGCTATTATAACAATGGAAAAACTGTTGGCGATGGAAAATCGATTGGTCTAAACGGGTTGTCCCTATTCTCTTAATGAGTAATGGGTGTTTTTTGGGCGTAACATGCAATAAACCAATCAGAGTCTCATCTTCCATTCCCTTTAAGAGCCAGTTGTGCTCGTGCCATGACAGATTTGCTATTTACACGGCGGAATTTGGCAAGTGCAAAGATAGAACGCCTCTCCGAGATGAAACCGAGCTGATAGTGTGCGAGCAAATAGATAGCCTAATTCTGATACATGCAATGACTATCTATTACTCCGCGTAGGCATATATATATATATATATATATATATATATAATATATATATATATATATATATATATACACACATATATATATAAATATATATAATTATATATAATTAGCCTAAAAAAATTCTTATGCATTGCAATCCTTTAATTTTTCATATTTGGCATGTTTGTATGCTGCTGTGCGTCCCTGTGTTTAATAAGCAGCGTGTACACTCACACACCTCTTTTTAAGACCAACACGCCCATGGGCGCAAAAATGAGCACAAATGCATTCGCTAATTAAACGATGTGGTGCTGGACGCAAAAATGCGAATGCCACCGGACTGAAACTAGCAAACACACTTGCGCTGTGCCTTGCATCGCATTGTGCCGGATGTATTATAGGGTCCATAGTCATTAAAATAAATAAATGTATTTAAAGCAAAATAATCAAGAGAAGCAAACCACTTTGTTCTTTTTTTCCCTTGCCAACTCCATGTCAAGATTGCCTGTGATTTACATCTTACATTTCGGTCTGTTTCTCTCACAAAGCTATTACACTAGTAAAACCTAAAACCAAAATTCGTTCTTGTCTTAGGACAACTTTGATGAACTTTTTGGATCTACTTCAAATATTGACTATTGTATATTGCTTTATTTAAGTGTACTTTAATGCTCTGTAACAGGTTAAGCATATTAAATGTTAAAAAAAATGGCACAAATTTTATATTACAAATACAATTTTTTTTATAAATATTATTTAAATGGCTATATTTAGTTACATATTTTATATTTATACATTTATGTATTTTATCCACATAAAAATGATTGAAATCCATTTCATAGAGGTATCAGTATTGGTAATGCTTAAATACATAGTGTTCTGCATAATACTTAACTTTTTAAAACTTACTTAACATAATAAATGTTAACCCCTTTAACGTACTAAAAAAATTACCATTAAATAAAATAAAACAATATATAACAACTTTATGTTGTTTGTACCACAGTTTGGAGATTTAATGAGAAAATATATTTGTGATTACAAAATCTAATGTTAGGTGCAATTAATTGGAATTAATTTGTTAAAATAATATTTTTAATATATTGACCATATTAATAATGATTAATAATCTCGCGCTCTCTCTTGCGCGCTCTCTCTCTTCTCTCTTGCGCGCTCTCTCTCTTCTCTCTTGCGCTCTCTCTCTCGCTTGCGCTCTCTCTCTCTCTCTCTCTCTCTCTCGCGCGCACGCTTGCACACTCTCTCTCGCACTCTCTCACATTCGTCAAGGGCCGGGGAGCAGATGGCCCGTACGGTTAATGAAAAACGGAACTACGACAGCCTACATCGCACATCTTGCGATGTGACTATCGTGGAATCGAAATCGCGATATCAATGCTTAAACGACACATCGTGCAGCCCTAATACAAATCGCCATATAATTGTCTGTAATAATTGTATTTTTATTTAATTAAAATCTTATTTAATCAACATTTCTCTACCTATCTTTTAGAATTTTTTTTTTTTTTTTTTTTTGGAGAGTCAGTTTTGTTTCTCAAACAAATTAATTTCAATTTAATGATGATTTTACTGGAAATCAACAAAATTACTGATTTGCAAACATGATTTGTTTTTTGTTGTAGTTTTTGCTGTTATGTTAGGATTCCTTGTGAGCAAACATTTTGAGCTGACTAAAAAGTTTGGCATCCTCTGTTTGTGTGTGTATCATCTGTTATCATCAAAGGCCAGACGAATCATTGGTGATTTCGGGATACCTATCTCTATACTCATCTCCGTGCTGGTGGACTGCACCATCCCTGAGACATACACACAGGTAACCGCACTGTTAAAATGTCATGTGCAGTATGTACACTACCACAGAGAAACTCCTCTCCCAGCGTACTCTTCTTATTAAGCACTGGCCTGTAATTGGAGCCAGGAGTCTGTATTACAGTGTGGTTGGTTTGGCAGAGCACTGTAACCAATGAATCCTTGTGTTACGAGCGCTTGTGTTTTTTGTGGTTGCAGAAGCTGAACGTCCCCTCTGGTTTCTCGGTCACATCTCCGGACAAACGGAGCTGGTTTATCAGCCCCTTTGGAGATAAACAGCCTTTCCCTATTTGGATGATGGGGGCCTCAGTGATCCCGGCCCTGCTGGTTTTTATCCTCATATTCATGGAGACTCAAATAACCACGTGAGTAAATCGTTCGAGAGACGTTCTGTCTAAGCTCAGATGGAAATGCAGTACAATTACAATGCTTTTGTGGCTTCATCCTGTCTGCAGCTTGATAGTGAGCAAGAAGGAGCGGCGTTTGGTCAAGGGTTCTGGCTTTCATCTGGACCTGCTTCTGATAGTGATTTTAGGAGCTATCTGCCCACTCTTCGGTCTGCCCTGGCTGACTGCCGCCACTGTGCGCTCGGTGACTCACGTGAATGCACTGACAGTCATGAGCAAAGCCACCGCCCCCGGAGAGAAGCCCATGATCCAAGAAGTTAAAGAGCAGAGGGTGACAGGGATGTGTGTGGCTATCCTAGTGGGTAAGAAACACTAAAACACAATTGCGTAAAAAAGATATTGGCAGAAAATGAACTGGGTGAACTGTGTTAATTCACCTGTGACTACACATTCTATATAAAGTCATCTGTAAGATTTTTTTCATGGTTTTGAAAGAAGCCTCTTATGTAAAACGACAGTAAAAATCTTGTGAAATGTTATTATAGTTTAAAAAAGTGTTTCCCATTTTAATACTACATTTTAATACTAACATTTTTTTATTTTATTTATTCCTGTGATGCAAAGTTGAATTTTCACCATCATTACTCCAGTCTTCAGTGTGATATGATCCTTTAAAAATCATTGTAAAATGCTGATTTGTGGCTCTTTTTTAATTCAGCATTGTTTGATAAATAAGAAGTTCAAAAGAACAGCATTTGTTTGAAATGTTTTATATATATATATATATATATATATATATATATATATATATATATATATATATATATTCTTTTTTACTATTTACTGTCATTTTTAATCAATTTAATCATTGCCAAAGTATACATTTCTTAAAATAATAATAATAATAATAATAATAATCTTACTGACCTAAAACCAGTGTGTGCTCATTAACATTTAGTCGGTATCACTATAATCACAAGATTGGTATGATACCAATGTTTGTAACAGCAAAGTGGTTTCATGTTTGAGTTTGATTACAATATAATATTTAATCACATTAATTGCATCAGCTGTGATGAAATGACATCAAATGGCAATGAGTTTAGAAGGTGTTTTTCTTTTCTTTTTTTTTTGCATTTAGCAAATGCTTTTATCCAAAGTGACTTACTTATTCAGGCTATACATTTTTTTTTTTTTTACCAGTATGTTTTGTTCCCTGGGAATTGAACCCATGACCTTTTGTGCCAGTAACGCAATGCTCGACCACTGAGCTACAGAAACAGAAGTGATTAATAATCTTTAGCTGTTAAGGTTGCTGCCATTTGATTTGTTTTTACATGATGTCAAAGCAGCCAAAAGGGAAAAGTCAGAGCTTGCAGTTGCCATTATGAATTTGACAGAAGTTTTTACTACTCTAAAACCTGCAAGTACACTCAATGCCTGAGAAATGTGTTGCATTGCTTGCTAATCGTGAACTTAATCTGTTTATCAGTATATCAATTTGAAATATTTATTGATTAATGATCTTTATCATATTACTGTTGGCATACCATGATTTCACTATGGTTAAAGGGATAGTTCACCTAAAAAATAATATTCTGTTATCATTAACTCAATAATCCTCACGTTGTTCAAAACCTGTTTGAGTTCCTTTCTGCTGCATAACACATAATATGTTATTTTTACCAATGTGGATAACCAAACAGTTTCTGGTCCCCATTGACTTCCATAGTATTATTTTTATTTTTTTCATACTTTGGAAGTCAATGTAATATAATTCTTCTGTTTAACGGTTTCGGAACAACTTGAGGGTGAGTAAAAGACAAAAATAACATTTGTGGGTGAACTATCCCATTAAGATGGGGTTTTCATACTCAACCCCATGGTAAACTTACTTTAATGCATGATTTGAGTGGCGTATTGCTGTATAAACAACATCTGTTTTATATTTCAGACCACTCTAGTTTACTAGTTGATATTAAATATTTTTTCAGAGAATACTATTCAATTAAATTAGGTAGAAAAAAAACGTTCCTGATTCTGTCAATCCCATCACCTCTGTGCAGGGTTGTCTATAGTGATGACAGATGTGCTGCGTCATATTCCTCTGGCTGTGCTGTTTGGGATATTTCTGTACATGGGCATCACGTCTCTTACTGGTATCCAGCTTTATGAGCGAATCACACTCATGGTCACCCCTGCTAAACACCATCCTGACCACATCTTTGTTACCAAGGTAAGCACTTTCTCCTGAGACTTTGAGGGTAGTAGTGATGTTGTGTATAAACGCAGAGCTGAAGGCTTATTATATGTGTTTGTGTTTGATTTCTACACGGTAGATGCTACAAGTTTGTACTAAATTGACATCTGGATTCTGTTTGAAAGCTTTCGAAGCACCCACAAGGTGGCGCACAAATCACCATTTCATTTCGCACTTTTTAACACAACCCTAAAACTGAAAACAATTAACCAAATTTTACAAATTTGAACACTGTGTATTGTTCAAAAGTCTGAGACTACATTGGAAATATAGGATTGAAATCAATGAAGTATTGAAACAAAGAAATCAAACAAATAAGAACTATTTGCACCATTTGTAAGAGACTTTTGAAATAAGCAAAGTTTTGCCTGACAGTATACAAAAATAATACATATTACATTTAAAAAAAGGGCAAAACGGAAACTTTTCACGATAGACCTTGTCATAATCCTAGGCATGACTTGTTTCACATACAGGTGAAGACATGGCGTATGAACATGTTCACCATCATTCAGTTGCTGTGTATCACCCTGCTGTGGGTGGTGAAGTCGACTGTAGCCTCTCTGGCCTTTCCCTTCATCCTAATCATGACCGTACCTTTGCGTAGACTTATCCTGACCAGGATCTTCGAGGAGAGAGAGCTTGCAGCAGTGAGTTCATGTTGTATTCATGTTTGTCCGAACACAAGTAGTCAGCTGAGAAAATTCACCTAGTGTTGATTTCATTTTAAATGTTGTTTTTGTTCTCGCAGTTGGATGCTGATGAGGATTCGCCCAATTTTGATGAAGATGGACGGGATGAGTACAATGAGATCCACATGCTTGTCTAGTCACATGGCTCACCTCTTCTTCACTGACCAATCGAATGCACGATGGGAAAGATGTACAGAATGGGAAGAGCTCTGATGCACTGCCCTCTTTCAGAATTATTTCACATGTACTTTGAAATTTTCTAAACCTCCGTTCTAAAAAGAATCACTGATCATGTTTTGGATACTATTTTCCTTTTACTCCAAAATGTGGCCTAAATGTTTGTCTGCTGCTGCCCAGTGACCTTTGAATATAAGATTAGATACAACCCATGCACCTTAGACCTCCCAAAGTGCAATGATTTTGAGACTAATCCATTAGGTTGGTTCTTACACCTCCTATTCACCCCATCCCAATGCACTGCACCCATGCGGTCCAGACCTACTGCCTGTAGATCTTAGTTGCCTTGTACTTTACTGTAGGCATTGACCACAGAGTTTGAATATTACAGTAGCACGACCTCTCAGTGTCCTTAGAGTGGTCGGTCCCTTTGCTGTGCTTGAAAACTGTAGTGCAGTCCCTTTAGATGTACTTTATGCAGTAGTGATACCACTTTGATTGATGTATGCAGTAGTTACAATGCATTTAGAGGTGCTATAAGTGATTTTTAAAAATATTTTTATTTTATGAAATAGCATGCAGAAAACGTCCCTGCTTCCGGACAGATGTCACTCTCAGACTGTCAGTCATTTTGAATTATTTGGCTTCTGGGGGTTAGCGAAATGGCTAACATTGCTTACAGCCCATTTAATAGAAAAAACAAAAACAAAAACATTATTTATCTTTAGCCTTCCAAACAGATTCACAATAAAAGTGTATTTGATTTGATTTGATTTAAGTTTTTGGTTTATCTCTCAGTACATGGTTTCATACCAAACTAATTTGCATTCAAAGTTTATTTTACTTAAATTATTATAATATTTTTAATCAATTAATTTATGTTTATTTTTAACATCTCGCTTTGTTTCGGTATATTTGTCTTGAAGATTCCCAAAAATATTTAATGTTTTTTTTTTTTTTTTTTTTTATTAATGTAAATTTAGCATTTATAATTTAAATAGGGTTTAATGGCTAAATATGTTGCTGTTATAAATATTAGTGCATTTGTGTGCACGTTTTCAACATGACCCTTTTCAAAGAACTAATTCCATTCCTTATGCTGTTATACTGCAGTGTATTCGGGAACAGTTCAACTGAAAAAGGTTAAAGCCATAGAATATTGAAAATAGAAAAAAAACAATGCTATTTCCAAAGGCTGTCAAACTGCCAGTGAGCGAGAGACTTTGGCTTTGATAAAACATGCTGCCAAATTGTTAGTCAGGTTCATGGACAGTAGCGACAAACTTTGGCTATTTTAAAAGTTAGCACATGACCTTTTTTAAATCTTCGCTAAGCCAACAAATCCAATTTTCCCTTGCATTTCAAAACCTTTAATGGTGATGTGTGTATTTTCTATATAAAAAAAAAAAAAAAAACCTTTATTCCAAACCTTCATAGGCAGCAACATTAAAAACATTGCTCTGTTTGTTTGAGCATCCTAATCAACCTGACACGATCAGCCAATGAGTTGAGTTTGGGGCGGGACTAGCAGTTTGACCGAGCAATAGGAGACGTGAAGGGACTTTCAGGTAACCTGTTTGCAATTCCATTTGGAGAAAAAAAGAATTTAAATACTTCACATTTAACATCTTCATCTCTATCCTTTGGCGAACAAAACAGCCTCATATGGACATGAAAACAAGACAAACTGTTCCATTACACTCATGCTTAAGAGTTCGGGCAATTGCCTTTAGAGAAAGCTGCCCTTTGGACTGTAAATATTGTGCCATCCATGAGTGTATTGGATTTTTTTATGCGTAATACAGACTCCTTGGCCTAGTCATGCTAGACTAGATCATTCCATCACAAACATATATTCCGCACGTGTTTCTTTTTGCTCCTTGTTTCCCCACTTTTTAGTGTGAAAACAAGAGGAAATTGTGCAATAAAGAAATATCTGTCATGCAGTGCTGTGCTACTCTGAATAATTGTTTAGTTTCTTGGAAAGCACAAGCCTAAGTGCTGCTCTCGAGCCTAAGAGCGGTAAGTGGAGATCTGTGGTTGTGAATGGCGGGTCTTTGAAGCACTTCATGTGAAGCCACACATCAGATGTGTTTTACCATGTAACCTTAGTTGAGTCATCAGATAGCTCTGTACGCACACCAAAAGGGTAGAACATTGGTTTTTAATTTTTTCCCCTCAGCATTTATCAATTGGGATGTAGCTGAGAGAAGAAAATTGGATAAGAACAAGCTGGCTGTAATGCTTTAGAATCAGATTCCCAGTCTTTGAAGCCTTTGGCAGCAACAGATCTTAGCTTCAGCAACAAATGTTAACTTCCCAAAGGCAAACGTTATTGCTTAGAAGTGGCTTTATTTGTATAGCTCAGGAGATTCGTTGGAGTTCTCAGTGAGGTTTCATTGAAAAATGGCATTTGGGTTTGGCTTATATCTGATGAAACAGATTTTTTAATTAGACAAAATGAAGGGTCATACTTAAATTTATTTACTGTTTAATTGGATTGTGAAAAGTGAGTTTTATATGGCAAAATGTTGACAGGTGATGAAGGGACAGGGCTATAAACGCGCTTCATGATGTCAGGAGAAAAAATAAATAAAAATCAGAGGCATAGTGAGTTCTTACCAATTTTATGTGTGAAAAAATTGCTTTGAATAATGAGCACCAAAGCCAGAATTTCTCATTGATGAAATAAGTAGGATTCATTTTAAATTTGGACTTGAAACGAACTGATGGAAAATGTGGAGCAATTTTGAAGCATTTCCTCTTCCATTTATTCTCATTTTGAATCATGCTTGAGAAAAGATAATATAGAGATCTTCAAGGGAGATTCTGTGTGATTTTATCTTCCCTGTTGGGTTGAAATGGAGCTCCTCTGGTACTTTTAGAGCTGTTATCTGCTTTGGGGTTATTTGTTTCTTATACTGTATATCTTGAAGATATTTGTTGCTTTATGGATGGTCTGAAGTTTATTGCACTACCATTGCTGTTCAAACTGCCATCACTCGATCTCTACAGGCTTGCTTTGAGTAAATACAATCCGAGCAACAGAAAGATACAGAGACTTCTTTTCAGGTTTTTGGATTTTGAGTTTGTCAATCTTCATCTTCCACTGTGAATTAGCACTAAATTCTAAGTTGCACAGATCTGTCTATTGCACTTTTTACATAACTGGTTTGATTCATGGATTGTAAACATACAAGCCCAACTTTGTAGCGGTGTTACATTTGAGAGCCCAAGCAGTGAAGTTCTGGATGCACCTTATTGTATTTGTTGGATTTTATACTATTGATTTTTTTTTCTGTCTTTGGAAGCCTTAAAACAATTTTGAGCTTGTCAGACTCTTTTGTACCTAGTTGATTGATTGCCATCTTGGATTTTTATTAAATTGTGCTGCTCCTCTTACAAAGTTCATCCAGTCATTTCTTAGATGATATTCAGATCAAGTTACAGTAGATAGTTTGGTGACAGTACAACCTACTGGTCAAAAGTATTTGCCTATAACATTTTAACAATTTGGCTTGAAGTTGAACCAATTGGCCTTGCGATTCCTTAAGTCAGCCTTTCTAACATTCTTAATTTTCTTGTAAAATTTTCAACACTTAGGAGTACCAAAACAAAACTTGTTACTATAAGCTCAAAAAATGAAAGAACAGAAACACTAAACTATGGTAAAAATCTTATGGCACTTATGGCATGTCTTGAAGCTACCAGGACAGTTTTGGGCTAAAACCTAGTGATCACCAAGTTCGTACAAGTTTATTCCAGTTTTCCCCATATTTGGCTCTGATAATTTTTAGAGCATGCTGGATAAAAGCCATTCAATGTAATGTTTGTGTGTGACTATCAGTTCTATTGTTAAGAAGCTGAAAATCTAGTCTAGTGATCAGAAGGTGGTTGTAGCCCAGTTCCTCAAATGTCAATCAAATTTCTCAGCGCTCCACCTCATAATTGATTCTTTTAGCGGTATTCTATATTTTTATTTTAACCAATTTTGTCTGCTTTTATTTATTAGCAACTAGGGGTGTAACGATACGTGTATTCGTACCGGACCGTTTCGTTACAGGGCTTTCGTTACGGTGCACGTGTGTACCGAATGACCGAATGCAATATTTTCTGAGCGGAACAAAGGTACATTTTCTTGTTTCCAAACGAACATACTAAGTGGCGGAAGTATCCGCGTTCAGCTCATATCCCCTCCCTGCAGCTGATTCTAAGGCCGGCGACACACTGGATGTGTGGCGCAAGCGTCTCAGCTGCGTGCCGTGTCCGTTTTTAATTCGGCTCCCATGTTAACAGTTTAGAGCTTGCAGACTGCCTACGTGAGACGCGCGTAAAATGCGTGCATGCTATTTTCAAATATTACACCTGTCAAACATAGTCTATTTTGCCATCAAAACTGTTGACGGTGTCGTTTATCAGTATGCTTTATATTTATGCTCAACATGAAGTATAGATATTGTTGTCGTGGAGATAAGAGCCTGGTCTGTCGGCGGTCTCCCTCTATGTCACCTACAGTAGCAGCAGCGCGCCAGCGACGCGTCAGGCATGGTTCTGGTGTGTAAAGACACAGAAAACGCGAAGCAACCGCCACGCAGCTCACACGCAGCAGAAACGCCACGCTCACGCCGACGACACAGCTGTGATTGGTAATGCTGCACTGTAATCATAGTTATTTATGTATATTTTTCATTATATTTTATTATATGATATTGGTTTGAGAGTATTTTATTTAGTGAAGAACTTTGCAGCAGTATTTTATTTCTTATTCTTTTTTTATTTTATATATATTTGTAAACTAATTGTTAAAAAAAGTTTCTAGTAATAAACAACCTGCAGTTTAATGTTTGCATTTCTTTCCCTTACTGTACCGAAAAAGAAACCGAACCGTGACTTTAAAACCGAGGTACGTACCGAACCGTGATTTTTGCGTACTGTTACACCCCTATTAGCAACCAATATGTCTGGAATAGAATTTCTCTGCAGGTTAGGAGAGGTTGTCTTTTTTTTTTTAAGTTGCTGCAGTTAAAAGCTTGTAGTGGTCTTGGAGTGGGCTGTCAGTCTGCCGCAACCTCAGATGCACTTAGCTGGGTGTTCGGTCATCTTGGGGCCCGAGCGTTTACTTTGGGGAAAGAAAAAGTGTTCAAAGCAGGCCATCTGTCGCAGCTGAATACCACAGCTAGGAATAATGGAATAGGTTCTATTTTGTGGGTTTCTGGAACCCGGGGCCATAATTAGGAGGGACGGCCGGGGGGCATTCGTAATGCGCCGCTAAAGGTGGAATTCTTGAACGAAACACCGAAAGATGGACGAAAGTGAAAGCATTTTCCAAGAATGTTTTCATTAATCGAGAACAAAAGTCAGAGGTTCGAAGATGATCAGATACCGTCATAGTTCCGTCCATAAACAATGCCGACCTGTGATCTGGCGGCATTATTCCCATGACCCACCGGCAGCGTGCTGGAAACCACGAGTGTTTGGGTTTCAGGAGGAGTTTGGTTGCAAAGCTAAAACTTAAGCACAATTTTTTTTAACACTGAATTCATTCATGAGCCACAGACTGACACAGTGAATGTACATGGAGTGACGTAGATTTCTTGTCCATTATTGTCTCTGCAACTATAGTGACAGTTTACATGTTTATAGACTGGTTATGCGCTTGAATAACCAACTGTCTGGTAGACTTTCACCTGGTGTGGAAGTCCCAAAGTTCTCCATAGTTGATGGACACAGTTGTGAGGAGCTCATAGTCATTTACCTCTCTTATTTTAGGGTTGTATGAGATGTTGAAAAAGAAAACACTTTGTGGGAACTTGCTTATGTGAGAGAATAAACAGTACTTCTAGACTGCTGTTTCCTGTGTGTGGTTTCTAGGATGAAGAAGAAGTAGTATGAATGGTGCAACAGCAAAATGAGCGTCTGAATGAGTCGGGTTTTGGTGGATGGTGCCACCCTGATCGTCCAGACCACCCACCCGATGCTGTGAAGGATGTGTTAGTGTTTAACTTCATGTCTGAACTTTCACTTGCTTTCATGTTGTGAATGAAACACCATTCTTCTTCCCATTGTGATGAAATGGATGACAATCAGAAATATTTGCAGTCAGATTATATTAATCTCATTCGCACCCAACATATTTTGCATTCAGCAGGGCACACAGATACACACAACACTAAAGACAGTGTTTTGGTTCTAACAAAGCATTTTACTCAGTTATAAACAGTGCATCAGTTCAGACTACTGAGACTCATTGTACAAAGGAAAATGCTTACCTCTGTCACATGCTATTACAAACAATACTAATTTACTTTGTATTTTAGATCCACGTAAATGACCCCTAGATAACAAAAAAAAAAAAAAAAAAAACACACTGGAAAAGATCCTTTATGTCATTTAGTCTTTTTGAGTTTGCATCATTTTAGACTGTGTCAGAAAGGCCTCTATAGATCTGAAAGTGTTGCCTGGTCATAAAGACATGTAGTTTGTCTGTCAGAAAATAAGACAAACATTTTGAGTTCATATGGTAAAAATGATGTGTTACTTTAGCATTAGCAATACTGAAAATACTATGATGTTATGTGGATATTTAATAGCAGTACCGATTGCTATTCTGTAAAAAGAAAAAACTGTTTTCAGAGCACTGTACAAATTTCTTTTTTGTTTTTTTTTTTGTCAAAATAAATATTTATTACGTGTTTAAAATGCCTTTGCATCGACTGTGTAAATTATTGTTTAGCGACTGCTATGAATAGGGCTGAGCAGTAGCAAAAAAAAAAAAAAAAAAAAAAAAAAAAGGTTCAAATATGTTATATAAATACTATATATTACACACTATTGCTCTTTTCTTTTATTTTCTTTGCCTACCATCCAGCTCATAATATATGCAAAGTTGCTTTAAAGTTTGGTTTCAGTAAGTTGTTTAGATTTTTGGGAGGATCCTAAAAATCTTTTTTTTTTTTTTTTTTTCACAAAAATATTAAGCAGCACAACAGTTTTAAACATTGGTCATAAGAAATGTTTCTTGAGCACAAAATAAACATCATATTAGGATGGATGTACACAAATTAATATATACAAAAAAAAAAAAATGCTGAATATGTGAACAATTACACATATTTTGTACCCTAAATGCAATATAAGTTGCTTGGAATAATTGTCTCCCAAATGCATAAATGTAATCTAACAATATGGACTTTAGGAAACTTATATATTGTGAGGCCTACAAATTTTTTTTATAAAATATGTACTTTTTATTCATGCACATTGTGCATTCTGAAATGCAAAACACTGTCCAATCATTAGTTGTTTGGCAGTCTATACTCCTGCAGTTTGAAGTACTGGCAGATGAATGGTATAAAGAATGGGATGATGACACAGGGCAAGATGAGCATCAGAAGGATGGGAATTCCTGGGTCTTGCATATATGAGCACATGGAGAAATAAACCTTATGGATGTCCAGCATTAGGTAGTGTCTGTAGGAAACGTCTTTACAGCATGTGGAGTTAGCCAGATCCTCCAGGCACAGAATCAGTTTGACGTAGTCTCTGAGAGACCAGAGAAAATAGCAGGTAAATTTCTTATTTTCAGGAAACAGAAAAGGAAAATTTGCTGGGAATTTTACTCACACTCACACTCAGGAAATTCAAGATGTAAATGAGTTTGTTTTTTCATCAGAAGATTTAAAGAAATTTAGCATCACATCACTTGCTCAACCTCATCCTCTGAATGTGTGCCATCAGAATGTGTCCAAACAGCTGATACAAATATCACAATACACTCAAATCTAGTCCATCGATTAACATGTGAAGTGAAAAGCTGCATGTTTGTAGTAAACAATTTCAGCTTCAAACCGTTTCTTCCAACTAAAATGCAACTCCTCTATAATATTGCTTTCTCCAGTGTAAACTTTGTTCAATCTGAATCGGGAGAGAAATATGGACATAGTATACAAGCAATGTTTACATGCACAGTTTAAAAGCAAATACAGTAAGCCATTTTAAACAAATATGTTGCTGGATTTTGATGACAACAGGGGATGGACTTTTCACTGGTGGAAGCATTATTATGCATTAGTATTTATTTATTAGTATAGTATTTTGGCTAGAAACAATGGTTTAAAGACACTGTATGAAGCATAAAAATACCATAATATGTTTGCGGATCAACTGAACAAAATTATAAATGCAGCACTTTTGTTTTTGCCCCCATTTTTCATGAGCTGAACTCAAAGATCTAAGACTTTTATCTTTGTACACAAAAGGCCTTTTTCTCTCAAATATTGTTCACAAATCTGTCTAAATCTGTGTTAGTATGCACTTCTCCTTTGCCAAGATGATCCATCCACCTCACAGGTGTGGCATATCAAGATGCTGATTAGACAGCATGATTATTGCAAAGATGTGCCTTAGGCTGGGCATACACTGTGCGATTTTCATCCGATTTTGAGCCGAATTCTGACTCCTGCGACTCTTTTTTGGGTCGGGCCGATTTTCAGCATTTTCTTGCGTCATTTGTCGTGCAGTGTTCGTGCAGTGTACAAGGGGAAACGAGAGGTGATTAACCTCTCCCGACCGACAATCGGTTGGTCGGATGGATTTCTGACATGTCAGAAATTTTGGTCGCCTCTCGTGAGGTATCGCACTATTGAAGCAGGGCAACGAACCGATTTTCCACGTTTCCCTTACTGCGTGTGTGCGAAACCATAAACTAAACCATGGTGACACGGTGTGTAGCATGGACTGAAGTGATGGAGGGAAAACTTGTGGAGTAATGGCAAAGAAAAATTTTAAAAAGAGGGAAGAAAATGCCTGCTTACCTCCAGTTCATGTTGCAAAATGGATAAACCATATTGGCCACGGCCTAGATATGCCTACGCATTTATTTATTTTTTGACGTTTCAGCACACAGAATTGCGCATATCACCAAAGCAGTGCGTTTATCCCGGGAAAGCATGTTTATTCAGAAACCGGCACAAACATCCGGGTTCTGAGGGATCCTACGTGTTGATTCGGTTGATTCCTCACGTATAGTGTGAGCAGTCAAATCGCAACTCGACGATCGGACCATACAGTGAGCGCATAAAAATCGTGTGTGGCCAGTGTGGAATGTTGGTCCACTCCTCTTCAATGACTGTGCAAAGTTGCTGGGTTTTGGCAGCAATTGGAACACGTATACGCCAATCCAGAGCCTCCCAAACATGTTCAATGGGTGACATATCTGTTGAGTATGCTGGCCATGCAAGAACTGGGATGTTTTCAGCTTCCAGGAATTATGAACAGATCCTTGCAACATGGGGCTGTGCATTATCATGCTGCAACATGAGGAGATGGTCATGGATGAATGGCACAACAATGGGCCTCAGGATCTTGTCACGGTATCTCTGTGCATTCAAAATGCCATCAATAAAATGCATCTGTGTTCGTTGTCCATAACATAAGCCTGCCCATACCATAACCCCAGCATTGACATCAGCAGACCGCTCCCCCACACGACGCCATACACACTCTCTGCCATCTGCCCTGTACAGTGAAAACCAGGATTGAAGTGAAGAAAACACCTCTCCAAAGCTCCAGATGCCATTGAATGAGAGCATTTGCCCACTCAAATCAGTTATGACGAACTGCAGTCAGATCGAGACCCTGATGAGGATGACGAGCATGAGGATGAGACAGTTTCTGACAGTTTGTGCAGAAATTCTTTTGTTTTGCAAACTGATTCCCCACCTGTGAGGTGGATGGTTTATCTCGTTAAAGGAGAAGTGCTCACTAACACAGATTTAGACAGACTTGTGAACAATATTTGAGAGAAATAGGCCTTTTATGTACATAGGAAAAGTCTTAGATCTTTGAGTTCAGCTCATGAAAAATGAGGGCCAAAACCAAAGTTTTGCTTTATAAGTTTGTTCAGTGTATTTAAAAAACATGCTAAGTTAACATACTTGTTTATCTGAAAAACAATGCTACAGTGAGTTTTTCTCCTTTGAAAATGTGCGTTCTAGACCGGAATGTTGGTCTTTGTTTTGGTTCGTGAAACCCGCTCACTGCCAGTTTACCGGTGTCAATCCTACATACAGCACCTTTAAATTTAAAACACAATGATGGATTTGTTTCCTACAAACACACAACTTTTCACTTCTCAAGATGTTCATGATGGACTGGAGTGGTGTGGATCACTTGTGGATTATTGTGATAACAGCTTTGTTTTATCAGCTGTTTGGACTCTTATTTTGATGGCACCCATTCACTGCAGAGGATCCAATGGTGAGCATGTGATGTAATGCTGAATTTTCCTAATTTGTTTCCATGAAGAAAAACTCACCTTGAAAAAAAAAAAAGAAAAAGAAAAAGCAAATGTTTATTTTTGGGTGTACAATTCCTTTAAAAAATGTTTTATTGTTTTTACTTTATTTGTTTCCATAAGAAATGGCCCAAGAACATTTATGTTTATTTGACATTTATTAATAGTTCCATGAAATGCATGGACTCTATGTTAAATTAACTTCAACAGTAACTGATATGGGAAATGTCACACACCTGGACTCATTTAATGTGTTTTTGCCCGTGACCCAGTTTCTGTCTTTCCGTGTTTGATTAGTTCCCAGGTGTGTCCATTATCTTCCTCATGTGTTCCATGTCCCTGTTAATTTCATGATTCCATCCACCTGTGTTTCCCCAATTATCTGTTGTTCATAAGCCGTGTCCCTTCAGTTCTGTTTTGTCGGGTCTTCTCACTTGTGCTCACTTGTGATCATTTGCTACTTACGTGTGTCTACCTCTGTGCTCCATGTTGGATATCCCCTGTGTTGGATATATTAAAAGCCTAATTCCGTTTATCCTCGACTCCGTATTCCTTCAGGCAGCGAAAACCGTGACAGAAGACCCGACCTCAAAAGAGAAAATAGAAAACTGCGTGTTCTTCCCTCCGTTTTGCTTTTGTTTTTTCACAGTCTTTTCTTTTCTTAGTGTCTATGGATCCCCTCTATCGTCCCGAATTCCTCATCCTCCTGCTGAAGCAGGAAGGACGTTCTCTCGAGGACCATACCAGACAGTTTTCCCTATTAGCTAATGCCACCAGCTACCCGGACGGTGCGCTCTGCACCTTCTACAACACCAGCCTGAACTCCAAATGCAGAGCGTTGTCGTCCGAAGATGGTCCTCGAGAGGATTTCGCCGCATACGTGGAGTGGACTCTGGCGAGAAATGGGTCACCTCTCACCGTCTGCCCCATAGAGGACCTCGCCAGCCCCACTCCCGACCCAGAGACCAGCCAGCCACCATCACGCCGCACGGAGCCAGAGCCCGCCGCAGCCGCAGAGCCCGAGCCATCCACTGACAGGGAGCCGGAACTCGAGAGCGCGACTGACCAGGTGTGTGAGCCGGCAACACCGTGCATCGTGGGAGTCCTCGTGGAGATCGAGGGCGTGGAGGAAAGCCCTGCCCACACTCCTGCGACTGAGGGTGAGCTGTATACAGTCTCTGAAGGTCATAAGGAGCAAGCTCTGGATCTGATGGACTGGTCTATGGAGGTAATCCCTAATTTTCCTGTTTCCCCGCTGGTTCCGTCCAGCCCTGATTCCCCTGTATACCCTCTCAGTCTCCCACTCCTACCTCCTCCAGTCATTTCCTCTGCTCCATTTCCGCTGGTTCCGCCCAGCCCTGAGTTTTCTGTTTCTCCGCTGGTTACGCCCAGCCCTGAGTTTTCTGTTTCTCCGCTGGTTACGCCCAGCCCTGAGTTTTCTGTTTCTCCGCTGGTTACGCCCAGCCCTGAGTTTTCTGTTTCTCCGCTGGTTACGCCCAGCCTTGAGTTTTCTGTTTCTCCGCTGGTTCCGCCCAGCCCTGAGTTTCCTGTATCTCCGCTGGCTCCGCCCAGCTCTGAATCTTCTGTTTCTCCGCTGGTTCCGCCCAGCCCTGAGTTTTCTGTTTCTCCGCTGGTTCCGCTCAGCTCTGAATCTTCTGTGTCTCCGCTGGTTCCGCCCAGCTCTGAATTTTCTGTGTCTCCGCTGGTTCCGCCCAGCTCTGAATCTTCTGTGTCTCCGCTGGTTCCGCCCAGCTCTGAATCTTCTGTGTCTCCGCTGGTTCCGCCCAGCTCTGAATTTTCTGTGTCTCCGCTGGTTCCGCCCAGCCATGATTTTTCTGTTTCACCGCTGGTTCCGCCCAGCCCTGAATCTTCTGTGTTTCCTGTATTCCCTCCCAGCCTCCCTCTCCCGCCTCCTCCCAAACCTGCTGGTCCCTCTACTCCTCTTTCGCTGGTTCCGTCCAGTCCTGATCCTCCTGTCCTTCCTCCCATCCTTCTCCTCTCTCCTCCTCCTAGACCAGCCAGTTCCTCGTCATCCCTGCTGGTGCCAGCCAGTCCCGCAGCTCACCCTCAGTCCGCGCCATCGGGGCGCGGTGGTTCGCCGCTGGACTGCCAGTCTCCAGCTCCGCCTTGGCGTGTTAAGGCCCTGTCTCCGCCTCCAGCCTCCGAGCCCTGGACTCCTCCTCGGTCCTTCGACCCAGCGGCTCCGCCTTGGCTCTTAGCTCCCTCGTCTCCACCGTGGCCTGTCATCCCACCTGCTCCACCGGGCTCCCTCGTCCCTCCGGCTCCACCTTGGTCAGTCGTCGACCATCCGCCGCCTCGGGACTCCACTGCTCTGGTTCCACCTCGTCACTCCATCCCTCCGGCTCTGTCAGGCTCCTCCTTCCCTCCAGTTCCACCTCCATCCTCGGTCACTCCGGCTCCACAGCGGTCTGCCAGGACCCCGCCTCTGCCTTGGTCGCCTGAGCCTTCAGCTCCACCTAGGCCCTCCGGATCCTCGACGTCACCCTGGCTCTGCGGCTGTGCTGCTCCATCTTGGGCTCCTCACCCACCGGTGCAGTCTCCGCCTGTCGGCCCCCTGGTGTCGTCGACCCTTCCTTCACCATGGCTCCTCCCGCCGTCGACCCCACCTTGGATCTCCGTCCTGGCTGGTCTCTGGTGGACCATCTGGCTCCTCCTGCTCCTGTCTCCTCCCTGGCTCCTTCCTCCGTCGTCTCCTCCCTGGCTCCTCCTTCTGTGGTCCCTGTCTGCTGGCCCCCTCCTAGAAAGTCCGTCCTCCACCGGAACCTCCTCCCAAGTTCCCACCTACGCCTCCCCCTGTTGTTTCTACGGTGCGAGGACGCACCTACCGGGAGGGGGGAGTACTGTCACACACCTGGACTCATTTAATGTGTTTTTGCCCGTGACCCAGTTTCTGTCTTTCCGTGTTTGATTAGTTCCCAGGTGTGTCCATTATCTTCCTCATGTGTTCCATGTCCCTGTTAATTTCATGATTCCATCCACCTGTGTTTCCCCAATTATCTGTTGTTCATAAGCCGTGTCCCTTCAGTTCTGTTTTGTCGGGTCTTCTCACTTGTGCTCACTTGTCATCATTTGCTACTTACGTGTGTCTACCTCTGTGCTCCATGTTGGATATCCCCTGTGTTGGATATATTAAAAGCCTAATTCCGTTTATCCTCGACTCTGTATTCCTTCAGGCAGCGAAAACCGTGACAGGAAATGTTTTCTCCTCCCTTTTTCAAACTGATAAGCCTCTTTATTATTAAAATGCATCTAGCCATATGACAGTGTATTGATAGGGCAATCTATACATCATTTAATACTTAGTTGCATTATCACTTACTTTTAGCATTGTTTCGTCTAGTTTTTTTCAATATACAATAGTGATCCATTTTTGGGCCATGATCCACCAGTTGAGAACCACTCATATAACCTACTCATTAGTAGAAAGTAGGGGCCAAACTATAAAAATGTTGTCCTGGGCCCCCTGAATTGATGGTCCTTGCACTACAGAAAAGTGAAGTTAAAGGTAGGATGTAATTTGTTGTCTCATTGGAATATGCAATTACTTGGACAAAATATTTTGGTTTAAGACGACCCACACGGATGAGTTGTCTTGACTGTAGAGTGTAGTCATGCTCTGGGTTTGTCGTGACTGTTCATGAAAATCTAAACATTGAAAAACAATGTTACGATTCAGATCTGAACTGGGGGAATAGTGTTCTTTTTGTCCTGTCTCCTGCTGTGACTCAATAAACCTGAACAAGAAATTATAGATAGATAGATAGATTGATAGATAGATAGATAGACTTTGAGTGTAAACTGAACAATTCAATGCACATTGGCTTGTATACATTATTGCATCCAGCTGCCGCTGATCACAGCATGAGTATGTAAGTAGTTAGCAGGTGCAGTGCATATTCAGCTTTTCATTTCGGAGCTGAGTGATCACATCGTTCTGCTCCTGACTACTCTACTGAGAGAAGAAGACTGAACGAGTTCAGCGCACTCTTTGAGAGCTCTTTGTGTTGGCAGTGCAGCGCTTTAGCAGTGGTGGTTTCCCCATGTCAAAAGGGTTCAACACATCTGGACTTCTGCACTACCCCCTGTTTGTGTTGCAGGCAGCCATCTCCCCTGTGCTCTTCAGCATGCTGAAATAGTTTTTTGCCTAAAAGAACATTCATGTTTAAAAGATGATGTCGTGTGGCAAACTCAACGTTATATCTTTGTAAAGACGATGTGGGTCTTGCTAAATATAACATATAACCTGAGCATTTTTGGATGTGGTCTTTACCTGGTGTTGGGTAATGGTTACAATCGCTGCCTCACATGCCTGGGAATTTAGCATGCTGAGGTGGTGTTTGTGGATTAGTCTCATTGTGGGAAGATGATCATCTCGGAGTTGCAGGCCAAGCTCCATTTCCTCAAAGGGGCAGAGCTCCATTGCCTCTGCCTCGATCTAGTTCTCATCATGGTGGCAGTCAGATGAGGGCTACTTCAGGCAGTAGCACGGGTGGTCTGAGGGCAAAAGTGATGTCAAACCCTCCAGTGAACTAACCTTCGGGGCACCATCGCTCCTTTTGCACTACGTGCTTGGCCATCTACAAGGAACTTATCAGCAGTATCCATTGGCGCTCCTCCCGACAACCGGATGTCGATCGCTGCATTGGAGGGTGAGCTGAAGCTTTCTGGAGAGAAGGACATGGCTGCGCTGCTGTCCTCCATGATTGTAGCAATGCCTGAATTGGATCTGGAAATAATGCCTATGCTTTCCCGGGCTGCCATGAAGGTACATCTTGAGTGGAGACCTCCACCGTGTCCTGAGCTCTCAAGGTTGGACAATTGGTTCTTCAGGGTGGTCAGCATTTATTGCCCATTCACTGCAGAAGATCCAATGGTGAGCAAGTGATGTAATGCTGAATTTTTCCAATTTGTTTCATGAAGAAAAACTCACCTTGAATGGCCTGAGGGTGAGTACATTAATCAAATGTTAATTTTTGGGTGAACAATTCCTTTAAAAATGTTGTTGTTGTTTTTTTTTTACTCTTTTTTTTGTTTGTATTTTCATGATCTTATTAATTGATACATTAAGTATCATATGCACCTTTTACAAAGGTGTGTTTGAACTAAGAAACTGATGTTTCCTTCAGGCTGAAGATCTCCTAAATATCAAATTGTACCATAGCTTCATGTCTTTATTTCTCTTCTCTTTACTGCTTAAGCTTTAACCCTTTTTCCTATGCTGACTATTTTCAGTGTTTATGTAGTTAATAAAGTCTTATTTATACCACACTTGTTCATTGTTTTTTCATAACTGGAGTCAATAACCATGCAGATTTTTGCTACATTCTCTGAGTAGTTCTGTACAGTAAGAAAGTTGTTTTCCTTAAACAGGAAAGTAACGTTCTTAGAATTGACAGACAGCTGACAATGAGATGTCAAGTAAATACTTACAGTGGATCTAAATATTTATAATTAATCATAACTAGTTATGATTGATTATTCATATTTCCCATTTGAGATGATTCGCTACAGGCAGACAGAAAGAGGATGCCATCTCCAAGCATAGGATAGCACACTGGATAGTGGATGCCATCACTCTGGCTTATCAGGCACAGGGTGTGCCCTACCCATTCAGGTTGAGAGCCCACACTACTAGAAGTATTTCATATGCCTGGGCACTGGTTCATGGTGCCTCGCTGGCAGATATTTGTACAGCTGCGGGCTGGGCGACCCCCAAACATGTTCGTTAGATTCTATAGCATTTGTTTGGAGCAAGTATTCTCCTGTGTTCTCACCTCAAACAGGTAGGAGCACTGAGAGCCCCCGGCTTTGGGTCAGCCTGCTATAATTGCTCCCCAGAGTCCATACAGTAGACCCTGTTGAGCTCCTCCATTCCCTCGGCAGCCAGACATAGCGGAACATCTGGCACCAGGCCTTCACATAATGGAACCATGAGAGGGCAGGGTTCCATATGTAGAGACCTAAGTGGATCTCATATGTGTAAAGTCCACGGTATAGCCTCAGAGCCCATGTTTCCCCAGCAAACAGTCTACAATTTTTAAGAGGATTACAATCACCTCTATCTTCCATATGTATGTAAACGGTTGATCATTTGAGTGTTCTGAAACCTTCTTCGGGAAGGGTAGGACTTCCGCAACATTCCTGCTCCAAACAGAATGGGTGAGTTTTCCCAGTGTTATCCAGTCTCACTGAGTGGGTAGTGCTATGATGATGGTAGCTTGCCTTCTTGTGGTGAGTCCTGGGCTATGCTAGAAAAAGAGGGGGCACGGGAGACTCCCATAGAACACTGGACGGGGCGACTGAAAGGGAACGTCTTGGTTATGTAGGTAACGTCCCATCACCACAGCTCCTGTACCAGCGCTGAGCAGCTGGGTCGCAGACTCGTCTCGTCAGTGAAAACTTGACACCTACTTTCTACTTATACTCACACTATGATCAGCAGCAGCTGGATGCAAAAATCGCATGCCAATTTGGATTGGCTCATTTAGTTTACACTCTAAGTAGATTGGTCTTTCTAAGCTAGAACCCAATTTGTTGGTCACCATCTGACATGACGTCTCTGTTCCCTCCTTCAGGATATATTTCTTGAATCTAAATCTAATCTAAATCTAAATATAAAAATAAATAAATAAATAATAATAAAAATTAAAAATTAGGACTAAAGAATTTAAATATGATATTACAATTACTATAAAATACAAAGATACATTACAATAAATTTACAATAAAATTATTTTTCTTTTATTTACTATTATAGTTTTATTAACATTTTGAATATGCTTTATATTTTTGGTTTTCATTTTAATTTGAAATGATCTTTTTATACATATTTGAATGTGCCTTTGTCATTTTTTTTATATTGCTATTATTTTATTTTATTATTTTTTTTATTGTTTTTACAGTTAGTAAGTGCTTCAACTTTTTTTCTGTTAGTTTTGTCTTTTTTTATCCAATTTATATGTTATTTTATTTCATCACTATATTACAATTAACACTAGGTTTCGATTTTTAGTTAATAGTCCCATTTGAAAGCTCTACGAGAAGTCAGAAAGGATGAACAACTCCGTTTCACACAGTATTTTAGTTTTGTGAAGCCAGTATAATGACCCAGTGTCTCACCTTCTAGTGCTTGGCCAGGGACATCTGAGTTGGTATTCAGTGTTTGCCATGGTTTGATTGAATGGCTCAACACAAAATTTATAAGCATTGGCATCAAAAGTGACTTTGTCACATAGCAGTGTCCTACACACTTCTGGCGGCAACCAGGGCTTCCCTGCTCCCACCAAGCCTGGGATGAAGTAACAGAAGATGCATTACAAATTGGGCATTAGCCATAAGCCATTAGCCATTGTGTATAATTTACACAACGGATGATTTCACATCTGAAAATGGCCATTTCCTCTGAATTAATGACATTAGTTTGCTACACACAGAAGACAGAGGTTGCATCTGTTGCATCTCTCATACAGTGAGGCTGTGATTACCTGCGAAAGCTAAACATGTGATGAAATGGGCAGAAATCACAGAGGCCCTGCTTCTCTCCATCCCTGCAGAGAAAAGCAGAGAATGTGTGTGTTTTGGTTAAATAGTCCAAACAATGCCTGCATTAATGCCTTTCAAACAGATTTGTGAAATGCGGCCTGAAGAATATTCTTTATCTTGATGAGAAATATAAGCCACGGTGGGCTGTGGAGGTGGAGGAGGTGGTCTCATAAAGCACAATATTTAAGTGGTCTCTTTGTTCAGCTGACATGGTTATGGCTGTGATCCATTTGCTCACTTTATCATGTTTCCAGAGCTCTTGTTTAGAGTTCCCCTCTGATGAGTCTCCCACATTTGGTGATTTATATCTTCTAAGTATGCTTGACTTTTACTGACATGGGCAAGATGCACATTTTCTCTTGGCTCTGATTTAATGGAACAATCTTTCCACCAGCATGTGTCTAAGCTGGGCTCAAACAGTGTCAAAATATTCCAAAAAGGCTCATTATTCCCACAAGCACTTGTAAGCTTTTGTACATTTTTTTTTTCTTATACACCCACCATCCTTCATTATGAAACATGTGTGAAAGACCTTTTATTTGCAAAAACAAGGGTTCAGATTACACTCTTTACATTACACTATTTATCAAATGGCTTTTGGAAAGTCAGTCTCGACCCAAAGAAAAATTCTCAGAGATATCTCCTTCATAACTCATGAGACACATAACAGGAGGAAATTGAGAACATGGAAAGTTAACAGAGCTCTCAGTTAAAATTTAATTAAAGTATCAATTTTGTCTCAAATGGTTCTCCTACACAAAAGTATTTATTTTTTGAGAGACTAATAATAAAAAACTCTAAAATTAGGCAAGTGCAATTCAAATCATTTGGTATCTGAATGAGAATTTGGCAACATTTGGCAAATGTGAGACATTTGACTTTTCTTAATAGAAACAGTAGAACATATGCTTTCTATGAAATCTCATTGCTAATGGTTGAGATGTTTTATACAGTACACCCATCTGTACATCATGGATAATAGTCAATTTTGAGTCCAGCGGTTTGTCATTCCCTCTTCACTAACAGCTAGACATTTATTATGACCTTTAGCACCACCCGATAGTGTTAATAATTATTTTTTTATTTTTTTTCAATAGAACCCCACTCTATGATCTAAATTATAATTGCGCTTACCTTGCCTTTGGAGCAGCCCCTTCAGATTACATTACCTGCTTGTGCTGGAAGACCAGTTGAAGTGTCTTGAGAGCCTGTGCTGTGAGAGAGACGCACACAGTCACAGAAACTCTTGATGGTAATTAGAGTGGGAATTTGCTTTCGCAATGACAGCCACTGAGCCGCTGGACGTCTGTTTCCTTTCCCAGGCTGCTGTGTGTCCTTCCCTTTCGTTCTCAAGCATGTGATCCATGTTCTAATGTGTCCCATGAGACGATGACAAACTCACTGCCTGATCAAAATAAACATTCAAAATAAGTGATTTTTATTTAAAGTCAATACGAAACAGCATGTTATAATACATATTGCAAAACTATTGCATTGAGATATATCATACATTATACATGTGTGTGTTTTGTGTGTGTGTATATATATATATATATATATATATATATATATATATATATATATATATATATATATATATATATATATAAAACATACAAAAAATAATAAACTCTGTAAATTCACCTTTTTAAAGTCAATATAAAATTTAATTTTTGGCATGACAAACTTTAATGAAGTATTGCATGTGTAAATAAAAATACAAAAAATACAACTATATATATAAATATATATATATATATATATATATATATATATATATATATATATATATATATATATATATATATATATATATATATATATATATATGTATATATATATATATATATATACATATATATATATATATATTGCATTTAAAAAACAGCATTTTTGGCATGACATGCTTAAGTAAAATTGTTTAAGCACTGTTTGGGGGTAATTGAATAAAATGCAATACAATAAAATAATAAAAAAAAATTATAAAATAAAAAAAAATTTATAAAATATTTTTGTATATTAAATAAATAAATAAATAAACTATATGTATGAACCACTTTAAAGTCAATGTCAAACAGAATTTTTGGCATGACATAAATTATGTGCCCCTCTAGTCACAATAGTCAAATAATAAATCATATGAATGACTAATGATCATGTAAAAAAATTATTACAAATGAAAAAATGTAAAATAAAAACACACATACAAAAAAAACAAAAACAAAAAAACAACACACGTCAATTTGCATGTGATCTAAGGGTCCTTCATAAGTATAATTATTGAAACACTGAATTTTCCATTTTTTTTATTAAACAACTTTTTTAAATAACTACTTATTTTATTAAATAAAAAACTATTTTTATTTATTTTATAAAATAAAATAATAACAAATTTAATAAATAAAATCAACATAATTTTTGTATTTGAAAAAAATGCAACTGTAAACTATAGATACACCACTTAAGTATGAAAGCATGACCATACATACAGGTTAAGCTATGCATATAATAATAATAATTATAATCATAATTATCATTATCCATCATCATCTAAAATAGTAATAAATAAATAAGAAAGCAAAGAAAATAATACCCTAAAGTACAGTTTATGATTCTGAATGATTTTTAATGGATACACCACTTTAAACTGTATTTAAAACCCATTTTACTTCCACTATGTGATGTTATCCCAAGTGAAACAGGATATTTACAGTATGGGACTTGATTTTATCTACTCAAATTAAGGTCCTGGGACAAAATTATTATAAAGCCTTTTTAATAACATGAGCCTGTTGTTCAAACTAAGACCAGGAAAGTAATTTGTAAAATATAGAAGGTGCTGTGTGTCATGCACAAGTACTCATATTTCAACCGGGAACATGCAAACGTCATGATGTAAGATCTTTGTGAATAATCGTGCAGATGTTTAACTCGGATTTATGAGTGCTGTCTGGTGCATGTTAGTCTTCATAATCCTAGAGATGAAGATAAAATGGTGCCAGGCACACACACACAAAAAAAGAAAGAGATCATAACAGCACATTTCCCATCCATTTCATAGCATATTAGCATTTCATAAATCAGTTCCTGTAGGGAGGACCTTTCCATGACCTCTAAAAGTAAAGTGGGGATCTGTTTGTGTGTACGCTTGTGGAGGAGAAACATATGAAAACATGAATTAGGTATGCAAGTGAAACTGCAGAGGAAAAAGGAAAGCTGAATCAGCCAGGCTAGTGCCTTGAACCTTTTCCATTAAATCATTTCCCCGAATTCTAACCATAAAACATGATGGCTGTCTGAAACCCAGCCAAAAATCATTAATAACTCCTGTGTTTTGTTTGAGTTTTAATGCCTCTCCAGAGATGAGGTTTAAGTTTGCACAACAGAACTATAGTGGAGTCTAGCACTCTGTCGCATTTAATAAACAAAATAAATTGCAAGTTTTCAAAGAGCCCCGAATTTAATCATTTGAAGAGCTGATTTTACATGCTAGGTTACAAAAACGTATCTTTCATTGTTCCATTAAGAACTACAGTGTTTGTTGGCTAAAAAAGACATTTCATATTCAATAGAATATTTTAATGAATACATTTGTCTTGCCCAACAACAAGAGTTTCACATCATTGTGCGTACCAAAAAATACAGGGGGTCCAAAGACAAGTTGGAAGTTTTTGGATTTGAATAATATTAAACAAAGAAGGTATGAAGTTATAAAAATTGTGTTTGTTATTGTTGTTAGATTTCCCATATGCTGCTATGCCAACATTGGAAACTATACAAGGCCTCCCATTGTGCAGAATAAATGTAAGTGCCATATATATGTCATGATACGACTTTACTTCATATTTGAAATGACATCATTTAGGCCACATCACTGTCAGATTTTTGACTTGTGGCAAGTCTGGTCAACTTCGCAGATTATTCTGATCACGAAATGCGACCAACTGTGGTTTGATTTGTTTTTACATGTCATTTAAGGATGGGCAGATCTGTAATGGATGATACTGTTATCACAGGCTAAGCAATCTCTGTATTTATTAACAAAGGAAACAAAATAAATGACAGCAAATGTGTACAGAATGAAGTGCTGCAGGGCTGATGCATTTTTGTAGGCCAGATAAGGTCTGTGGTTAACACAAGCACACAATATTTTCATGTTTTATACTACAACATCAATTATACCTCATCATGACTTTTTTAAAGGTGCCATATGCAAAAATTGAGGTAAAAATATCCATAACATGACCTACACGCATCAAAAGAATGAGAAGAAATAAGGGCGATGATGTCATAAAAAAATGGCAAGTTATAGTGCTGCAGAGATATCAACCTTAATTAGCATTAGCATTACTAGCCCCGGCCCGACAGGTGTCGTAATACCAGTTTCGGCCATGGGAGGCGGTATGCGGGCAACATAACCACCAGCCAACCTGCAATACACGAATAACACGCATGGCTTGTGGGCGTGTACTTGAACCTGATGTCAGTCGTGTGGAAAGTACAGCACACTACTTCATTTCAGTTCAGGGAAGAGAGCGTCACCAGCTACAGGGAAACAACCGCGCTTGGAAACACAAATCAAATCCGATAAGAAAAGGAGCCGAACCAGAGTAAACATCAGCACTGCTTTCAATCGCTGGAGAAAACTGATGGACCTGAAAGAAATGAGGTTCCACTCCGAACTTGCAACATTTCTTTTGGATTGGTAAGCTAACTTTAGATGCTGTTAGTATTTCGCTAGAAGTTTGTTTTATATGTTTGTGTATTTGTTTTCGGGAAGTTATAACATAGAAATGTATCGAAGGCTGTTCGATAAATGTGCTAATGTTAGCGATGGCTAATCGTAGCTGCGTTTGATAATTAGCTATCTATAACTTACCCGTTATTTTATTTCATAACTAACCTGCTCTGTCTAGTCTGTTGGTCTCCGTGTCCTCTTTGCTTCGTGGTTTTTCTGTGCATGAGAAAATTGATGTGTGGCGTGCGTGTGAAAAGAGTCAATTGTGTGTGTCTCACGGTGAATGCTTGAGAGTTGGCAGCTCTGGTTACGTTAGTTGGCGCTAGCTTTGATCAGCTGTCTGATGTTTACCAATGATGTTGACAGAATGCTGTCTGTCAAATTAATTTAATTAAAATAATGTGTATATACAACTCAAAATGTAATATGATCAAAACCAATAGGAACATATTGACTGGTAAAGGTGAAGGGGAGTAGCTTGAAGATGTCATGTTTCAATATCACTTGACATCACCCAACGTTCCTCTGGAGGCAAAATGTCCTCTTAGGCTTCGGCTATGGCTGTAGGGTTGTTGTGAAGGTAGGGGCGGAGCATAGAGACTATGCCGTTTCTCGTTTGTTACTCCAGAGTAGACCAATTCACTTTATTGAGCCATACTGCCACCATCTGGTATGGAATGTGGAGTATGACATGATTTTTTTGCCAAACATTACAGATGGCACCTTTAAAGCTTTCACTTGTCTTGAAGAATGGTTGCTAACAAATAGCTAAATGAGACTACAGGGGTTGTTGGGGGCACTAAGCGGCAAACAGGAAAACTAATTTACTCGCTAGGTGACTTTTTCAACCTTGTGTTGTTTATACTTGAGGTTTTTGCAACTTCTCTAATTCAAACTTTCAGGGAAATTATTTTAAAATAAAGACTGCAGAGTTGCCAGAAGCTTAATGGTTTTGGTAATAAAGTCATTTGACCATGGTATAATTCATTTATAGCCTATGTTTAGCTTTTTGCGATTGTATTAATGCTTCATAATTCATAAAAGCTGTTATCATAATGAAAAAAAAATGTCTAAGAATCATAAACCTTTATTAGTCACATGGTTTCTCTTCTGCAATAATCCAAATCTGATGGAAAAAATCTTTTTTGTTATGGCCTACAAAAACATGTTATCATTGCAACACTCAATATGTGATCGGAATATCTGTGCACCCCAAATTTTTTATGCAAAACTTTAAATCTAGTGATTATTTCACTTCACAAGCATCAGCCTGAAGCCTTTTTGTGTCCCTGTGGAAACAAACTTCCAAGAGTTGTGTTGCTGTCGAGGAATAATCTAACTGGAGCTCATAACTTTCTTCCAGTTTTCATTTGCGGAGCACATCAGGCGGTCAGAAATGTGAGCATGTCGTCTGAGACCGAGACATAACAGATTTCAGAGACAAACTGAGACCTCAACATGAAAGGCTCATAATGATTTAGGACATTTTTAGGGAGTGATGCATAACACTTTAAGCCATTTCCTTATTAGTTTGTTTAATTATCCCTCCTTGAAGTTAAATGTTTTCGAAGAAGTAATGATCTCACTGAAAGACTATATTCTGGTAGCTTAACAACTCAGTAAAAACATCGTAAACAATCGTCTTTGCTTAATCCAGAATTGACTCACTTGAGTTGTTGAGGCACTGGAACATATTCTGGATTCTCCAGGGTTGAAGAGTGACACCAGCTTTGTCATTCTGCCAAACTGCTGTTGTGATGTCCAACCAACTCCACTGTGGTGAAACCAGGTCCATTTCTGGTCCAGGTTGACCATGTTTACCCAACGTCCGGTGCTTTCCTTGGAGCACAGAACATAGTGGGGCCTTATTGTTTCTTTTCATTTTAAACAGCAAATAAAGCGGAACTAGAAAACATTGCTCACCGCTTTCTCATCAATCCAAGTTCTCGTCTTGGGTGTTAGCAAGTCCAGATGATCATTTTCTCTGTTCCTTTCAATTACAGTCCAACGTGAGCAATGGAAACATTCTCCAGCTCCACTGTTAAATTCGCTTCGATGAGACAACTGCTTGAAAGATGGGCACCTATAAATGCTGTGAAAATACCTTTCAGCTCCATTCTGGATTTTCACATGGTGTAAAATGATTTACCTAATGCACATCCATCTGGAGTTGCTAAGCAACATACACATGTTACAATCACAAGCCATTTGCAATGGGAAAAATTTCCAGGAGTGGTTATGTGAAAACATTTCCATTTTAGAGAGATGCAAGGTTAATCCCGTTAGCCTCTGAACAAACACACAGACTAGGTCTGTATTAGAACTGTATTGCAGGTTTCAACAATAAGGATTTTTAATTTTATCATTATTATTATTTATTTTTTGCTGGCTTAGTTGGTCCAGTATCCATGCCAACATTAACACTGGCCCTAAGGCAAAAATTTAAAATTCTGCTACCAAGAGTCAATTATTAGAGCAATTATTTTAACCAGGGATTATTTTAACCAGGGAGGTCCCGCTGAGATACAATATTCTACCACAGAGTCCTGGTCAAGATGGGCATTAGAAACAAATGGATAAATGAGGAGAAAGCATTAAAAATTTAAGGTTCAAGAACCCTTTAAGACAGTATTTATTATGACAAGTTCTTAAGAAGGCATATTAGCATTAAAATCAGAATATAACCATGGTTCCCTGAGTAGGGAACTAGACACTGCATCCTCTGTCCAGGGGTCGCTATGGTGAAAACCTTATCGTGACCCGTGTCTGAAGCACACATTGAAAAAACACCAACGAGTTGGCCGGCGACAGCCTCTGAGTGACGTCAGAGGCTGTGGCTGGCCAACTCGTTGGTGTTTTAACCGGTCTTTAACCGGCGCGACTATAAATAGGCACTGGGAGAACAAGTCATTCACTTCTTCGTCTGAAGCTTGCGTCCGAAGCATGGCAGGGAGCTAGAGGACACAGTGTCTTGTTCCCTACTCAGGGAACCATGGTTACATTCATAACCTGATACGTTCCCTTTCAAGGGAACTTCAAACTGCATACTCTAGAGGTCACTATGGGGAACAGTATACCCACACCGCCATGCTGAGGGGAGTGCAGGGCAGAATCATGGTGAACACTAAGTACCATCTCTATCATTTCCATGGGAGTTGCCCCTGGGACTTTTAGATGGCTGTCTGTGACAATACCCCTTAACGGCCAAAGGCATAATCTACTTACCCAACTTAATCGTTAGGGCCTCTGCCCGGGGGAGAACTGAAGGCTTGGAATCAGGAAAGATTTTATGCTTTATAGGGATATGGCTAAGAACCTGGCATTTTATAACAAGTCTTGATCAATTTTGCGATTGTGACACACTAATATGCTTTTACAGTCATAAATGCATTCAGGATTAATTTGAAACATATTTCCAAAAGAAAACCAATTAGAGCTTTATCAAAAAGTTGTAACGTCTCTAGAACAGAAATAAGTCAAAATTATCACTATAGTAAAGATGTAACAAAATGTATAGACTAATGGCAAAAAGGGACTTTTTTTCTTTTTTGCCATGCATTGTTCATAGAGCTCATTAATTGTAGCGGTGCCTCAGGTGTTTGCAGTGTGTATACAGTATGTGTATGCGGTCAGCAGCGAGAGCGCATAAATATAACGCGAAAGAACATTAAAATAATGCACGAGCGTGAATCTCTGTTCGCACGCAACTTTCCTTTGCGCTGTCACAAAACCAGACGTACTTGCTCAGATACACACTGCTCTGCGCGGAGAGAGTGTGCACACTTAAAACGTGTCTCCTCTCACTTAATCTGTGTCCTGTGCACTCACAATTCTATGCTCATGTGTTAGATATTAATTATCTTTGCACATTTTTATTTCTAGCCTTTTACCGCGTGCAGTGTGAACGCTCTGATCCGTTAACATGGGCTTGGAAAAAAGGGCACATCGCAGACAGTGTGTGAACCTGGAGTTAGGCATATGGCCAGTCTGCAGTGGCGGCCCCAGACAATTTTGATTGGGGGGAAATGGGGCAACAAAAAAATACAGTGGACACGGCTAATAACTGCATATTACTGCTACTAAACAACAAAAACAACACAGCATATCAACTACTTTGTTTTTAATTAATCAATTGCAGTTTGCAAACAATATGCTCAAACTTTAAAGGGTTGGCGCTTTAAATGGTTCGTGTCACCAATACGCATTAATCCACAAATTACTTAAGCGGTTAACTTTTTTAACGTGGCTGACAGTCCCTCTGAACAGGGCCGTGCAGAGACCTTTGGAGGGGCAGGTCCTCAAAGTATAAAAGGGGCACATGGAACAAGGCTTTAAATGCCACTGCTCAAAATATCAATACAGCAATATATTTTACAAATGCTTTGATGCAGTTTTGAAAAAGAAACAATAGAGAAGACAATTTTAAGTTTAAAATAATAATAGATCTTGGATTAGAAACTGAAATGTCTTAAATTGTCCCTACCTGATGGCTTTTTCTTCTCTGTTCTACAGAATAATTAAGAACAGGTGTTATAGTAAGAACTATAGAAAACACTTGTGCCTCTACATTTTCCTCTTTTTCTTCCTCTATCTCCATCTCCTCATTTGATCTATTACTTTCCACTCTCTGTCCATCTAGGAACAAGGCTCAATTTACTATTTCAGCATTAATCTATTATTTTAACCATCACTACTACTCTTGCACCTAATTAATAAGTCCACCTTAAATATTGATTCAAAACATAAAAAAACTGATACACTGGAATATAGTGATTAATTAGTGGTGCTTGCCGGAGGCAAAGCACTACTACTATTATCTCACATACTTATTATTATTATTCTTCTAGATCCGTACAAATTTCGGCGCGTAACTAGTCCCGCAGTTTTCGTCACAGACCAACGAAACAGGCGTCAAATCGTGCGCCCTAATCGGGAATGGTGTGCTATGACTTTTATAAGTGATCGGGCGTACGATGTTCGTACACCGGGCGACAAAACGGGCAAAAAATCGCATAGACAATGCATTGCGGCCAACTTTGACGGATCGTAGCTCCGAGAGAGAATTTCGCAGAAACACGTGAATCTCCACATTTGGAGAGGCTATCAGGCTGTGCGAGAACATACCCCGCAGTGGGGTATAAGTTGTACCCCTGGGGCGTGAGAGCCCCCCAAAAATGGCCCTAATACAAAGTATAGGGAGGACTTTTCCTGCTATGGGACATTACATAGGGATATTGTATTGAACATAACTCTGGATCACAGTGTCATAGAGACAAGGGGGTGGGCTCATTTGAATCAGGCAACCAATCAGTCTCTCAGGATCACTGTGAATCTATCAAGCCACGCCCTAGCAACCATATAGACCGCCATAGCAACAAGCCCCATAGACTTCCATTGAAAAAGATCAAATAAATAACTTTGGATAGAAGCGTCATAGAAACATGAGGGTTGGCTCGTTTGACTCGGGGCAGCAAACGGCCAATCACGAATCACCTCAAGACTTCCTAACTACGCCCTAGCAACCATTTAGAGCAACCTAGCAACCCAAAGTATAGAGAGATATCTTAACATCTGAAAGACATAGAAGCATGGGGGTTGGTTTATATTAGCAAGCAACCATTGGAGTATCATCATTGGCAGCTGCCAGGCCACTCCCTAGCAACCAAACACAGTACCCTAGCAACCGTTTTGCAAGATCTATATCTCTGCATCAGAACATCGTAGAGACATGGGGGTTGGTTTATATTGGCGAGCAGCCTTTGGAGTATCATCATTGGCAGCTGCTAAGCCACTCCATAGCAACCAAATGGAGTACCCTAGCAACCGTTTTGCATGATCTATATCTCTGCATCAGAACATCGTACAGACATGGCGGTTGGATTTTTTGACTCATGCTAGCACACTGGACTTCCAACATGCTAGTCATGCTAGCAGTGATCAGCTACATGCTAATAGTGATTAGCTAAGTGCTCAAATGGGCTAAGAACTCTATAATAACTACATAGTGACCATCTGTGACAACAGCCAACCACCTAGTAACATCATAGCAACCACCCAGGAGACCATAGCAACTGCCTAGCAACCAGCCAAAACACCCTAGCAACCGCCTAGCAACACCTTAGCAACCACCCCAAGTACCGTAGCAACTGCCTAGCAACCACCCAGGTTACCATAGCAACCGCCCTAGCAACCATCCCAGGTACCCTAGCAACCACATAGCAACACCCTAGCAACCGCCCCAATTACCCTAGCAACCACCCTGGGTACCTTAGCAACGGCCCTAGCAACCATCATGGGGACCCTAGCAACCGCCCTAGCAACCACCCCGGGTACCCTAGCAACCACATAGCAACACCCTAGCAACCACCCCGATTACCCTAGCAACCACCCTGAGTACCCTACCAACGGCCCTAGCAACCATCATGGGGACCCTAGCAACCGCCCTAGCAACCACCGTGGGTACCCTAGCAACCACATAGCAACACCCTAGCAACCTACCCGATTACCCTAGCAACCACCCTTGGTACCTTAGCAACCATCAAGGGGACCCTAGCAACCGCCCTAGCAACCACCCAGGGTACCTTAGCAACCACTGTAGCAACCTCATTGCAACAACCTAGCAACAGGGCGCCGAGTTTTGCCACTGCAAGCACCACTCACATTTTCTTCAGGAAATGTACCTTCTAGTATTATTATTACTGTTGTAGTTGTTGTCTAAAATCAAACACCTTTGCAATGTAAACAAATGACAGGCTACATTTGTTATTCATATCCTACACAGTGCACTTTGATGTCAGGTATATTATGCTTTTTTTTTTTTTTTTTTTTACATTGATATTTTTACATTTATTTCCAGTGAGATATTATTGAGTTTACAGGCTAAAGTGGTCTTTCTGTGGTTAACACTGTTGCTATTGTAGAAAAAATATATATTTTTGTCACATTTAAAATATAATTATATTTTAATTCATTTCTGAATTGTTTTTATTTTTGGTCATTTTATTTACGGCTAAATTATTATTAATAAATTGTACTAATATTATGATTGGGGTGGGCAGGCATTCATAAAAGGGAATGTTATCACAAAAAAAATTCGAGGAAATTTTGTTTTGACAAAAGGGCACTTAAGGGGCAAAGGAGCAGGTGCTCAGATAGAATTGTCCGGTTCTTTCGGACAATTCTATCAAAGAACCGGTTCACCGGTTCTTTTGCGCTCGATGTAATGTCATTCGCGATGACTGCCCTTCATTCAAGTCTTCGGTTTACCAGCGCTCATAACACTAGCACAGAATCAGTGCAGAATAAATCATCAAAAGAATCAGTTCGGTTCAGACGAGCTGTGAGTCAGTCTGCTTCACGCTGAATCACACATGCGCAGTTCCAGTATCATCTGCTCCTCGGTTCTCGAATCGGATGCGTCCGACAGAAACGGTAACCGTCTAACGCTCCAAGGGGGCCGGCCGACTGGAACCAAGTGTGACATGCATTTGTTCCGCCTGTCACATCAGGTCGAATTATTGTGATACATCGTGCTGCATTGTAGCCTATCGAAGGCGCCATGACTGATCAAATGCGCAGTTGTTTGGTGTGATTTTACGATTCCAAATTTTGGAATCTAGAACCGCCAGTGCCAGTCTGGCGCAATGCATTCTGATTGGATCGGACAGCATACTACGGGAGGTACGGTACAGGATTTCAGAAAGTGCGCAGAGTCTTGCGTTCACACTTACCACTTACATGGATTTTAGAAAGTACACAGAGCTTAGCGTGTGTACCTAAAGGTTCCTAAGGAGAGGCAAGCTCAAATTTGACAAACCTCTGGCGAGGGGAGCATCACCTGAGGCAAGAAGACTTCAAGACTACAAGAAGACTTCTGTAACTGCCACCTGGATGTGACCATCAGTAAGGTGGTTGCTAAGAACATAGAACCAGCCAAAAATATTGTAGGTCCAACATAGAAGACTGTTATGTGAGATGTTTACACCTAACCTCGATCAGGTGGAGAGCTGGTGGTTACAGGGGAATTAGGAAGAGTAGGATAAAAACAGAAGTAAAAAATCCCCAAAGGGAACGAGGAGATACCTAGGTATCGCTCTGATTCAAATGAGAACGCCGCCTCATCTGGATCACATCCCTTAGGTTCTGCTTACCTCCTCGTGACCCACGATTCTTCACCATCCTCAAATATCTCCTGCTTCTCCAGGGTAAAAACCCAGCAGAGCACTAACCTCAGTATCAGAAAGTGTTAAAGATATAACATCTTCCTCCCGAGGCTCTCTCTCATCCGCCACCATTACGAGCGCGAAAGGAAAAGCCCCTCTCTAAACCATACAGATCCACCTGAAATTCTCACAAGCTCAATCTCCTCCATGCCTCAGCAGCGGCGAGTCCTGAACCGCGGGAAGCAGATGGCTGCCTCATTTTCTTTTTTTTTTTTCACGGAAAGAGAGACGAACGAGAGCGGAGCTTTTTCAGTGGAAAAATGCTCACAATGCACGCAGATTGCATCCTCATAGGCATCGGCGTGCGTGCTCTGCCCCCAAACAAATGACGCAACGTTTGTGTGTGTCATCGGGGTCAAATAAAGCAGACACGGATACACACATTGTCTAAACACTTGCTAGTAGTCGCAATGATAAACCGAGAAAGATCGCTCTTACCAGTTCTTTCAGATGCACGCTTCAAACAGAACAGTCAGTGAAGACGAAGAAGAGAATGACGTGTTCTCCCAGTGCCAGTTTATAGTCGCGCCGGTAGTGACGTCAGAGGCTGTCACCGGCTAACTCGTTGGTGTTTTTATCAATGTATGCTTTTGAAATGGCTCACAACGAGGTGTTCCCCATAGCGACCCCTAGAAGACGCAGTTCGAAGTTCTCTTGAAAGGGAACTTTTAATACTTTTATTCAGCCATTTCAAGTTTTTTTTTTATCTCTATTTCAAATTAATGTGCTTATGAACTTTTCTATTTACCAAAGCAAATATCATATCTATATAAGTAAATATAAGTATCATGTGACTCAGAAAAATGTAGCTTTGACACCACAGTAATAAATTACATTTAAAAACATATATTAAAATAGAAAACCATTATTTTAAATCATAATATTTCACAATAATACTTTTTTATTTTGTGAGCATAAGAGACTTCTTTCTAAGAGACTTCTTTCAAAAACATTTAAAAATAATTTCAGTCCCAAACTTCTTCATGGTAGTGTATCATCTACAATTCATTTTCATAATGGTTTATCATTTGCAATAACTTGAAGTATACATACAAAATTAAGTATTTATTATTGACAAAAGCAGGGCAGACCTCGCATCTGAATCTTGGTAGACCAAGGTACTCTACTCAAATCAACAAAGAACTAAACCAATAAAGCAAAAGTTTATCAGCACAGAAATAAGGATGGCATAAAACAACAGATAGTGCTTGAATATTAAGTTTGGCAGAAACAAGATGCCGACTGGCTTTTTGACAACTAAACAGACAGCCTTTTCCCTTACTCAAATGTACAGTGTTGATAAGGAACTGAAAAAAGCTGCTTAGTTCAAGAGTCCTTCCTCCCTTCCAAATTTTGATCCCATCCCAGATCATTAACTGCCATATGTCTCCTATTGAAAACACATCTACTGTACAGGAAACCTTAAGAGAGGAAATACTTAGACCATAGACCAGCTGACTCAAGCAAAAATAAGAACCAGTTGCCAGAGTTTAATGATGGTTTGACATGGACAGTCTCCAGAGACAATGAATATGGGAATGCATCCTATTGACTTCTATTCAAAATGAACCAACCGCCACTCAACTAAACCGAATTTACTGTATAGTCATGTGTGCAAAGGACAAAGATAAGAAAACAGCAGTTGACCAGTTGACATTTTCATGGTTTAATGTGAATAGGCCCAAATCTGATTAGTGCATCTAATGAGTGGAAAAACATTTCCTAAGTCAAAAGAGAAAGGAACAAGAGGAAGCTACAGCTATTCCAGACTGGAATGAATACTAAACCAGAAATTTTGGTAGATTTATTACACATTATAGATGTCAGAAGCAAAAGGACATTTAGAGCTTCTGAACACAGCACTGCTGTTCAAAATGTTGGGGTCAGGAAGATTTTTAAAGAAATTAATAATTTTATTCAGCAAGGACACACTGAATTAATTAAAAGTGACAGTAAAGACATTTATATGGAGGATTTCTATATAACATAAATCTTGGTTGATATAATAAGTCCCTTTGAGGAGCACTGTAAAAAAAAAAAAAAAACAAAAAAAAAAAATCAGACCTCTCCAACTCAGATTTTTCTATTGACCGATCTCATCTAATTTTTTCAGTTTGTATAACTGAATTTGTGTGAATTAGTGATCACATCTAAATGTTTAAATTGGACAAATTGAATTAGAGTGATTTTAATTTGATAAATTAAATTTGGTTGGCAAATTTTGTCGGGTAAGTGACTCCACGTCACTCCACAAATGTTGTGAAATAAACTACTTTGAATGGGCAAAATGCACAAATATAGAGTCCACACTTTTGTACATACAGTATCTGTCTAAATGGGCGTTCCTTGGACAGAATAAGCTGCAGTCTGGATCAGAAAAGTCAGGCTGCATGAAATGACCTTAAACCCAAAACCTTCTAGAGCCAGGGCAGACCTTTCTTAATCCTCCAGGTGGCACTCAAGACTCCAGTCCTTTAGTGAGCCTGATAAATATCTTTGGTTTTTGCTGCCACTCTTCCTAGAAACCAAAAGGGAAGATGTACAGGCAGTTCTCCACACTCAATGCAATTATTTATATCTGGACACAAAGAGGAAACAGTGTATCTTGGCAAAGCCAAGGGTTCAACCCTTTCAGTTGACTGACCGCTGTTCAGCAGTGCCAAACTAATTATTGTGTGGTGGGGGCCGGATAATTCATGAAACATGGAGAATGCAGAGAGAGACTGATGTCCGCATATCATGATCTGGGAGGAAAGTTTCAGAGGACAAATGAAGCGTAAAATTAAATCTGCAAGTTGGTTGTAGAGATCTCCAAAAATAGAATAAAAATGAGGACACAGACACTATTATTTATTGTTTCACTCATGGAATATGCTGTATATAGCTGGATGACTACTGAATCTACAGTAAGCCCAAAGAAATTCAATAAGTGAGTGCAACTTTAGGATCTGTTTAACACATTACACATTGTTAAAACTGTTAATGGCAATTACATTGACATTTTCTCAAAATCATTAACATTAGATTTTTTTTTTTTTTCATTTAGCAGACTCTTTTATCCAAAGCGACTTACAGTTGGGGAATACATCAAGCAATTCATCCCAAAGAGGCAAATAGACACAGGAAGTTCTCATCATACCAAGTTTCAGGCTTTGTTCAAATAAGTACAAGCTAGACAGAGAAAGAGTTTTTTTTATTTGTTTTTTACAATGAAGTCAGATGGTGACAAAAGAGTTTTCTGCTGTTGCTTGAAAAATGCCAGGGAAATCACCATTCCAGATAGGGGTTGGAAGATCATTCCACCAGTCAGGAACGGTAAATGAAAATGTTCTGGAAAGGAATTTTGTGACTCTTTGTGATTGTACCATGAGATGTCGCTCACTAGTGGATCTCATAGTTCTGGAGGGGATGTAGATTAGTAAGAATGAGTGGAAGTAGGTGGGTGCTGAGCCTGTGGCTGTTCTGTATGCAAGCATCAGTGTCTTGAACTTGATGTGAGCTGTAATCAGCAGCCACTGCAGGGAGAGAAAGAGAGGTGTGACATGGGCTCTTTTGGCCTCATTAAAGACCAGCCGTGCCACTGCATTCTGAATCATTTGTAAAGTTTGAGTGTATGGATGGACGTCCAGCCAGAAGAGCATTGCAGTAGTCCAGCCTAGAAATGACAAGGGCCTGGACACGAAGTTGTGCAGCATGCTCCCTGGGAAGGGCCTGATCTTTCTGATGTTCTGCAATGCAAACCTGCAGAAGTGTGTTTTTTGAAAGCCATCAAAGATTACACCAAGGTTTCTGACTGAACTTGATGAGGTAATTGTTGATGAACCTAACTGGACTGTGAACTCATGCTGTAGATTTGGAGTGGCAGTCTTTGTTAGATTGAGCTGTAGGTGAAGTTTTTTTTTTTCCCAGCCTGAGATCTGTGCATCTAATGTTGGCTCATCTAGTTGAAATGAGAGATAGAGCTGTGTGTCATCAGCAGAGCAATGGTAGGAGAAACTATGTGCCTGTATGATGGTCCCAGTGATGCAGTGTATATGGAGAAGAAAAGGGGTTCCAAGAACTGATCCCTGAGGAACCTCAGTGACTAGTTGATGTGCTTTGGATACCTACCCTCCCCAGGCCATTATAAAAGACCTACCAGTGGGATAGGATTCAAACCCGCGGAGTGGGATCCCTGGATGCCCACTTCCCAGTGATGAGAGTGGGGACAGGAGGTTCTGATGATTCCCAGTATCAAAAGCAGCAGATAGATCCAACAAAATAATAGCACTGAAGAAAATCAACACTGAAAATCCAAATAAAAGTTGTCCGGCCCTAATAATAACTAACCCAAGCTGCAGTAAAACATGACAATGAAGAGCTGGTACTAATGGTGGTGAGAAATAAAAACTGTAATGCTTATTCACCATGGAGTCCGTATATACACTTCCTTGTGGAAAAAGGCCTGGCAGATTCTGGTGCGTTAAGAGAAAGCAAGTTCAGAGATGGTGTTGAGGGACCAACTTGTCAGACATTACCTCACAGACCAATCCAAGGTGGCTCAAACTTCATCCTTTGCTAAGTTGTACAACCTTTGCCTGGAAATCCCAGAATTTACCCATGGGTCAAATGCAGGAAGCTTGTTAACAGTGGAAAAGTGTAAAGGCATTTTTTCCTGATGCTCTCTCTTGCCTGATGTATTGGTAGCATGAAAAAGGTGTACCTTTACCTGAATGCCAGCTTTCTCAGCCCTTATCTGTCTTCCAGAATCTCTTTGCCTAATGTTTGGATGAGGAAATTTCTAATTACGGAAAACTTCACTTAAGATGAAAAAGAGACTGTTTCCCACACAGACAAATCTATTTTTAGTGAGAACATTTAATGTTGTATTTGGTGTGGCACAAGAAAACCAATTTTGAGGATGTTTATACTTAGACCAGGCTCGTTGGCTGTGCAGTGGGAATTCTATGATACTCCGGTTTGTGACCTTGGAAAGACATTGTGTAATATGGCAGCTGCTCAGGTTCGTGCCATTTTTTTGTTTTTCCAAAATAAGAGACCTTTCCTCTCTACATTTTTAATCTCTCCATCTTCTCCTAAAGAAATGATTGTCTCGAAAATGAAAATTTGTTCATCATTTTTTAAAGATGTTATGACATTTTATGACATTTTATTGACAATTTATGAGACTGATTTTTTTTAATATAAAACTTGTGCACAAAATAGGGTGAATTAACATTTCATGCTGACTTTTAGTTATACACTGATGGTGCATCAGAACAATACATAATGTAAAGGTTTGGAATGACACAATGACACAAGTAGGAAGAAACTATGATTAAGGAGCTATATATATATATATATATATATATATATATATATATATATATATATATATATATATATATATATATATATATATATATATATATTATCAGTTTCATGAACACGTTAATAGAACAGAAGTATAGCTAGTCCAAAATAATTGGCAAAATCAGTCAACTATTCTGTTCCATCAGAAAGCAAACAAAAAACTCAGCGTTACATCTGATAAATGGTTTAAGCAAAATTGACTGCATGTGTTCTTTTCCTGATGATATACAGTGATTTGTATATTCAGGGCTAATCTAGACTTCAGCCTAAAGTCTCCAAAGTCTCTTTCATAAGCCATAGGCCTCACAGGCATGAATAAGCCATAGAATCATAGACAATCCATTAAACAAAGAATCCTTATGCCTGACAGCTTGTTACTACAGGCTAGAGTTACTCAGTCAGCGACTGTTTCTGTGCTCATAAATCAACAGTGATCAACAACATTCAGTCTCTACAGAAACCAAGAGAGGTAGACACATGGGGTAACAGAAGCCTGTTTAACAGCACAGCTCTTGATCCGTATACAGAGAGATGCGTGATTTGGGAACAGAAAGAAATAAACTAAATAATAAATTGGCTACAGCTGTTAATGTCAAGCCCAGGCTTTTCTGCCAAGTCCAGAAAAATAATAGTAGTGGTAGCCAAAACAAATTAACAAGTGCACTCATCAGCAAAAGAGCTTAAATGTTATTAAGAATTAATTATTGGTGCATGCTAATGCAAGCAATGCTATTACTATTGCCCAGGGTTAGGTTTGAACAAGTTTTGAACAAACTGTACAGTATGTATCAAACTTCGATGCATGACTTGTTTAACAGTAGCTACGTTTAAATGCACTCAAATAATCAGTTTATTAATGGCTCAATCTGACTTAAAAGCCTTCATAAAAACATTTCAACCCATCCGGCTGGGATATAACCAAATAAAACTTTGATCAGATTGAAAGTGTTGGTGCATACCTAGAAACATTCAACTTAAAGGATTGTTTAGGAAAGCTCCCCTTTGCTTTCCAAGTCATACATGCTCTACCGACCATCCAGAGCACCAAATAACATACTAAAAAGACTCAAAAACAACCCAGCAACTGCATAGCAATGTGATTACAATCACCCACAACAATCTGTGATTGGCCAATTTTTATAAGCAATCATAGTCTCTTCAGAAAACATTAAAACCCATGTATCTCTAATACAAGTATATTTCTAGAGACAACAAACCGGTGGCCTACCGCTACATTTAGATTTTACCAACATGCCAAAATTTCTGTTATTGTTATTACTGTAAAATCATCATGAATTAAGATAGGAAAGAATGTAAACATAATCCCAGACAGCAACATAGTGTGAAATCCATGTGGGCCAGATGTGGGCCAGACATGGGCCGAAACTGCTTGCTGTCTGGGATCTGTCATTCCTTAATGTGTTTCAAATCTGAACCCCCTGATTTCACATCGTAAAGTTGTAATAGTTTTCAAATAAAGTTTGGGTGTCTAAAAAATCGTAACATAATTATCAGAATGGGCTAAATGCACACAATCGCCTGGCGAGGTAACCAACAGCAGGCCCCTCTAGTGGTTTGCGTTAGAATCAGTATAAAAAAAAAGTATTTATCTATTTGTTACAGACACAGAGATCAATAAGAAATTTCATTGGACGTTTTTTTAAATGCATTTAACATACTTGACATTAGCGGCAGTGTTAGAAGCCCTAAAATACGATTTCGATAATTGTGCGCGCCGAAAACTGACAGAAAATCGACCCCAGTCAAGCCTATATATAGACTGTAATTTTCTAATTGATTTATTACAGATGCAGACTATGTGCTAATTTCAACTTGGGAAACATAACAGTAGTAGCAACCATACCAAACATTTCCCCAAAACAAGCAGCGTATCTCTCGCATATGAAATAGCCAGGAGTGAGTCTCACCACATCGACTTGTTTATCTATATCTGACTTTGACTGGCTTTTGACGTGATGTCATGTCGGAGTAACATGACAGCAAATAGGACCCAGCAGAGCTCTCCGGCGAACCTCACCTGTCCCCAAACGCACTTTTACTTTTCCACCTGAAGTCGCCTGTACAATCCCGACATCTGTCAGACTTTAAGATAACGACATGTTTTCTGCATTGCTCTGCAGTTTGTTGCTCCTGCACGGCTCGCTCGGGGAGATCGTGTTCCGCTGCCCGAGCTGCACCGCGGAGCGCCAGGCGGCGTGTCCCAAGCTCATAACCTCCTGCGAGATTGTCAGGGAACCGGGTTGCGGTTGCTGTCCGGTTTGCGCCCGGCAGAAGGGTGAGCTTTGCGGCGTCTACACGCCGAGATGCGGGAGCGGTTTGAGGTGTTACCCGACCGCGAATTCAGAGTTACAGCTGGAGCAGCTGATACAGGGACTCGGACGATGCGAGAACAAAGTGGACCTGGAGCCCACCATGACCAACCAGGAGTCAGGACACAGTGGTGAGTCTCAAGACTTGTTTGTGAACATGAATTGATGCACAGCCGCTGCCTAAATGCGTGCATATTGCACGGATGATGTTGCAGCACTGAGTCAAACATCAGTGCAGGGTCTTTGTTCTGGCACTCTTTTCTCCACCATCTTGTTTGAATACAGCCCCTTTGTTAGATCACCAACTTCTATCTGAACTGCTTCTGGTGCATCTGCTTGTACGGGCTTGGTTTGGTTTATATCAGGATTCTCTTCACTGTCAGTCAGTGTTAAAATTGAGATTTCTTTGGGAAGTTTATGGGAATTAATTCAATATTAAAAAGTCATGGTCATTTATAGAGCTTTTTTTTAGTTGTGTATATATATAATAACAAAGGGGAAGTAATAATTGAATGTCTTTTAAAATGTTATATATATATATATATATATATATATATATATATATATATATATATATATATATATATATATATATATATATATTTATGAACTTGCATTCATATTTATTAAATTCATATGCATAAACTATATGAAAAGACAATTAAAAATAAAATTTTAATCAACATAGCTCTATATTATAGCTACTCACACAACACATATAACAGATTTTGAAATAATAATTTTATATACATTTTATTTTATTATCTAGAAAGTATAATTATATAGAGCAATATCTAGTTCATGAAAAATAAAAAATAAATTTTACATAAGGGGCTCCAATTTGGCAAAAGTTTAACTTTTCTTAGCTTTGAGTTGCTGGACACGCCCACATCCTGTCCTCAGCGGTTACTGAGTTCAGGTTGTTTTATCAATGCAGGTCGCTGCCGATGGGAACGTGGGCTTTATTCGGTAATACATGACTGGAAAAGTCGTGGAAATGTCTATAGTCACTGCTGGTCCAAATTTATTTCAAATTATGCTTTTCTGGTCTAGTCACAAACACTCAAAAACACTGGAAAAACTCATTGTCAAGTTCTGTGTAAACCCTGATATATTTACTTAGATTGTATGGATAAAGCATCATACAAACCATGATTTTATTATTACAGTCCTTGGGTGCTGATACAGGCAGATTAGATCAGTTAGCTGCTGCATTAGACATTTGAAGTCAACTTCTTTTGTGCCCTTTTTTTTTTTAGAAGGAATTAGAGATCTATAACACTGTGATAGTCTATAATGTAATGTGGCCAATGAAACCAGTGGGGTGAACAGTGTTGAAATTTAGTTGACCATGAGACCATTGATCCCTTCAGTAAGCAAACAAGCTAATCACCTGTTGAACTACTGGCACGGTAATGTTTGCCATTGAACTATTGACACGGTAATGTTTGCCAATATTTTATTTGTCTTGGACTTCCCTGAATAATACATCTTTGAAACTTTCTCAGGGGTTGGTTCTTTCTAAATTGGGGAAAAAAAAGAGTATCATGCTCAATAATGCCTGTTACCTTGATGATAATATTTGTATAATCCCATGTGGGTGTTAACAGAGGCTGTCTCTTTTGCTCTAAATGCCAGGATGAACAGTTCCAACCTTTTGCCACGCAACTGAAATATGTGACCTAGATTTCTAATAAAATAAAGAATTTTCCAATTACTGATGACTAAATGGTGCCAAATGCCTCTGCTTTGAAACAAATTGGCAGCCGTTATCCTGTTGTGCTGTTGAATTTTCCAACAAATCAAGGGTGAAAGGCTAATCTCGCCTGGCACAAATTGGACTTTTGCACACTGAACTTTGAGGCCCGTCCAGGCACCCTTGTGAATCTGCCCCGCTACGCTATCTGAGCAGCGTTTGAATGGTGTATTTTGGGATACCAGCAAATACTAAGCAACAGGGTTGCCCAGCACCACCAGTTAATTTGCTCATTTCCAAGCCTTTCCAATGAAGGTTTCTAATAAAGATAAAATAATGCTATGTAAGATAGTTAAAGTTCACTGTTGCACCATCATGTTATTCTGGCGCTATGTAATTTTATTTGTTCTGTGAAAAAACAAACAAACAAACAAAAAAACATAGCCTTAAGGCCAAAGCTTCTGCATTCCATACAGACACAATGCGAATTATTTTAGTGGAGATTTTTCAATAGTTATTACTGTTTTATTATCTGTTTGTCACACAAAACAATTGCATGACTCTCAAAGACACTGAATATGACAGATAAAGGGTAATTTTACGGATTTTCAAACAACTTTGCATTTGTTACATTGTAACGTCTGTGTAAGTCTTTTTTTTCCTCCTCCACAGCCTCTTTTCTTTGTTTTCTCTATTCATGTAGAACTGATTTAAAAAAAAAAAAAAAAATCACATGACAGCTAGTTTTATTAAAACATAATTTTGCCAATGGCAAATTACACCTTTAAGTCACATGGACTTTCACGTTTATTTTGTTAGTTGCAGCTTAGCAGTATAAATCACCATCCACTGTGATTGCATGGAAAACAGAAGATCAGATATTCTGCTTTCGATCTCTTTAATGTTTTCTGGAAGAAATAAAATAGTAGTTGGACTTGGAAAAACGCGAGAGTGAGTAAATGATGACAAAATCATTTAACTAACAGTTTAATCAAAACTCCAGTTGGCAGATTACTTGGCAGTAGTGAGGTGTGTGGTCAGTAACATACAGATTTATCTTTCTTTTCTCAGTGTTTTCTGTGAGAAGAATTCAAAACCAGCATCAAACCAGTTAGCCCTGCGAGTATGATTACTGAATGTCTTGTGGAACTCAAGACAAGTGCCCACATTCTGGTCCAGTACTTCTGTTTCTGTTTAACAGAAAACACAAATCTAATGAATGCAGAGCATGTCATCTATTAAGGCTCATTAATGCAGTTAACAATGAATGAATTATGTAATTATGAAATTTACTACAAGGTGCTACATCCAGGACCTCTGATCCTCTTTTTTGTGTTCGCTGCATGCCTTTGTGTTTTACTGTGTGGCCACTCCTGGGTATAGCTTTAACTAAATGTTGTGATTTGGCACCCAGGCATTGCATCTCAAATGAATGCTCATTCCACACTGCGGCTGGTGAATTACATTCTGTAGTTTCATCACACTGAGGTTCTCTTAATTATCTGCATCCTCTCTGTGCATGGCCTTAACTGTGAGCATAGTGCACCACCTGTAGTTAGCATTGTTCATATGTCAGGCGGCTGCCTCAAACAAGATACAGTAGAGCATGTGTTTGGAACTCATGAGAGGAACATCTTTAGTAATGACAACCAGTGCACAGACGCTGGCTTACATAATGTTCCCTTGGCTTTAACTTTTGATCATTTTCAAGAAGTCTAGAATATGTTTTGTCCATATCCAGGGTTTTGAGAAGAACTATTATGCAGAATGTGTGAACACACATCTGAGGGCCTCTGTCATCATTATGAACTTTAGCATGGCAATTAAAGGATACATTCATGCAAAAATTCATGCAAAAAAAACATGGACATTGCCATCATTTATTCACTTTCGTGTTGTTCCAAAAAAAAAAAAAAAAGATGCTTTATTTCCAAACGATGGCAGTGCATACATACAGCTTCAAGTCTCAACTTATAATACAACTTAGTCGCTTATCTAAAGAGTTCACAGATCTTATTCCAACTTTTCCATTAGAATAAAGCCGTATTTAGACGTCACATCAGATTTGATGGCAAAAGCCACTGGTTCTTGCATGGCATTTGTCCTATTACATTAGGATTGGATTTATTTAACTGCATGTGAGATTTCAAAGCTATAACAGAATGTGAGATTATTAATAATAATTCAGATGACTTGGAATATAGTGCAAATTATATTTGTGAACTTTGATTAGAATAATGAACATCTTCAATTTTGGTCTGTTCTTCATACAAAAGTCATCATATGACTTCAGAAGTCTTGCATGAGTTGTTTAGACTACTTTTAGCATACTTTTATAATACATAATTTTGTCATCCTTATTTTTATCAATAATTCTATATATTTTCTTATTTTCATCTTATTTATATTTTTTCATCAATTATTGAATATGATTTGAATCATTAACAGTATCAACACTTCTCAAAGTGAGCCAGTCATTGTACATTAAGCTGCTTCTAATAAAATTAGTCAAAATTACACAGATCAATGTACTTAAAAATAAAATGCACACTACAATAATGAATACACCCATGTATCATTAGCTAAAGTCAGGTAAAGGATGCACCTGTAAACTTTTGCACCTAATCACTGAAAAAAATCCAGCCTCCTCACCACCATCCTAAAAATATATCTCATGTTTATTCAAGCTAGCGGTTTGTATCTTATGTTTGTTTTTCAGCCTTTTCCTCTTTCTCCTTGTATTGCGTGTAATGTAATTGCTCTTGGATCCCTCCGGGGTCTGATGTGCTGAGACACGCTCTCTTCAACACCTTTCCAGTGCCTGCAGTGGGGATGCCTTGGGTGGCGGCTGCTTGTCGAGACCTGTGACACCAGAGAGGCTCCTTGTAGGCGCCATGACTTTACTTTTGCTCCAGGGCATCTGGAGTGTCATGATGTCAAACAAGCAATTGAAATAACATGAAAAAACGCTTGGTCCTTTCTCTCCAAGGCCATTCTAGTTAACCCCTCACAGACTGGAGAGACGATGAAGGAGCGTCAGCAGAATACACAGTCTGACACATCCAGCCGTCTTTCTCTGTGTGCTATAATGCTGGCTGCCTGCCTGCCTGACATGAAATGTCAATATTGACTGCAACAGGTATATTCACTATGGTTAGTGAATGGTTGCAAAGAATACAAGTCTAGCAGCAGCGAGGCTGTGTTAATACCTCTCGGCACACAGTTACATTCCTGTCCGCGGGCCTATTTTGTTATGACTGACAAGAATTACAATTTGTAACTTGCATGCTGCCATCTTAGCTGTCATGATGATTTCAGCTGAGTTATAGCCTTCTTTTGATTTTATAATTGAGAAACATTTATATGGGCCATTCCACAGAATTGGTGCAAACTGCTGTTCTGTCCCAAAACCAAAAAACACATTTAAAAGGCATTTAAGTATTAAAATCTTAGATGTTTACTAAGGTACTTTTATGAAACCCACAATAATATATATACATATGTTCTGCATTTTCACGTGTTTTAATCCAATGGCTGAGACTGATTTTAACTACACCCATACATTTATGATCAGAAAATATTTATATTTATATTCATTTAAATATTTATGTCACTCTCTCAAATGGCTGCAGTACATGATGAGTAGTTTGCATTAATTTGCGGTAAATGTGTTCAGAAGTATGAAAAATCTGTGTGTAACTTTAAAGAACTTCACAACTGAAAGATGAACAAAGATGTTATGATAATGTTTAGTTCAATGTATTTCAAACTAATTAATCCTAAGTGTGAAATCAGTATGATCAACTTTTTACAAAGACAAATTAGACTTAAAATACAACAAATCTCATGAATCACACTTGAAGTATTGTTAAAACTGTAACTGTTATTGATTTACCTCTGAATTTTTTTTTTTAAAATAGAAACTATATTTACAGGGAAGATCTTAATAGGTCAATATAACCCTTCTTACTAAATTACATAGTGATGTGTTTCGGTAGTGACAAATTTATGGAGAGGACAAATATTCCAAAACTTTCTGAAAATGCAATATGAGAATTAATTGCACAATTACTACAAATGCGTACCTAGTTTGTTATGCAATTTGCATACATACAAAAATTGTGAAAAAGATACAATATTATCTGTCTCTGTTGTGTTGCAGCAGGTAGCCCTGCCCACTTACATTCATTCATCACTTGAATATTGGTTAGGACACAGTTTAAAAGTCAAAATATTTGGACTGCATTTTCAACTTTGGTAGAGCTAATCTAACATGTTGCTAATTAGGGGTGTAACAGTACGTGTATTCGTACCTGACCGTTTCGGTACAGGGCTTTCTGTATGGTGCATGTGTTTACAGAATGACCGAATGCAATATTTTGTGTACGGAACATATACATTTTCGTTTTTCCAAACGAACATATTAAGTGGTGGAAGTCTCCGTGTTCAGCGCAAATCCCGCCCTGCAGCTGATTCTAAGGCCGGTGACACACTGGCTGCGTGGCTTGAGCGTAGCGTTTTTGCTGCGTGTCAGTTGCGTGAAGGCTGCTTCACGTTTTCTGTGTCTTTACACATCAGAATCGTGCCTGACGCGGTGCTGGCGTGCTGCTGCTGCTGCTGTAGGTGACATAGAGGTACGCCGCCGACAGACGAGGATCTTGTCTTCACGACAACAATATCTACACTTCATATTGAGCATAAATATAAAGCCTAATGATAAATGAGACCATCAACAGTATTGACGGCAAAATAGACTATGTTTGACAGGTGCAATATGCCAGTGTGTCACCGGCCTAATGTTTTCAAAAGGCATCACGCGAGTGTGAACATCACTACCACTAGGAAAAAAACGATTGTAATTCAAACGCAGCTCCCGTCGGTATTTAAACAGACCTTTGTTCTTAATTCCGATCGGTCCAACGCAATAACGAAATATGAGCAGGTCTAAAAATTGGTATTGGTAATGCTGCACTGTAATCATAGTTATTTATTTATATTTTTCATTATATTTTATTATATGATATTGGTTTGAGACTGAGAGTATTTTATTTAGTGGAGAACTTTGCCGCACTATTTTATTTCCTATTCTTTTTTTATTTTATATATATTTTATTAAAAAGTATTTTAAAAAAATGTAAACAAATTGTTCAAAAAAAAGTTTATAGTAATAAACAACCTGCAGTTTAATGTTTGCATTTATTTCCCTTACTGTACCGAAAAATGAACCGAACCGTGACTTTAAAACCGAGGTACGTACCAAACCGTGTTTTTTGCGTAGCGTTACACCCCTATTGCTAATAATATCAAGGGAGCTTGAAGACTGTTTTATTATGTTTTGCACTGTCAAAGCAAAAATTTCCAGAGATTTAATACATTCTTTTTGTAAACTAATGGGGGCTAGCAAAGTGTCTTTATAGGATCCACACTTAGCACCATGCCAAGTGTGTTATCACTGAGTTTTGTAAGCTTGTTGCTCAACCGCTTGTCAAAAGCTGAAGCTCAGGCAGTCCTTGACACTCAGGAGGCTGTAGTTGCTATGGTGCCAAATGGAGATCAACAGTACTTCACAAAATGAATCCAAGGCATTTCCTGAGGAAAACTTTGACTTCAAGCTGTTTCCTCAAAGGCTCAAATCTTATCACTGAAAGTAGGTCACTATTATTTGTCAAATTCTAACTGATTATCAAATTGCGTGCTGTTGAAGGAATATTACAACCTTAAAGGCACAGGTCACCCAAAATTGTTCTTCGAAATATTTTATTTTTCAGAAGAATACATGCATACAGGTTTAGAATGACAAGAAGATGAGTAAATGATGACAGGATTGTCTTTTTTTCATTTTTTATTTTTTTACTGTCACTTTAAGGGTCATTCATATGCATTAAGTTTTCTTTTAGTTTGCATTAGTGGATATCTATACAGCACTTTTCAGTTTGATGTTCATTTGCATGTTGTAAAAAGTAACCCAGATGCTGATTTAATGTGCATTCACATATAATGTTTTATTATTATTGAGAAGCATCTTTGAAAACCAGCATGATTCCCTGTAGCAGTCCTTCATTTACTCCCTTACTTTTTTTTTTAAATCCGTGTTTAGCATATAGAACTTATCAGCAGAAGCACACACACTCATGCACAGACTTGAAGACTGAGTCTCATTCATCTGCAGAGAACATTTCCTTTGTGCACAGTGGCTGCTGAATCATTGAAGCTCCCTCAGCAGGCCTCTGATTTATGACCGTACAACATCGCTGTTTAGTCTTTGCATATGCAATTACAGAAAAGATAAAAGAGAGAGAGGGCGAGTAGAAGAGAAAGACAGAGAAAAGTGCTGGCACGATCCACTGTGTATTGAGAAGAGGCTCACGGCGGGTGGTTTAGGTTGAATGAAATCTTAAACGCTTTTTCATCAAATAGGGGAGAAAAAAAGGGGAACTGCTCCCAGAGGATAGTGACAAATGACTTCTCAGAACAATTTTCTTAAGTGGACTCGGGGAGAGTGTGAAATTCTAAGACACTGAACAGATGTTTAATGATGTAAAGGACACAAAGAGGACAAGTTTCTGTAGGAAAGAATAGTAGGAGAAGTGGTTTGGATTGTTTTTAAACTTGTGTTTTTTATGAAGATTTTGAAATTCGCTTTATTTGAATATTTGAGTTTTTTTTAAATAAAGTTCTCATTCCTAAATAGTTCTCATTTCTTTTTATAATTCTAGTTTTATTTTAAGTTTGTATGTTTATTACATAAAAGGAACACAACATTTTTTTTAGCTTAAATATTTCATCTGATATTTACATTTATTTTTATTTTTTAATTTAACAAAATATTCCTTAATAGTTTTCATTTTTGTTATCAGATACATCAGTATGTTGTTGTTTTATATATATATATATATATATATATATATATATATATATATATATATATATATATATATAAATGAAAGCTTAATTTCCATAGTCATTCGAGAATCACAGAGAGTTGTTTCTAAACTATATTGCAAGTGTATCATACGATGTGCCTGGCTAAGTGAAAGCCGTATCAAATTTGAGCTCCAAAAACCTCTTGTACGTGCCCAAGGGAAGCCGTTCTGCATCCACCAAAACCAACAGTTAGCTTTTGCAAAACCCTCCCACACCTGGTCCTGTTTTGCCGGACATTGGCATAGCTTTCCTGTGAGTCGTGTAGTTCCACAAAGGAAAGGAAATTGAATTAGATTCTACACTGTTATTTCATGCAGCCGTGGTACAGCGGGTTCTTGAAGTTACAACGTTCACGGAAGGCCACATGGTTATGTAAGGAAGAAAGAGTGCCAGATACAAGCCGGCTTTTTGGGCATCACAGCTGCTTATGTTTTTCTTGCATTACTTTTTCATACTGACACATTTTGCTTACTGCAGCCGGTTTGGAAAAACAACATGGCCGCTCGGCTCCCTCTTCCTAGTCGTGTGTGTTGACAAAGTATTTTCTGTAAATGTTTAACCGGATGGGTAAACTGTGGACATGTTTCAATCAATGACAGTGTCTTTGGGTAGTTTTCCCAGCATGCAGCGGGCCTCAGTTTATCCACAAATCGACAAGAGTTTAATGGTTACAAGAGCTTCATGTTGCGTGTCGCTGAGTGCATGTTTGTATATATCAGTAGACTGTGTACTGTAAACCAATACGACCGGTTATAATCCTGCCGTCAGACCTCTGCATTTTGATAAATTCTGGAGAGAGCCTGCAGTTTCAGCTCATTAGAAAAGTATGCATAGATTAAACCAAATCATGAAGATTTAAAGTGTTTGATTATGGGTGGTAGCATGCAACCAGAGCAGAACTGACCTTTTCAGTTTTCAGATAATAGTTACTGTGATTAAAAGTCCTGTATTTTTAAATTTTTCTTTTTTTTTAATGTAATTTATTTATTTGTATTATTAAATTTATTTATTTGGTTTTGCACGTCACACCGTATATGCTGTTAATTTTAAAAGTAGTTATAAAAATCAGTCGGGATACCCTGTTGTTTTTTGCTTTTGAATGCATCTGAACAGCATACATGTAATATACAGAAAGCGTATTAAAATTAATTTAATTATTTTATTTATTTTTTGCATGTCGGACTAGGTCTATATATACCATTTATTATGCTAAGAATAATACAATTATAAAATTATCCTGTTTTGCTGTTTTTTTATGCATTATATGTAAATAGCATCTAAATGTACATTATATAGAGATTCTTGCTAGTTTGTAAATTAAACATATGTTGGTTGTGCTCTACTAGATGAGATGTTTCCAATGATATATGTAAAGGTTATTCAATCTCTGATGTTTTTGCTCATTCCTATCATGATGATGTTCACATTTCATATAAAATCTAATGAAACTCATCTGTCAGAAAAATAAGTGGTAGGTAAGAGTTTGTCAGGTTGTCTATAATATGCATTACAAAATTCACATTCAAAGTTTTGAGTCAAGTGGGTGTTTTTTAAAATGCTGTTCTAGTTTAAAGAGTTGAAAATGTTGGTAATCAATATTGGTCCAGAAATTTAAATATAAACCTGTTTTCCCCACTGAACTTGTTGCAGTTCATTATAGGATTGTATTTTTAATTCATATGTATGATAGATGTAATGCTGTCTTAATGCAAATATTATTATTTGAACAGGTTTTGTGCCAGAGGTATGTCTGTGATGCTGAGGTTTTGGAACAGAGTCTGTATGTAACGTCACAAGTGGCACTTGACTTTTCAACAGCATGTCATACTTCCTTGGGAGAAGTGAGAGAAAAATCGGCCCAGGCCCTGAAAAGTGTTCCTGTCCACTCCCCAACCACACAGCCCACACACTAAGCCTTTGGAAAGAGAGAGGAACTGTGAGTGGGAAGTGTTGCTGGCTGGTGTAGGCCCAGGGATGAGAGTGTGGAACAGGGATGCTTTCGAGGAGACGTAATGGCAGGTGTCTGCTGAAGCACGCCCGCCAATAATCTCTTCAATGAGGCAAACTCGCCCGCTATTTTAGACACTATTCTTAGGTCTGTTGATGACAATTGGGCTTCAATCTTTAGACCGCAGTATTTGGTGCTGGACAATGCTCAGAGCGATCACCCCCCCTTCAGATCTCTAGGCTTTCATGCTCACCCTATGCTGACTTATTTCGAGCGGTTCTGGGCTCGTGGCCTGAGGGTTCTGCTTTTTAATGTCGATGGACAAGACACAGAGCAGATCTGAATGCAGGCGAGAGTTTCAAAGGGCCAGCTAGAGTCCAAGTGACCGCTCTGTGCATGTGACGTTACCATAAGGGACACGCAACTAATTTGCCCCATACAAAGTCCAGAAGTACATATTTGCTGTTACAGTACATTTGGAGTCAAATACACAGAGGTTTGTTTAGCGGTCACTGTGCTTTGATGCTGCCCCTGAATTTAAGGGGTAAGAAGAATACGCTGTCTTACTTTCAGAGGGCCTTTGAAGAATCTTTGTTGTTTGTTCCTTTTTTGAGCATAATTTGATGAAATGTTGTTGTAAATATATTTCAAAATGATTAGCAATAACTGTTAATTAAAGCTGCAGCCCGTAAGTTTTACCTCTTTAGCCCCTTTCACACTGCCATTCCGGGAAATACACGGGTAAATTGTTCCGGCAATTGTTTCCGGGTCGCTAGATTTTGCACTTTCACACTGCCAGTGATAACACAACCCGTAAAGATCCCGTAAAGACACGTGACATCAGGGCGTGACGTCTAATGTACGAGTCGAAAATGTTAGGCACGTTATACTTTCACTGAAGCAAGCGAACGATCTCGGCGTCGGCGCGGAAAGTGAGGAACTAACTGATCTCTGCTTCATTAGAGTTTGCACATATTTTTTCGTCGCGAACGTTGATCTTCCTTCAAAACAGCCGGTGAAAGAGTCAAGCGATAACGTGCGTCATCACTTCGACACGGCATTAGATCTGGCTTTTGTTCACACAGCGTTCGTCCCGGGTTGAACCCGGCAATGTTACTAGGTCCCTGACCCGGGTTCAATGCCGGAATCAATCCCGGGATGTGTTTGCTTTCACACAGAAGGCGACCCGCCAATGTTCCGGCAATATGCCAGGTCCGACGTGCAGTGAGAAAGGGGCTTTAGTCGCCATCTCTGTTTGAAACCTGAGTTTACTCTATTTGCAGAGTAATTTTTTTAACATTGGTCATGCACCGGCTTGGCTAAAGCACTGACTAATCTAATGTTTTGAGGAGTATGTGTGGCTGTCACCTATTGCGCTGGTGTGGATATTCACTGTACTTCGGGATCACAGATTCTAGCCTATATCTTGGAAGTATGACAAAAATACGAAGTTTTACTGGATAGTGTTATCTGAATGAATTAGTAACAAGTCTGACACTTTTGTTTTGACCAACTGAGGAAAAAACCATTACACATCAGCATTATCACATCAAACAGAGCAAATTATTATTACAGTTAAACTTTGTCTAAAAATTTTTCATGTTAACAACATCAGCATTGCGTGACTGAGTTTGCAGTGTGTATTAGCGTTACATGTAGATTTAAATTTCTGTACAGTATAATTTATAATTGTCTTACCATTCAAATTTCCCAAAAAGCAAATAATTCTTTCTTAGAACTGTTTCTTTTTAAAATACAAAACTTGTGTAATCCCATGTAGGCAATCTGTAATCAGATGCAAGTTTAAAACCGGAATATAATCTAATTTCAGTCACTTGTGTTTCATAAACACATAAACCTTCTTGGATAACAATCAGCCACCAAAATGATAAATTTAATTATTCCAGCTGCCAGTACCACTCAACTTAGAAAACATTATTATAAACTTACCATTGTGAAATGGGCTAAGGTACAGATAGTTTTGAACCCTGGCTGGTTACTTGCTCAAAAAACTATTTCATATAATTTTATTCAAAACAGGACTAAAACTTTAAATATTAGTATTTATAAAGATGTTTTTTTTACTTAGAGGGATGGTTCACCTAAAAATGCTAATTCTTTCATTCAAAATACTTTAGGCACTCTCACACTGTTTCAAACCTGTAAGACTTTCTTTCTTCTGTGCAACACAAAATAAGATAACAATTCTTTCAAATACGGATAAGTCTCTTTTTGTTATTAGTAGTTCACTTGTGATTTGCCAGACACGTTTTGACTTAAAAGGCACGTATCTCTTCACAGGCCTCTATGACTATCTGAATCAAGAGCTGTCATTAATTCCAGCCTTTAACTTTCTCTCTGCCTTGCTTTGATGCGCTGCCAGAACACTGATCCTGGGTTTGCTTTCATTGACAAAAAAGATAGCTTGCGGTCTTTGTCAAATTTCTATATATAATATGTCAATTTGTTATGCAACATCTAACCTAACAGGGTTGTGCAGCATTCACAATTTTAGCTGACTATAGCTTTTAACAAGCCATTCAGTTCTTGAATTTTTATTTGAATTAAACTGAATTTAGTTGTCAGAATTCAAAATTCAGTCAAAAGTATACAACAACTGTAAGTGCAATACATTTATTTGCATATGTACTATTTATTTATACAAATAATTGACTTTAAACTCATGGGTCATGGTGGAAGCATCTGTAGTAGTTTACAAAGAAGAAAAAAAAAGAGATTTATTTATGTTTTGCTTTAAAACTATATTGAGTTCCTCTGTTTGGTTATGCTGAACTTGTCATTTTAATCCATTAAATTACCCTTAACATCCTGTAGATCATAAGCTGAAAGAGAGCCAATGATAAAAGTTTGCCCAAATCCTTTAACTTACCCTTCCCTTCATTAGGAGAATTAAATGGCACACGGTCCCCTCCAGTGAAAAAGTCTGGCAAAGAAAACAATTACCAGCACATCAAGGAAATAGCTGTGAAGCAGCATCTCGACAAAAAGAAGTCCAAGATGTACAGCACCCTGGATGATCCCAAAACACCTCATCCCAGACAGGTGAGTGTCTTGCTGTGAATAATCACAGGGCAACACAGCGAATATTGACTTATAAGTATAAAAACCTGTATTCACATTGCATGTCATTGTGTTCAGTACGGCAGTGCCCTCTTCTGGTTATCAAACTAACACACCACTTACACAACCACAGGCTCACGCAACACACACACACACACACACACACACACACTATGACATAGATACTCTCTTTTCTGTATCAGCTAAACATTAGTTTTCCTAACAGTCTTCTGGGGTTCAGATTTACGGTATGTCCTTTGTACAACCCTCTATATTTGATGTTGCTATAATTCTGTGGTCTGAGGTTGTTTGTCAGTGTATAATTTATTGCTTCAGTATGTTATTTTCGTGATTGGATCTGTGCAAAAACTGCTGTAAGCTGATTTTTGGGTGTTTTTCGTATTAAGCCTGTTTCTGGTTCCATTTCCACCATGTTTTCAGTCAAAAACATATGATCATTTCCTTAGTTACCTAATTAACCAGCGATTTCTGGTGTCTAAAACACTGCCCGGTGATAGCATGCAGTCGCGGTGGGATTGCCAAGGCAGAACAAACGGCTGCCGTCTCTGCTGAAATGGGGAATGAGCCAGTGCTTGTCGAATTTGGCCATCACGCAAATCCACAGAGAGTTAATTAACTTTTCTTGGACTTGTACCATGCTTTACCTGGACTCTTAAATCCTCAGCCAAGTGACCACTGCAACTCCCCAATCAGCATCTCTATCACGCATCATCTAATGTTTTGAGCCAATAGACAAATTGTCTAGCTAATTTACTTCAGTTGGCAAGTCATTTTTCTTTCTTTTTTTTTTTTTTTTATAAGTACAACTTGAAGTAAATGGCAGTTCTGGTAGTTTTCTTAGTATCTCAGATGTAGAGGGGTGGTGTTTGCGCAGTGGATAAGACACATGCCTTTGGTGACATATATAGCAATTGTAAGTCGCTTTGGATAAAAGCGTCAGCTAAATTAATAAGTGTAAATGTAGAGTTTTTTTTTTTGCTTGATTTAGACTGTTTGCTTTACATTGTCATATTCACATATCCTCACCATTTAAAGGACGCTTTAAGCACATTGATTTGGAAAACAGTCCTACAACGACTGAACAAATTCTATTGCTGCTATTGGGCAAGAAATAGTTCAAGATAAAGAAAATTGATGCGACCATAAACAAACAGCAGCGGAGACAACAATAGCTGTATTATGAAGCACACTGGGTCTGGTTTGGCCGACCTGAAAGCAATAGTAACTACGGCTAAATGATATGTTGATAAAACGAATGGATGTTGGAAAGTGCCATAAAAAGGTAGATGCAATAAAAAGAAGAAGCCAAAGCTATAAAAATTCAAACCAGTGATAATGGTAGGGTAATAAAAAGCCAAACTGAATAAACAAGTTTTCTGTCGGGTCATAAATCAGGAGCGTAACCATCACATATCCCATGAAAAGCAGACATTCAAGGAGAATGTCAGGGTGACGGCATGTTCGATGACAGCAGGGGACTATTCATTGCTTTGTGATGGAGCACTTTTCATCCACACGATACGGATAAGATCCCTGGCAGACCCTCTTCCCCCAGTGCCCTCTTATCCTGGGCCAAGCGGGGAGCAGCCATCACGAGAGATATAGGGAAAAAGAGAAGGAACGGGAGACAGGAATGGTCTTTGATGCCGATGCCTGTCCTTACGGAGAGGTGGGGAGGCAGAACTAAGCCAGCAAATTAGCTCAAGTACGAGATTTATATCAGCCACACAAATGTTTCATGAGGCCGCTGGCCTACTGTTTATCTCACTCTCATTATATGAGTGTTTCTTTGAGGAGTTTTATTAAAACTAACTTTTTGTCATATGAAGGTCACATTAACTCTATCTTTACCACATTTTGCTATGCCTTCACCACTTATTTCTGCGACTTTTCAAACACAGGTTTTATTAAATCATAAACTATAAATTACATTTCACTGTACTGTACTTTTTTTGCATTTTAAATCTCACTTACCAACAACATATTTTTAAATTGAAAGGTGGTTTCTGATGTCTAAAACAGCCTTAGCATAGCATACAAAACATTTTTTTTTTTACATCATTTCTGTCATTAATCTTGTGAATTTAATGTAAATTTTTTGAAAATATTACAGAATTGTGTGTATTTAGTTATTTAGACAAAGGAGATTGACAAAATAAGAAATACTCAAATATATGTGTGGTTTATGAGGACACGCCTTTGTATAATGACATGTTGATGACAGAGGTATTACAAAAATGAAGGTGATTCATAAGGACACTTCTTGTGTCCCCAAAATTCAAAAGACTTAAACATACTAAATTTTGTTTTTTGAAAATCTAGACATGCACCGAGTTTCCTGTGAGGGTAGGGTTGGGGTAATATACCATCTGTACAGTATAAAAAAAACATAATGCATATGGAGATTCCACATAAACCATAAAAACCAATGTGTGTGTATTTGGTCTTATAGAGCCAGTGTCAACAGGAGCTGGACAGAGTTTTGGAGAACATCTCCCAAATGACGTTCCATGACAACAAGGGACCTCTGGAAAATCTTTATGACCTGAAGTTCCCCAACTGTGACAAGACAGGACAGTACAACCTTAAGCAGGTGAAAAGACCAGTATTTGACTCAGCCTTTCAAAGACATCATCATAGTTGGAAATTAGCAGCTTTGGTAGCTGAAAGTAGCTTTTGAAGCCTTGTCCATTTTCAATTTTTTTTCCATTTCAAAATTGTGCTGGTCACTTGCCGCATTGGCCGGGGGATAAGCACAAAAAAATACTTGCATTTGGATGGATTTTTTTTACTGTATTAATTTTACTGTAGGGAAATAGGAATATGAGACATTGCACAACCTTTCAATCTGCAGCATCCCACTGTTTTATTATCCAATTCCATGTGGAAGGTTCAATAAAGAGTCAAAAAAGAAGCCAAAGAGAAACTGTGTTTAAAACATTCCCACAATCTCTACAGAAGGCCGTTTTATCAAAGCCAAGGAGACCGTATCTGAGCTGAGAGTTACAAGCTAATGAAAATTTTGCTGACCGACTGACCTGTCTGTTGGGAGATTTGCCTTGGTTTTTAGAGACATCAGAGGAAAGGAGAATGACAAACTCAATCGTTTATATCTCAATGCCTTTCCTACTCATCTTTTACATACTGATGAAATGAAATGGGAAATTTTTTACAGTTCTTTTTGGACCTCAGGTTCTGATGTCACACGTCCGCATAGGAGTTTCATAAGAAGTCTTATAATGGCTCAAACTGTATATATGTAAAGATACCAATGTCTACATGTAGATGTCTGAGATCTCAATATAAACTTTAATGACTAAATGATCAGATTATTCGTATCTGCATTAATTTGATAATTCCCTTACTGTACATTTGGAGTGTCCTGGCATAACATGTAGCTTAAACCAGGACAAAGTGTCCCGGAGAAGTAAACTAGTATGTTGTTTTGACATGAAAACCCTGTTCCCAGGGCTCAAAACAGTGTACCTCACCACACTTAATTGTATTGCAATCACCCTGTTCCTTTTGCAATTATTGTAACTGTCAGTTTTTGTTCTTTGCCATTGGAGGACAAAATTGAGAATCATTTTTTTGCCTATTTTGGGTCTCAGCGTCAGCTATGTCCAGTTCAATTATGACCTAATTTTGGGAGTGCTCAGTAGGGGTCAATGAGACGTGCTGGGCCAAATGAGGCGGGAGGGCTGTTTTGGGGTAGCGCCTCCACCCCATACTCGCCCAAGAGCTTCATTAAGCCCCCAAAACCCACCCTTATCCCACCTGTCTCTCATCATCTTCTCTCCCTTGTGTTCCAGTGCAACATGTCCAGCCATGGACAGAGGGGCGAGTGTTGGTGCGTCAACCCCTACACTGGTGTCCAGATACCCTCGTCCCCCAAAGTGCGGGGTGACCCCAACTGCAGCCAGTACTACGGTGGTCCCGAGCTGGAACCGCCCACCAGCCAGCAGAAATAGACGCACCCTGACCCTTAAGGGAGACGCCCCGGGTCGCAAACGAGGAGAGTTAAAGCGAGTGCAAGAGCGAAGTGCATGTGTGTAATTCTGTACGTGTATGTGTATGTATTTTTTCGCAATAGTACAATCTGTATTGTTGATAGGAGTGTGGAAAGTCACATGCCAGCAAAGAAAAGCAAGTCAAGGACAGGTAGTTAAACCTCCCCCTTCTCAAATCCAGATAACTGTACTCCAAATTTAACATTGAGTGATTGTTTTTTTTTTTTTTTGCCTATTTATAGGTTCGTATGGTGCCTTTTAATCTTGTGACTGAATCTGGTTGCAGAGAGTCGCTTATACAGCATTTGCAGCTGTTCGGTGTGAAGATGTGTCCCTTTAATTCTCGCTTTGTCTTTGAGACCCAATAAAAATGGTGGAGTGTTTTACTGCACCATTGGTTGCCAGAAACAAACAGAAACTGCAAACGCACAAAAGCAGAAAGCTCGATGTTGATTAAAAAATGAATCCCAAATTTTTAAAACCAAAAATATGAAACAGAGGGGTCGTTTTTTTTGTTGTTGGTTTTTTTTGGCTCATTTGAGAGGATCTGTGCAAGAGGGGCTGAATATGTGCTTTTTGTCTATTTTGACTACTTGACTACTCAACAGATAATTCTCTAAACCAATGTCTCTAAACCACTGCCACATACATGAGTTGCTATTCGGCGTCACCGAAAATTGTCACCCCATCAAACCAATTGGAGTGCAAGGTTCGAAAGGCCCCAAATTCCAAACAATTGCTAAATTAAAAACAAGCCCCCTTTTTGGCACATAATACTGACCTCCAATCAGCATAATTTGTTTAAAGTTCAAGTGTGTTTTTACAGTCAATAATTGCTGTTGTTTCCAAGTACTCAAGATCTGGCTATCCCTGTTCCTGGCAGCTGATAGACTTCTGTTCTCGTTCTGCTTCTTTACCATGTGGTAGAATGCAGGTGGTGTATGTGTGTGTTTGTAGAGTGGGGATCAGCATTTACTAATGATGTGCTGACAGAGGGCTAGATTAGGACACAGGGCTGACATTGACAAATGTGATATAAAGTGGGTTAAGTGCCTATAAATAAACACAGGTTTGCCTGCAGTGCCAGTGGGCTTTGCCTCACCCTGCTTTACTCTCATCTGCGCAGGGATGTGTTGGGGGTTGGCAAGGTTGATTTTGCCCAGTGTAACGCTTGAATGGGGTTAGTTTAAGAGTCCTGTGGAGGAATGTGAAGTGGTGCATGGGTTTAGTGAGCTTGTTTAACCAAATTTTTTTTTACCAATTTTCCCCCAGCTGAGTGAAAACATGTGTTATATACCTTGAACAGCCCAATGCAACAGAATTAAAAAAAAAAAAAAAAAGTTTGAAGCTACTACTGGGTTAAAATTGGCTCAACTGGTCATAAAGATCCAATAGAAAATGACAAACAATAAAGTAGCATACAGTGGGATTCAAAATCTACTTTTAACATATAGGATTTTTTTTTCAATCTTTCATGAATAGAATGTTACATGAATAGAAAGAATATAATTTAGCTAAAATAATTTTAAAAATGTGACAAATTTAATGCATCCTTACTGAATAAAAGTATCGGTTTGTTAAAAAAAAAAAATCTTATTGACCCCAAAATAATGCAAAATACAAGCATTCTATAGTCTAAATAGATGAGACCAGTGAGATTTAATGGGTTAACTTGTTCTGTCAGCAGGTAATGCCCTGTTCACATGCACACACAGCAGGTTTTATCGCTGATTCTACTGAGCATTCCTACTACTGTGTTCTGACGACATTGGTAGCCTGTCTAAATGGACATAGCTTCTGAAAATCTGATCACAAATGGGACAAGAATCCAGGTGCTGCTCATAAATTTCATCTTTTAAAATTCTGATTCCTGCATTTTCAGTGTAGCCTTTTGGATGCCACTGTATGTGAACTTATTGTCATACCACTGAAAAACAATGCAGGGTTGTTAAAGGGCAGCAGCTGTAACATCCTTTGATTAAGTTATATTTTAATTCACTACCCATATCTCTACCTCTTAATGTCTCTTCCCCATCTGTCTCTCTCTTTCCCATCCTCTCTTTCTCTGTGAGCATTGAATTGAACAGCTCAATCCAGAAATAGAAGTCGATTAAGCTTTAATATTGATCCTAACGTGTTAGACAGTGTCCAGCCCATCGTTTGCTTTTGTAGCTTAGCCTTTGATGTATTTCCACATTAACCTTCAGTATCTTTCACAGTATTACCACATCTTGCTCGCCCTTAGTAGTAGCTTATATGTACTTTAGTTTATCTAGTTAGTGTTGTGCTAACTACAGCAACAGACTGGCTCTCAAGAATCGTGCAGCTTTGTGTGATTTTGGTGCCTCACGGATAGATTTGCCGAGACACGGGCTATGAGTTTTCCGTTTCGGTTTGTGTCCAAAATAGATTGCTGCCTGCCCTCCGGTGGCACAGTAAATTTTACGGTAGCTCGAGTTTGGCCTAGTTTAAAAACAGTGCGAAACCAATCCCTGTGGTTTTCAGGCATATTGATTTGCCAGAGCGGTTCCGATGGGATGGAAGTGTTCACGTATGTGTGTGTGTTTGTGTGTATTTTGTGAATGTTTCGATGCTGTGCCATGCCTGGAGCCAGTGTGACGGTGGGAAGGATTGCTTGCCATCTGGTGCAGTGTAAAACTGTCAGAGCCGGTCTCTGCTTTTGGAAAGTCTCACACAAATGACAGGGGGAATTTCTTGAGCAAATCCAAATGCCTTGTTCCATGGCAGCATCTCACATGCCTTTTTTTTTTCTTCTGTAATTCATTGCGTATCCTGTGTGTCACGAGATGCGGTGGTATTAAATAACATGCATTACTCAAAGCATGCTCTTTGTGTCCACTGTCATGCGAATGGTGCATGAACTGAGTTTTCTGTACAACTGCAATGGAAAAAGCCATAAATGCATGCAAAAAAATCAACATTGGTTTAAAATCTTGTAATAAAATCCAGCATGATTAAATGTATTACCTTTCAGACCCATGATACAGTTGTTGTTGTTTTTAATGCGTTTTTTTTTATGATTTCTTTTTTGGGTTTTGTGTTGTCTAGATAATGTTCATGACATTATTGGCTCATGAATCATAAGCCCTTATGGAAATTTTGATTAACTTGATGTACTCTTTTCAGCTTTCCCATGGTCATGAGGAATCCCAGTACATTTTGGAATTTTTAAATTGTATTTTTCCCAGCATGGAAGAATATAATTCATTTATAATTCATATTTTTAATATATATTTATTAAAAATAAAAATATATAAAATATTTACAAGCAAATGGGAAAGTCATAGAAATTCATTGACCAAAAGGTGTCGGTAGCTTATCTTTTGAGCTTCAAGAAAATTTACCAACTTTTGGCATTTTCAGGAAAGAAAAGCTTAGAAGAACTTATGCTATCAATAGAGGATTACTATCTGTAGAGTCAAGATCATCAGCTCTCTATCTTTTTTTCTCTCTTAATATTGCCTGTATAAACATTTGGCTCTCTTATTCAACAATGGCAGTGCACATGATTCTGATTTTATTCAATATGTAGAAGAGATGAAATAGTAAATAGTAAATAGAAAAGGGATAGTTCACCCAAAAATCATAATTATGTTATTAATAACTCACCCTCATGTCGTTCCAAACCAGTAAGACCTCCATTTATCTTCGGGACACAGTTTAAGATATTTTAGATTTAGTCCGAGAGCTCTAAGTCCCTCCATTGAAACAGTGTGAACGATATACTGTCCATGTCCAGAAAGGTAAGAAAAACATCTTCAAAGTAGTCCATGTGACATCAGAGGGCCAGTTAGAATATTTTGAAGCATCGAAAATACATTTTGGTCCAGCTAAAACTACGACTTTATTCAGCATTGTCTTCTCTTCCGTGTCTGTTGTGAAAGAGAGTTCAAAACAAAGCAGTTTGTCATATCCGGTTCGCGAACAAATCATTCGATGTAACTGGATCTTTTTGAACCAGTTCACCAAATCGAACTGAATCGTTTTAAACGGTTCGCATCTCCAATACGCATTAATCCGCAAATGACTTAAGCTGTTAACTTGTTTAATGTGGCTGACACTCCCTCTGAGTTAAAACAAACCAATATACCAGAGTAATTCATTTACTCAAACAGTACACTGACTGAACTGCTGTGAAGAGAGAACTGAAGATGAAAACCGAGCCAAGCCAGATAATGACTCGTTCACAAGTCAAGAACCGTTTCTGTCAGACGCGTCCGATTCGAGAACCGAGGAGCTGATGATACTGAGCATGTGTGATTCAGCGTGAAGCAGACCGACACACAGAGCAGGCGTTTCTCAATGTCAAGGATACTTCCTTGGCAGGACTGATCCTTCCAAGTCACTTCCTTCAGAGGCTAGGCGAGACTCCTCTTCAGCATTCGGAGAACATGTAAATGGAACAGGCTAGCAAGTGCACGTAATTTCGTCATTATGTCAGTGAAAAGGTCTGTTTGAATAACGCTGTGAATGGTATCGTTAAATTACTTTGGAAAACTTAACTAGTTATTTATAAAAGAAATGCTGATGACGCAACCGAGTTAACAATTGTAAAATGACAGGTCCGGTTCAACCATTTGTATTTGTATAATTTACAATATGAATATAGTATTAATTTGTACTGGCATTTAAACGTTCAACTTTACTAATATTTACTACAGTTATAACAAATGTTTGGTAACATAAATAAAAACCGTTAACGCTCAGACTCTGCTAACGTTTGACATTTTTGAATTTTTGAACAAGATAGCAAAGCTGCGCGCATAGGATTGTGGGTGATCTGAGAGCGCGAAGAGCGCAAAGGATACACATATGCATCCTTTCCTGTGTATGGCATATTTTTCAAATGAAGGATTCAGTCCTTGGTTGAAATTCAGAGGATCCTCGACATTGGAACAGTCCTTCGACGGATGTCGATGACGTAGCATCCTGTAAATACTGGCTTCCGAGGATCCTTCCTTTACATTGAGAAACACCTAGAGCATCTGCACCGAACTGATTCTTTTGGTGATTGATTCTGAACTGATTCTGTGCTAGTGTTATGAGCCCAGGTAAACCTAAGGCTTGAATCAAGGGCAATTATCGCCAATGACGCCATTACGTCGAGCGAAAAAAAAAAAAAAAAGAACCGGTGAACCGTTTTCTTCAACTGATTTATTGAATCTAACTGTCCGAAAGAAATACTGGTGATCCGAAAACTGATGCAACCGGTTCTTGACTCGTGAACGTGTCATTATCTGGCTCGGCTCGGTGTTCATCTCTCTCTCTTTACATCAGTTCAGTCAGTCAGTGAACTGTTTGAGTAAATGAATTACTCCAGGATATTGGTTTGTTTTAACTCAGAGGGAGTGTCAGACAAATTAAAAAAGTTAACAGCTCAAGTCATTTGTGGATTAATGCGTATTGGAGATGGAAACTGTTTAAAACGATTCAGTTCGATTTGGTGAACTGGTTCAAAAAGATCCAGTTACATCGAATGATTCATTAGCGAACAGGATATGACAAACTGCTTTTATTTGAACTCTCTCACAACAGACACCGAAGAGAAGACAATGCTGAATAAGTCGTAATAAAGTAGTTTTTGCTATTTTTGGACCAAAATGTATTTTCGACGCTTCAAAATATTCTAACTGACCCTCTGATGTCAGATGGACTACTTAGAAGATGTTGTTCTTACCTTTCTGGACATGGACAGTATACCATACACACAGTTTCAATGGAGGGACTGAGAGCTCTCGGACTAAATCTAAAATATCTTAAACTGTGATCGGAAGATAAATGGAGGTCTTACTGGTTTGGAACGACATGAGGGTGAGTTATTAATAACATAATTATGATTTTTGGGTGAACTATCCCTTTAAGCTTTACATGATGTACAGAAGGTGATGTGCGCTTATCACATCTGTTTTGGCATTCCTTCCTTAAAACAGAAAGCAGAATGTAAACAAATCTCAAGAATATTACAGGAGCAGCCTACCTCACGCAGGGACCGGCTGAGGATGAAAAGCTAAACTCTAATCATTGTGTTCTGAGGCGAAAGAGTGCTGTGGCGAGCCACATGTTGTGATAAGATGGAGCCATCTATAGTTGTTCAGCTAATTACGTGATAAAAGAGACGTGAGTGCTTTGAAGTCTAAAATGCAGTTGTCAGTTTCTTTGAAGGCTATAGTAATTGTCATGTTCACTGCCCCACAAATCAAATCGCCGACACGTGTTCCTCTCCGGGTCTGCTTCGTTTCCCCTTACTTGATCTGACTCTTACAAATGAATGCTGCTTGACTGTGGACAAAGCCCTGATCCGTCACATCTGGAGTCCGTAAACCTGAGTTATCCCAGGAAGAACTTCACCTGTATGTCTGCATTAGTGATTACCTTGAGGCGACTAAAGTCTCGCCAGAGTCCAACCTATTTCACATCACATTTAAAAAAAAAATGCACATATTGAATCAGCAGAGCAGAAGCAGCATTACTAGTAGGGGTTTGACTCTCAACTCCCAAGAAATGCACTCTTAACCTATTTATTATCAATCTTTTGCTATAAAGGCTCTTATCAGTGGCACTTTTGCCTTTTTGGCTTGATGCTTGTGTCCAAGAAGTCATTAAATGTACAAGCTAACTTGCCCTGGGGCTTTGTGATGTGGCTCCACATTATCTATCCTTTCTGTTGCTTTCCTGACTTATTCGAATGGAGATGTTGGTCCTTTCTGCCGGTCAGAGATCCCCCCTTGATGTTGGGGCTCTTTTGTAAATGATTTCCTTGTTCCTCAGCAATCTCTTTGACTTCTGTGGAAAGCCAGGTGCCTTGCCTCCGGGCAGAGTTTAAATGCAGTAAGTCTTCACCCAAAATAAACCTGTATCCTGTAAGGCCGAGTTCCTCTGGGCTCCTCTGTTAATCACCCAAATCCTGATTCATCAATGAAGACAATTGAATTAGTAGACGAACGATGTGTGCATGTCATAAATACACAGTGGACTGACCATTTGACTATAGTGTGTGTGTGTGTGTGTGTGTGTGTGTCATGTTTGTGATTACATAAACACATACATACACATATTACATAAGCCTTATCTTAATGATAATAGTAAAGAACTTAACATGGAAGTAACCTGGGACAGTAAGGGTTTAAAAGCAAAAATTATTTTAACATTGTCTTTTTTTAAGCACGTGAATGCATTATGCTGTAAAAGCATGTTTATTGTATGATCTGTAAAAATGTCATTTTTAATATATTACATTGGTAGATGTATGATGATCTGATTATGTATAAATCGTATTAACAGCATGTTTGTGAACCCTTTTAATATTGTTTAAAAAGCATTCAAAAGGATGAAATTTTGGTTTAATACATAATTCCAATACTTCCATTTGTGCTATTTTATAGTTTTAATGACTTTAATATTATTATAAAATGTGGAAAGTATATCATGCTAAAGTTAGCACTTAATATTTTCATGACATTGGTCATAGAAGATTGACTAGCTTTACAAATAAGATCCAAGTGATTCTATCACTTTTCTCATGCTAACACATTTTAATTAATGTGTTTTTTGTTTATGTCCATTGTAAGTGCTTTACTGTTGCATTTTATTAAACACTTAGGTGATTATTGCTGAATTTCTTGCTGTCGATAGCACCTGGAACATTCCTTTACAATATGCCAACCTGATGGATTAATAAGCAGTGTATACTTGGTAAGTTATGATCATGATTCAAGATAGTGTGTCTATTGGGTCATTAAAATCCCACAGTATCTGTTGTCTTTTTATTTGCATGCAATGTGTGATAATGGTGTGACATCTGGGAAACTGTCCTGTGGTTACTGCCTTGGCTAGTGATAAATCTTTATTTAAATTGTTCTCATAAACAAGATCAAATTCCTGTAATGTACAAATAAATTTATTGCACAAGATTAAATGAATACATAACTTTATTTAAATAAATGCTTTGTCATAACAAAAAAAAAAAAAAGAAAAAAAAAGACAAAGGTTAAACGAGTACATAAATTACAAGTTGAATAAATATTACACAGTGATATTCACTTTCTTAATAATTTTTTTTTTTTTTCATTTTATTGGTTTTTAATAAGAGTTCCAAATGCTGAACATTTTTAGAGTCCTCCAGCCACTAATGGGTCTTTCTCACATGCCAGTTTAAGCCACATTTAGGTGGTCAATCATCAAGTCTTTTCTCATCCACAAAAAAAAAGAAAAGTAATAAAGAAAAAAAAAAACTGTTATGCATTCAGAGAAAGAAAGAAAACCTGTCGTTTCTACTGTAGTGTGAGTTATGAACACTGCTGTCTACCCAAGTATGAGATTCGGAATCTGATGAAAGCAGATAAGCACAAAAGCAACATGCTGCGTCCTGGCAATCGATAGTCTGTTTCCACTAATTGCAAATCAGAATGGATCAAAATCACATTAATGACATTTCTTTCCCATTCTCACAATGACACCCAGATGGATTCTACAACCTGGGGAAACAAGGTAAAATGGTTTTCAGCATAATGCATCGTCTTTTCAATATTCATGATTTTCGTATAAACACTTTTTTGACTTGTTGCATGCCTGCTTATCAGATTCCGAGACTGTCCATCTAAACTTTCTACTGTGAAGTGTGAAGCACTGCAAAAATTAGTATTTTTGTCTGGTTTTTCAGTACAAATATCTAGACATTCTTAAAACAAAATCACTAGACAACACTCGTTTTCAAAGAATTTGAATTATAGGAAAATTCTAGCATTGTTTACTCACTGATGTTCTTTCTTCCATGGAACACAAATTTAGAGTTTTTCCAAGCTGCACTTTTCCCTACAATGGAAAGTGAATGGAGACCATGGATTTCAAGCAAGATTTTCAAGGCAAAGTTTGAATGAATTACATTTGTCACACAAAGTTCACCTACAGCATTTTATTGTGCATCTTTTGGAGCTTGACCCACCCTATGGAAGTGAGAAGCTTGGACATTTTACTAACGTTCTCTTTTGGTGTTCTAAAGAAGAAATTAAAGCCACCCGGTTTGAAACATAAAGCTGAGTACATTAATTTTAGCTTTGGGCCAAGTTGATTTTTGTTAACCGTATAGGCAAACATGTCCTTAAATGTTGTTCAAGATATGGTCTGAAAGCAACTTTGCTTTTTAAGTAAATTCAATTAGTATTAAAGTCGTTTGGATGACTTTACTGGAAAACGAGACACAAATACTGATTCAGAAATACATTTTTGCAGTACGTATTGTGTGTTGTGAAAGGAGGCCCAGCACAAGATCACCACTTGAGGCTCTCACCCGCTCTCCTTCTTCCCGGATATCACTGAGACACAAAGTCTATTAAGAGTAGATGGAGAATAGACTGTGATTGGTAGATTTGTGTTAATGGTTAACCCACTGAATGATGATGTGGGTCTTAGGCTTGGGCTGTGAAGCCCCTGTCAAAGGTATTCAGGCAGGGTATTTGTCCGAGGCCTGCTCCTGCTCCTATACCTGAACTGAGATTCACTTTGAGACGGCAATAAACCTGTGGCAAGGTAAGGAATTAAGTGCAAGCTGCTTTTTTAAATTGGGGAGGGGGCTTTCAGCATGGATCAGGACCTGGATAATGTTAATTACTGATTTCGCCCTGTGGTGACCTACACCTACGAGGCTAATTGTGCAATAACAGAGGAGACTAGGCCTCCACGACGTACTCGAGACACCTGCTAAAATCTGGTTAACCCACACACCCTGAACTCACTCTTTCTTTTTCATGCCACCTTCCATTTGAGAGCCAATTGTCATTCGCAATTCTTTTTTGACATGCAATGGTTACATTCTGTGGACCTGTGGTTAGTTCAAATCACAGCCAGGCCCACACGAAATCTTTGTGCGTGGAATTCCGCCAAATCGGAATGCCTGGCATTCGCAAATTTCTGCTTTTCAAAACTCCACATTCAAAATACAGAAAATGCGGATGCATGGATTCCGTCCGGGCCTGGTTATGATGGGTACTTGCGTGATCTAGAAAGTTGCAACCCTACAGGGTACGGTGTTAGCAACTATTTTTTTAGCCCCCTCCTAGCAGTGAAACTTTTATAATTTGGGCCCTAAAATAAGATCCGAACGGACCCATTGTGGCAGGGAAATGGCTTCACTCAACTTCAAGAGCCAACCGGTGAGTATCCCTGTGTGATGTATAGCTTGATTGAAAATACTCTCGTCAGCAATTACACACATTTGCAGTCTCTGTCAAATCAATCGTCAGCTTATTCGTAAGAGAAATAACAGTAAATGAGCTAGCGCTAGCTGGACTACGGTCTCTCCCTATCTTAGCCTCGGCACAGGGAACGATATCTGATAGCTGCTTGACATACAATGTAATGTAATGGATTTCATTTCTAATCTGATGCTGTATTTGAAAGCAACTGAGGTCCTTCGTCAATATAAAAAGGTTGTTTCGTTCCCCTTGGCTATTGTGTAACATTCACGTCACCATTCAAATGTATTTGCATGTAGGAAGGCACTGAGACTCGCACACAGAAACTCACACTTAACGACACTAATGAAACACACCTTCTGTTTCCACCGTGGTTAATAACACCAATGAAATACAGGAATACAAATGAAATGTGTCATTGTGCTGACCAAAAGAGCTATTACCTATTGGTGAACAGTCAAAGTGGGCGGAGCTTACAAAGTGGTCTGACCTGCATTCAAATGAGCAAGTTGTCATTGTGACAGGTCAGATGGAAATATGCAAATTGATAATGCTAACACTCCTATGCTGAGCACCTGATGGTTGTGGTTGTTTGTTAAGGATAAAAATAAAAAAAAGAAAGAAAACACATTCAATAATCTAGAGTTAAAGGTAACATACCAAGGTTTCGGTGAAACCACATGGTCGAGGAACATGGCTCATAAGTGGACTGTCATTACCTCCATTAAGTCAAAGGAAACAGCACAAAACAAAAGTTGTACAGAAAAGAAAAACAAAACATTACAGACAGAAAGAAACTACCGCTCTGTGCGGTGAACGTCCGTCAAAGTTCAAACGCAAATGCTGGGAGCGTTTAAGGGTTACAGCATCTGTCTCGATTCTAACTTGGCCCAGATGCCACAATATCTGATACGAAACTATTCCAGAGTGGCCTTTTCTTTTCTAGGCATGGGCATTGATTAATTCTGTGTGGAATTATTATTATTATTTTTTTTAGTTCGAGCCCAGTGTAACTCTGCGTGGCAGCGTCTGTTTACATAGGCACGGTTGGCATATTAGGTAAGCTACAAAATCTAGAGCCACTGAAACAGATTTGTCTAATGGGATCTTGGTTTTTACTATGATCTGGGGGGGGGGGGGGGTATGCCACAAAAAAAAAAAAAAAAAAAAAAAAAACATGTTTTGAAAGCTATCGCCATATTTCATTGCTCACACGTGCGCACGCAAGCGCACACTCGTACATACACACATACACTGAACTTGGTGAAGTTACACATTTCCAAGCAGGTACCCCAATGAATAAGTGCTCTGACAGGACCAAAAAAAGCCAGATAGAGATGACTGTATCAGCAGATCTCTACCATGTGTTTTCCTTTCTTTCTTTTCTTTTGGGAAAACCACACATTTTTTTTTTCAAATAGTAAAAGTTCCTGCTATCTCCTTTGATAACTTGACAGCAAAAGATGTAAAAGACCAAGATAGCCCTGTTAATATTCAACATGCCATATATTCTTTTCTTTTTTTGTTTTTTTTTTTGTTTGTTTTATGTTAACTTTAAACAAAACATTATGGTGCTCAAACCCCAGCTTCTATAAAAATATATAATTGTATGTATATATATATATATATATATATATATATATATATATATATATATATATATATATATATATATATATATATATATATATATTTTTTTTTTTTTTAGCATTTTCTATTATTGTTGTTGCCGGGACTCATCTCTAGAAGGGGGCTCCTCTGATTGGCTGAGTCCAGTGAGAGAGAGATGAGCGCCCAGTCAAAATGTTTCCTGTGGATCATCTCACATTAACATTTTCTTTTTAGTCTGATTGTTCGTATTTGTTATAGCTGTTGTGTTTCTTTGTCGTTTTGCATCAAAATCTCAAAGTGACTGGCGGGTAGACTGGTGGGACAGGACAAGGAGGTGGGCCCTAGGTCTGGTGATCAGGGTGGGTTGATTCTCACTCGTTGTTGTTGCTGTTCTCCAAATCCTTGCACTGGATGTTACCGCCGCTGTAGTCAGTGCCGGGCAGCTGCACGCCATATTTGTCCACGCACCAGCAGATGCCTCGTTTCCGGCCACGGGAGGGCTTGCACTGCAGGGTGGACCAGGGACAAAGGGTCATAAAACTGCAAGCTCAACTCAAAAGTAATGTCTCAACTATTACCGGATAGTTTGCTGTCGTAAAATATTTTGGTAACACTTTGTTTTAAGTAATTATGCATAATTACATGCAAGTAACCTTAATGTTAACCCGAACCATAAGTGCATGTAGTTACTTGATATTACTCAGTACTCAAATGTATAATAACACAGTAACTGACACCTTGAAATATAGTGTAACCAGTTCAGTTTTACATTTAAAAAGTTTTACCTCACACTCTTTCACCATTGAAACTGAAGTGGTGCACTTGAATTCATGTTTGGCAGCAAGCTAATTAATCTCACTATAAGAATGAATGAATTAATTGATGTTAGATGACTGGTGTTGAAATCAGTTCATAAATATAAAAATCAATTGATTTATGGTCATAATTTTACAAATGTGTTCAATAATCCAACCCCTTGGATTGAGTTCGTGGAGCACCAAAAAATAAATAATAATAATAATAATAAATCAAATGGGATATAAGATATATCTTGACATAAATTGTATTTTGTAACATGTATCTTTGAATAGTAAAGTAACAGGTTCTCTGGACATGGTTATAACTACTTTAAGTTAGTTCTATTGTTTACTTTTTTTGGCTGTTTGTTCCAAAAAGGCTGACAATCAATGTAATAGTGATAGGATTTTTAAGTGACTCTATTCGCATATTACATCAATACACCAATAGGTGGCGACAGCGGTGGTCTTTTTAAGTGAGTCATTCGAATCACTGACTGAACCGATTTGTTCAAAAAGTGAGTAGCTTACTGAATCACTCAGCAATCATAAATGCAGATTCATTCATCAAAGTAAAACCATTGTGTGTTGCGCAACGGTTCTGTTTGGAACTAATTTCTTGAGTTAACGTGGACTGACTGTTAATCAGCGATAAAAAGTGAATCATATTAGATGTCAATGTTAATATTATACCATAAAAGTAAAAAGCGTTTTACCTGTTTGCGCTTGAAGAAGCCCTTCCTGTCACAGTTAGGCAGGTAGAGGGAAAGAGCCATGACGCGGGAGGTGTCTTTCATACTTTGAATGATTCCATCCAGTTTCCTTCTGCAGGGACCCTGTGTCAGATGAACACATGGTGAGTTGCATCATCACCTCAGTATTTAACGCCTAGCTATCATTTTACTCCAGCTGTTGCGTCACACAACTTACAAATTCAGGCTCATGCTTGTCGAGTGGAAGGGGGGAGTAGTCCATCAACACCAGTGACCGATGCTTCTCCAGTTGTTTCTTCTTGTCCTTGCGCACTGCAGCATTCTTCATGCTGTTGATTACGTCTGGTTTGGGGTAAAGGGGAATTTTAGGAATCTGGTCTTCAGGCGTGTCTGGCTTCACTGTATCATCATGCTCTATTGATTCACGATCTAAGACAAAGAGAATCAAATAATAAGCATTAACTAGATTTTTACTGCATGGAAATGTGAGTGCAAGTGCAAAATCATCAGCATGATGTTAAAGTGGTTGCCAGGGTGTTAATATGGTGTTTTGAATCTCTATTATTCTCTATTATATTCATGTGTCTAGTTTTCTTGGGTTCTTTAAAGTTAATGCATGAGATTTTTCCCTCCACCAGGCAAAAACTGAATGTATTAGCAATAAGCCACACATTTTGACGTATGATTCATACAATATCAACAATGTATGATTTGATTTTTAGGCAGACCAGCCTAAAAACGTATAAAAAATGTTTTTGTCATCCTAACAACAAACAAACTGATGCGTATTGAAGTTCATTATTAGATGACTGGTTGATCATTGTCACCAGTGATGATCTCAGTGTCCTACGTCTGCCTTCAACAATTCAAAATTAAAACGGACTTACAAAAACCTGGGAAATATCTTATAAAAACCTCCCCAAAGGCTTTAAGATATTTACACATCCTAGTTGCGAATGAGTTTTTCCCCCAAATGTTTTCTATGCATTTGTTTACAGAGGGTGGTGGCAGGATCAACAGCTGATGACCACCCCCGACCCAACCTATCCCAGGTTGAAACACTTGGCTATGCATGACTAAACATCCAACTGGGTTAAAAATCTAAAATCTCATTCTATTTGTTTGGATTTTTATACAACCTAACTGTTGAATGTACCTCTGTGTTATACTGCTGAATACTCTGTGTTATACTGCTGAATAGAAACAGATTTTTCTAAAGATCCTTAACAGCTCAGAGGCACACTTGAAGGACTTGAAGTCTCAATAACCATAGTCTCAGCCTCAGAGGTTACACCCACGGACTGTTGGTTATAGGTCTGATGCATACGGTACACACAAGTGGAAATACTACAGAAGTTTCGAAGTCGTCGTCGAATTGGTTGAATTATACAGGATTGCCGGGAGATGTGTGTGTCTCTTTCTGTAACGTTCCGCCTGGAAACAAAGATGCTGTGATGCCAAATCCCCTCACATTACGAGTGCTCATCATAATCAACTAAACACTGCATTTTCAAAAGTATGTTTTACACCGGTTTGTTATTGTGGCAACGTTTCCATGCCCGAAACGTGACAATGAACGAAACAAACTGTGATTGGTTGTTTGACATTTCGGTCAAACGGCCTCATGGGACGGGCCTCGGACAATGAAAGCTGCCATGAATTCCAAACCTTCAGCCGTCAGTCTGAAGGTCTGGCTACGCGAGTCTACAATAACCTTTACACCATGACAACCACAATGTTCTTCTGCAGGAATCAAAGGCTAGGTGGGTAGTAACTGTCGACATGTGTCTGGGGAAAATGTGGAGATATTACAGAACAAGTAATTCAAGCACATATAGTTTGATTGTAAAACTCCACAGGATACATGTCTCTACTTATAAACTGTCTTTCCACTGAATTCAAATAATTTTGGACAAAGCTGAGCTTCATAAAACTGAACACTTGAACTATGCAGAGAGAAGCCAAACATAGTAGTACTTCCAGAGGAGATTAACAGATCATTAACACTAAGCATACAAAGTCAGGATATATAATTGCATTGACATTTCACCATCCAAACTAACAAAATCATCTGATACATTATTCTTTATCAAATTTGCAATACAAAATGGCATTTTAATAGTAGTTATTGCTTTTGTTTATTTGTTTAGGATAGGTTTAAATATAAAAGTTTAAATGAAATATTGTTTCCTTTCAGATCTAATGCTGGCATGAAACTCATTATGCATTAAATCAATTTTTATCCATTTTGTAAATTGGGACATAGTCGTGTAACAATTGTGAAACACTAACAAATGCACACCTGTTTTTGCACTTTCTATATTAGTGCACCATGTTGCATGGCAACAGAATTATTAGTTAACTAAATCTAAAACCATACAAACACTTTTGTTATTTGAAATAAAATAAAATTCAACAGAAAGAAAAGGAAACTTATTTTAAGCTAGTTGCCAATGAAACTTTTCTTGTTTTCACTTAGCTAACTTAAAGTTCTAACATAACAAACTAAAATAAAATTGTCTAAAAACTAGAAAAAAAGAAAACAAATCTGACCTTTAAACCTTTAAAAATGACCTTTTAACTTCAAAGTTTAAATGAAAATTAATATATATTACTAAAATAGCACTGCTTGGCAGCAAAAAACAGTTCATGTTGTTTATTATTGCAAGAAATATTACCTAGCAAATTGTTCATGCATTTGGAAAGTATTCAATTTGTAAATAATTGGGTAAGGGATCGGCATAGCGTAAGGTAATTATTATACTAAATAGACTGATATTAAATTATAAGGTAGATAGTATATTATTTATTGCAATTGCATCTTAGAGTGGATTTTGAGAATCAGAAAGAATGGAAATGGACATACAGAGTCAAGCCTGAATATTGAAGCTGTTGGGTTGCCAAGTATTTTTGTGCATATAGCCAAGAGGGCATTATCAGACAGCTGAGGCAGCCAGTAGAAATGATTGAGATAACTGCCCTCACAGTCCCCCTGAGCTTCAGAGCTTCACATTGCTGTGGACTGGGGCATGGTGTTCTGGAGCGGCCCGTTGGTGAAAGAGTCTGTCTGACCTGAAGACGCACGGGGCTGGCTGCCTGGTCATTACAGGAATTGGTTTCCTGGCTTCTGAAGTTACAATCAGAGCATGGTGCTGTCTCTTTGAAATCAATCCTGCAACTCATGACTTGGCAGACTGAAATTTCTGTACAGATTTCCCTGCAGGTTCAGGCTCCTGAAGCCACCTAATCTGAGACTGCTTCATGGAAATGTCGTAGGGGCGTTTGCCTAGAGGGAGATTTACATGGCTTGGAAATGTACTCTTCAAATGGGAGTGCACAGGACGACTGGGTTTGAACAATTCTTCATGGCTGTTTTCATGATTTTTCCTCGCCGTACGTGGCACAAACACACTGTGTTTGTGAAATCAACAATACCTATAGTTTACAAACCATTAAATTCGTCTTTTCTGCTGTAGGCTTTTTGGAGTGAGGACCAAAATCACTTTTTCCATGCTCGTGGTCCCCAGCTTGTAAAGGTTTAGCGGGTCTGTGTTTAACATCTGACACAAAGCCAAGAAGCTGGAGCCCGGCCAAACCAGACGTATCACGTGTAGCCTGTCTATTCAAATGAGCTTTGGAAAGAATGCAGAAGAGGTATTGGTGTCTCTCCTCTTGGTCTTGCAAAACTTTTCATTAAGATAAAGGGACCTGAGCTTGGCCAAAGGAGATGCATCTGATAGGGCTCTGTTTAATAATTTACACATGTGCTGGGCAATTATACTTCATGAATATCCACAGTTTCTTACAGCTTGGGGGCTAATGATGAAAGCAGATCTCCTTCTCAGTTGAGTTGTCACCTTGTCTGATTCTTTTTTTAAGAACGTGCTGCCAAACAAGCCGAGAAATGCTACTCTAGGCCCTCAAACCATGTGTTTTAGTGTCTTATTAGCATGCACGGTTGGAATTAGGTCTTGCTATTGTTAAATATTCAGACTAGCTCGCCTTTGAAAGTCGTTCTTGAAGCAGGCCTTTCTGCTTTGTCTTGCATTCATTGTCACAGACTGACCATGGCATCCCTGGCAAGGTTCCACTGCTAAATATTTAAAGCCTGGACCGTGTCCACAACATGTTTGGGCCTCTGTTGGAGAAAACACCACAAATGCAACCAAGCACTAATGCCATAAAAATTGGGTAATCACAAACTACAAAGCAACATTAAGAGCAAGACCTTACTGATTTGGGATAAAAGTTTCCATGTTGCAATACTCTATCGGTTACGACCAAGAAAGCCATCATACAACTTACTATTCAAACAAGTCCCCTGTAATTCAGGCTGAAAGCACATGTGCGCACCTATTCATCGCCTGACCGTGTCTCATGCCATCAACACTTCGAAACATGAACTCAGGAGGTGCTCTTCAGGACATCAATGGATCACTCCCAGTTGCTGATTTCAATTAGTTCAGACAATGGCAAGAGAGCGATACTGTCTGTTAGCTCAAGGCATCTTTCCACCAAGGGTATCTAGCTACAATCTTTCCTCTTCTAAACTAGGCAAGATCTTTTTCCAAGCAAATTTTAGCCATCCAAACCACATCAATCTTTATAATTACTATTAAGATTGTATATAATCTTTTGAAGTTGGTATGTAATTATTTATGAAGGGAAAGTGAATTAAACCCTAATCTGAAACATTATTAGGAATTTTCAAAAGGAAGGATGGGATATATTGAAGATTTTAAACTATAGGAGATACGGCTTGGGCAATACGATGGCAAAACTGTGTCAACCTGAGATTTTGTTATACTGTACGAGTTAAACCATGGAAGATATATTTGCATGGCTATCAGTGGGCAGGACTGCTTTACATTATTTACACATGAGAAGAAGAAAAACAAGCAGCAATTTGAAAATACGAAGTGTGTCCATAAACAAGTTGAGGACTATATATATATATATATATATATATATATATATATATATATATATATATATATATATATATATATATATATATAAGATTAGATTGATTGATTTATTATGAATATTCATTATGTTTGTGTTAACAAGTAAAAAAAAAGAGAATCAAATGAGACTTTTTTTTATTTTTGCACTTAACTTGTTAGATTATACCCCAAAAATAAATAATAATATTAATATATATTATATATATTACGGCATGATAATTTCATATGCAAACCTTTTTAAGCTTTTTAGTCATAACTACTTGTTTTAAGTTTTCTAAGTCTAATAAGTAACAGTACTAGTGCTGTCAAACGATTAATCGTGATTAATCGCATCCAAAAGAAAGGTTTTTGTTTCCTATATGTATGTGTACTGTGTTTATTATGTATATATAAATAAACACACATGCAGTAATTATTTTGAAAATACTTACGTGTTTACATTTATATATTTACATTATTATATTTAATATTATATAAAAATATATTTAATAAATAAACATGGCATATTTTTCTTAAACATATACCTGCATGTGTTTGTACTTATATATACATAATAAATATAAACAGTACAAACTTATATATTGTATAAACAAAAACTTATATTTTGGATGCGATTAATCACAATGAATCGTTTGAAAGCACTAAATAGTACATATTTTGAGTTTTATTTGATGTGAGACAATAATCATTTTGTTTGCATCAAAAATAACTTTTATTTGCACTTAATTCACTAGGTTTTCCAAACTTATGTTTCAACATGTAAACCACTTATTTAATATAAAGTTATATAAAGTTACTCATAAAATACGATTTTCGTCATGTCACCCGGTTTTAGTGCAAAAGGAAGTATACTTGTTATGCACACAACATGTGTGTGGCTCAGAGAATGAGCGTTACCAGTAGTTTTCAAAGAAATCAGCTACCCTAAGCAGGCCAGATTAGGTCACCACACCACCTTTGCCATGATACTCGACAACTAAATGTAACAACGCTATAAGAACTATCGACTTTGTCTTGTGCTGTCTATCTTTTCTGTCCACCCGAGAATCCTGCAGGGCACAAAATTTGAGGTAGCACTTTGGAACCACATCTGAACCTGTGCTGCAGGCAAGAAATTAGGCACCTTTTGTTCTCTTTCCCTGAAGAAATGTGACACTGCGGCCCCACTCCACCGCCCTGAAGCACATGACAGGAGGTTTCAACAGGTCGGTGTCTTCTGCTCAACCACATGGTTACAGCCCTGCTGTCTGGTTACATTTTCTAAACGTGAGCAGTAAAACCATAGATTAAATAGATTGTTTTTGTCCATTCACTGTTTTGGTCAGCCTGACATGTGTTTCTATTTAAGCAGGGCCCAGCGGGAGGATGTCGCTGCCCAGTAATCACGTTTCTGACAGAGACGAGACTACTGTGTGAGCTGATTTTCTTCACAGCTGTTACTCACTCTCTAGCTTTCCAGGTGCCAATGACAAATGCAAGCTGGACCGATTGCTGTTAAACTTTACTGGAAGAAGTCATTTAAGCGTGCCAAATAGGTTCCCTACTTGCATACCTCTGAAAGGATGACTGGGCACTTGATATACAGGCACTGTTGGGATTATGGTTAATAAAGAGACAAAAGTATTCTGTAATGTAGATTTCAAAAAGCTGGGCATCACTTTCAAAACGTGTAAGAGATCTATTCATGTGCTATTCAGTGAAGCGAGCCGTATATCTTTCAATGTCAGTCTGATGTTGCAAGCAAGTATATGTTTCCGTGAGTTTTGTCTGTGGCACAATATAAAAATTAGATGACAGACAGGCAATAGAATTCCATTCCCTTGTAATCATTGTTTAGTTGTAGCAACGTCTCTAGTGGGTAAATAAAGCGCATAAATCAGCGATACTGAATTAACCGAATAAAACAGCCAAGTGCTTTTTGCCCATTTCTTTACGTTTGTTCACTTGCATGCTCTTAGAGTCAGACCTGTGGTTGTTGCGAACGCAGCATACAGTTCTTTTGGGCAAGATGACTGTAGTCATATCGGCTGGCAACTGCATCCAAGTTCCACATGGCATGTCCGAACAGAAAGTGTCCCTTGTGATCGTTGGCAGTATATGCAGTATTTGCCAATCCAGGAGCTAAATGACAGTCTGGCGTCGTTTATTGTACTTGGCTTTGAACACTGAATCTTTAAACCGTGAGCCCCAGCATTAAAGACCATGAAGGTATGACACCATTCATGTGAGTGAGACATGTTTCCATTCTAAACTTGTATTTTATGTTTGCACAACTGTGAAACTAAGGCGTGCTGGAGCATAAAAATGGATCTGGAAGACACAGGGCCAAAAGGCTCTGAATCCTAATGCGGGCAAGGGCGCTTGACCTCTCTCCCTCTTTCCCTCCCTCTCTCTCTCATCTCTCTCTCTCTCTCCCTCTCTGTCTGTCCTGCCTAGCTAGTAAAACCAGGCTGAAACCGAATACCATGGGAGGCTAGAAGCGTCCCTCTAAATTCATCCCCTTGCTTGACGAACAGCTCTTGATAGATCGGCTCCACAGACATTCTGCTGAATCACAAGGGCTCGACTGTGTGCCCACTGCAATCACAGAAGGGGTAAACCAGCAACCACACTCATCAGAGGACTTCAGATAGAGACAAACAGGTTTTTCTGATGTGCACCTGTGTGTTGAGGGGTTTGTATTTGTGTACAAACGGTCGTGGTGAAAGCCCACGACTGAATTGAACCTCATCTGTTTTAAGAATATGTGCTGTCTTGTTAGATAAAGCATTGCTGAAGTCTAAAATATATAGTTCTGTAACCCAACACTGTATTTTTGAATGTAGCTCAACGGGTAGAGCACTGCATCAACAATGCCAGTGTTAGTGGTTTGATTCCCAAGGAAAGCTTTGAGTGCATTAAATAAAAGCATCTGGCAAATGCGTAAATGTAAATAAATATGCATGCCATGCATGATTACTCTTTGTAAACGTGTGATTTTTGCACATAGGTTGGCTTGTAGAGACACTGTGGCTACCCTCCTCCCCTTGGATTTAATCTTTGAACGGTAATCCGACCCTCAACACCACCCACAGACTTAGACCTAAATTCAGAACAACCTAGAATCTCAATCAAGAATGTATCATGGGGCGTGGGTACAACGTACAATGATGAGACGTGTGATCATAACAATGGATGAGTCCGTAATGTCAGCAGAGCAACAAACAAACGCCATTGCCAAATCACTACTAAGCACAAAGCAAGGCAATATAGAGTTAGGCATCTTCAGGCATCTTTACTAAGTTTTGAGGAGCATACTAAATTATGCAGTTCTGCTGAATCTGATGCTGCTTTGCTTCTGTGCCAATGAAATGCAATGAAGCATATATTTATAGGCTAATATTTTATTCACAACTTTCATACATTTCACTGCACATAATTTCTATGTAAATGCATTATATGATGCTTTAGATGCAGCTTCAGTACAAAAAAGGTACAGTGATGGTATGAGGCAATATCATGGTACACTGATATATGCCTTATAAAAAAGTACAGTTACAATGACTAGGCACAGTGATGGGTTTATATTGGAACTTTCAAAACAATACTAAGATGCTATTATGGTAAATGGCATGAAACACGGTAGTACCATGATATATGTCCAAAATACAATGGTAGTCCCAATGATACCATTCCAAAAAAACCCACTTGATTTTGACTAAAATACAACTATTCCATACTCTTTATAAAATGCTCAAACTGTAACGTATCTGATGATGATACAATGGTACTGGCATTTACATCATACTCTAAGGTGCGTCCAAAAATACTATGGTACATTACCAGAAAACCCGGTCCCACCACGGTGATTTTTGTATATGTGCCTTTGCAGCGTGAAGATGGAAACCGTTTTGTTAATAATTGGCTTTGGATGAAACATAAACAGGCTTCACTAATCCCAATGATTTACAGCGCTGGAATATGATGGAAAACAGCACTGAGCAGCGCAGCCCGGCCACAACACAGAAAAGCTCATGCAGAAACATGCGCACGCCATAAAACTAGATCAGCGCAAGCCACAAAGTTCCCACCAGATACACGATCTCAACGCAACGATGCTTCCGTGCAACAAAGGCGCACTGCTTTCCAGTCAACTTACCAATGGGTGGGTGCGGTGGTTTGTATCCCTTCTCGTTCGTGCACACTCCCCTACCGTGCAGCAGGGCGTGAAGCGGCTTCTCCTCGCCGTTACGCGGCAGGCAGCGCAGTCCGTGCGTGCATGTACCGGTGTACACCCCGCACGCCTGCCCCTCCGCCAGAGCGCAAGTCAAGCAGCAGCCGCAGCCGGGCTCCTTCACCAGCTGACAGCCCACCGGGACCGGAGGACACATGGAGAGCGCCTTCTGATCGCACGGCTCGCACGGCACGAAAGAGCCTCCGCTGATGGACAACGCCGTGAGAAATGTACCCAGCACAAGAAGAGCCATGCTTCGTTTCAAAGTGAAAGAGGTCCGATTTAAATAATAAAAAAAGAGAGCAAGAACCAGATATGAGAACGCGTGAACGTTTGGCTCAGATTCGAGTGAAAACTCCGCATGCAAAGTGAAAGCACAGGTTGGGGTGTCTTAAAAATGAGAAGAAGAAAAAAAAAACAGTCTTTGATGTAGAAAATAGACGATGAAGACGAATCCGGTGGATTTTTCATATAAATATATACATATAAAATGTTTCACTTGGGTATTCTCCAGTAGTCCAGTTTGTGCGCAAGTGGTTGCGCACTGAAATTCTGGACTTTCCGATTCCAAAACACTTTCCCCTCTGTAAGTTTTCTGAGCAGACTGATCAACTTCACAGCAGTGCTTGCCTTTTTAAAAACAGCCAAACCCAAACCCCTAACTATGAATAAGCCAAACAGCGGTGAAGGGAGGCGCACTTGCCAGATCGTGGCGCAGCGCCAGCGCCCCCCCCCCCCCCCCCGGCAATAGGATCAGTCTTTTACGCAGTGATGCCAAGAGCGCAGAGCACAACACAAATCCATGCAAAATCGAAGATATGCTCCACTGAGATCTTCCGTGCACTTTGTGGTCGGTAGAATATAGCGTCAGATTCGTGCACGGAGCTCAGCGGCTTTCCAGCAGATTAAAGACGAAACGCGTCAAAAGGCAACATCGATGTGACATGATAAAGACCCTTGCTCACATACATAGAGAATCCACACAAAAGAGCACGATTAGAATCGCTCTGCACCACCCGTATATTAGTGCGCGCAGAGAACATGTATGAGTAAGGGAGAATGGGGAGTGTTTGGTTTTAACGTCTAACTCTGTCTTGTTTTGCTCTGCGTGTCTCAAACTTTGACATAATATTCCCATGTTTGTCTTCTGCAAATTAAAGTAGTTTTGAAATTGACTACTTATCCATAAACCGTTTAAATTAGTGTGCTGCTTATACAACCTACCGGTAGCACTAATAGAAAACATGGATAATCAAATTTACTTGTTGTTCAAAAGAATGGTTATGCTTTCAAGCATTTCAGTTCGAAATTGCGCACATGTGGGGCATATTTCCAGCAAAAAAGAAACTGAAAACTACTATAAAGCAATAGTTTTGAAAGTGTCACAAGTGAATGCTATATATCAAATTAAACGGGAGAAGCTGCTGATTCGGATCATAGCACTTCTGTCATGTATTCTTCATTAACACGATCACGAAATCAGATTATATTCTCATAAGGGTGTCAATCATCTAGTGATGTAACTTCTTTCTAAATGGTTAAACTCATGGTGTTACAGCTCAACCCTTGCTACAAAACTGTAGAAATGTCTGAGCAACATAAGCAACAACAGCTACTGATGGCACCCGTGAAGCATGTAACACTCCAGCACACAATTAAAAGCAGCTGAGGTGTGTGGAGAATACTGTGGTAAATGCTTAACATCTCTTTTCTCTCATGCGGGTGGCAGTTTAAGAATAGGCAATCTACACCTACCTGTTCTGAACTTTGAACTGCTTAAACCACAATTTAGATGAGATTTAACAGACACCAGTGTTTAACCGTATTGTTCGCTCTGTGTCCAAATGGTCCTCTGCTGTTTACATGTCCCTGTTTTGTCTTATAGAGGGCTCCAAAATGGCATTTGCACATGTCCCATATGTAAAGCCCATCAATGGGTTGCTCTGTTTTTCTTTGAAATTGCTTTGTCAGATGTGTGACAGCAAGTTTAAAGAACTGCATACAATATTTCATTTATTTTGATTGTTCTGTGCTTTTTTATACATGCTGTCTCTTGTTTTACCCAGCTGTACAAGCCTGAGTGTCTGTGTGGGTCTATTCTGCTGGATTTAGCTCACCTCTGAGATTTTGACCACTAGAAGGAGCTGTTAGCAATGGTAAGAGGCTCACCTTGGAATGAATGCTGGCCCGCAGACGCCGAATGTTTCATTACCAGAGATTTACACAGTGCTGCCTTACACATCTCACACTCAGGAGGCAAAGAGACAGACATCAGTCGTCAAGAATGTACATGCTGCTTTGATACATGAAGTTTAGGGCCCTGTTGCCTCTGTATGCATGTTTTTAAAAACTTTACAGCTTAATATATGTCTTTGTGATGTTTAGATTTCATTAAAGTAAGCCTGGCTTGTCTGATTGATGTCATCTTTACACTAACAGCTCCACAGCGCCTGTCTTTCTGGCTCGAATGTCCAGAAAGCTTGCAAAGATGTTTTACTGTTCATTGAATTATGCCTGTTTTCATATTTGTTGCGGAATTTCTTCATGAGTCATCTATGATCTACCATTCTGGACCTGAACTGGGACTGTTTTCCAGTCGTATAAGCTATCAAATTGCCCCAGTTCACTCACAGCATATTTATCCCTGGATATAAAACAAACTTAATGGATGCAGAGTGCAAGTTACTGGAAACGAGCTGGAACTGTAATCCGCTCGCTAATGAGGAGATAAACGGTTGCAAATTACTGTTGTGAACATTACTAACCAGAGGACCATGTGGAGATTTTTTTTTTTTTACTTTTTTTTTTTTTTTTTGATTAATTAATGTTCAGTTGAATTGAATTATATAATATAAAATTAGTATTAAATATGATTCTTTTTTTAAAGATTTTATTACAAATTGTAAAACTATAAACATTTTTTTTATAAAGATATAGGATATAAATTATATATTTTGTATTATGCTATCACAGTGTCACAACGTATATAATTTCGTATTTGTTTTATTGATATTAAGAAAGTGTTTTTCTCTAATCAAGATTTTAAAATGCTGTTTTCTTATTTAATTATTTAAAAAATACAAATAAAGAAGTATAACAGAAATACAGTTGAAAAAATTGAAAATAAACATACATTTATTTTCAAACTTTTCAAACTATTTTAGTTTTTTTTTCTGTCTTTAAAATTAAAAGGTTCCCCCACATTTATATTTATGTATACTTAATTTAGTTGATACAAGCAACAGATTAATCCTTATGAAAAGATGTTTCATAAGTGAGGAAACCAAATAAAGCATTTTCAAAAGTTGAAAGCTGGACATTCAAATTTCTTTTAACTAACAACAGCAACTTCCCTAATGACATCATCCTCCAGGAAGTGACAACATTTTGGAGGGAAAGCACCAGCACAGACATCTGTGAGTATGAGCGATGGTTTGCTGGGATATTTTGTGCTCTTAATTGGTTTGTTGCACTCTAAAACATTCGATTATGTTTAAGTTTATGACAATGTTTCAAAATGCCAAAATATACTTCAAATTATGCAAACTCTCAATCCCTCAATAAGCAATTTCTTATCTGGATGCTTTAATTCTAGCCATTGTGTAAATAAGTTAATTGTTATATGTTAATCTAATAAGTTTATATGTTTGTACTGCACTTGATGAGTATCTTGTTGCACAAGTTAGTTGATGTGTGTGTATATTTCTAGATAAAACAACAAAAACAAAACACATGACACAGATTAACTTTATCGCCCCCTAGAGTACTGAAGGTTCTGTTTGTGTACTTGGTAAAGTATGCTTCTGCCTAACATTTAAGTGTAAATCCATAACATCGATACTATTTTTGCTTAATGGATTCCTAATATATGTTTTGCCGTGTTTTTTTATTTTTTATTTCATTTTGTTTTTTGCATTTGTGACATAGTAATCTGTAATGTCCAGAACTGTTCCAATGTTCTGTCAGTGATAGCAAAAGTAGCATGTCATGCCATCTCAGTCGCATTTTAATTGTGTTGTCCGGTCCTTTGAATATTTACAACGCTTGAAAAAGTTTCTCCGTTTGTGAAAGCAGTCGCCCACATGGTGAAAAATCGATGGAAAAATGCTGTCAGAGGAAGAAAGGTGTCCATGTACAAATATTATGAGTAGGATGTGGTCTGGGAACACCAGTGTAGGAATTTCTCGCTCTCCATCGTGTCTGAAAAACGCCTTAATTGGTAAATTAATGTCTCTCATCATGTAATGTCTTCATCTGTCTTTTATTCAGTCAGCCTTGTGGGTATTGCACTGTTTACACAAACTAATGATTTCAAGCATTAACATACATGTATGTTAATATGTGGCTGTGAGATTGTACAATAGTGTTGTTTGTGTGTGAGTGTGATTACTTGAAAACTGCCTTAAACCTTCAGGTATATCTAGCCATTTCAATTGAGTAATATCTGTGCCACCAGCATCATTAAACCGAAATGCAAAAACGTTTGTTCTGCACAGTGTCCTCTATTATCCCTCAGTTGGTCAAACAGATAGTACAGCCCCAGGTTGAGATGTTCTAAGTTTGTCTTTATGTTTAGCTCTACAAAAATGTTTGTTTGTAGACATGAGGCAGTTTGTGTCCAGATGTGTCAGGATTGGCCAGTAGTACTGGCCCCAATTATCCATCTTTTTGAAGTTCACCTCAGCCTAATTCCCAGGATTACATGGCTTGCCTGTTGAATAGAAGCAGCATCAGAGAGACAATGAGGCTTCTGGATGCCTTAAACACACACAGCTAATTCATTTCTAAAGCTCTCCCTTATGTTCAGCCAACTAGTGTAGTGAAAGAGCGTATTAAAGTATAGTAAATGAAAGCAAAGTGTCTAGTTGAATGTTTCAAATAGCTTTTGTGGAAATAAAATATCAAAATATGAGTGAATCAGTCTTCCATTTTCATTCGGTGTAAGATATATTTACGTGAAATTAAACAAACTGCTTATTCTGACCTGCATTTATTAAAAATGTATAAAAGAAAATAGTTTTTAATATAATTAAATACTTCTTGCTGACAAATGGCTAAAACGATTTGATTTATAGCTTGCATTGGATCCTACAATTGATTTTGATCAACATAATCTTTTTCTCTCAACCATCATTTGACAAAATATTAGAGTACATGCAAGTTGAAAGTGGCATGAGAAAAATATCATCAATTAAATGCAAAATCAATAATACACTCTGTTTGTCTTTCATTTGCATTTCTGAAGTCCGCAGGGATGTTTGGCGCAGGGATTGTGCACATACTTGGAGGTCAAAACCGTGGTTTTTGCTGGCACAAAATATTCCTCCAGACAACGCATGTAGAATTTGTTCTCAGCTAACCCACGTTTCCTGACCTTAAAAACAGAAGAGGGTTGACTAAAAACATTCCTGACTGAAGATTATCCTACTTATAAAATGCCTGAGAGGACATTTTTTTTAAGGGACATTACAAGACGGAGAGTACTAACTAGGCCCAAAGAATTTACAAACGTTTCTGGAAAAAATTGTGAAATCTATAGAACATGTTTTAGACTTGGTTAAATATGCTAAAAATTATACTACCGTTTCAGGTAAGTAAGGTTTATTTCTTTATTTTTTCGGTGACTAAAATATTACTTTTATATGGCAAAAATGACAGTAAAGACATTAACTGTTACTTTTTTTTCCAAATCAGTTCTGTTCTTTTGAGTTTCTGTACAACCCTTTCCATAAAAAAAATAAATAAATATTAAGCACGAATTGGATTTTGTTTTCTCATTTAATTCATTGGTCAGTATTTTATGTTTACTGTAATTGTGTATTCTCATTTTCTCTTTTTATATTTAGATTTATTTTGTTGTAATTCAACAAAAAAGAAGCAAAAAAAAAAAAAAATCTTAGAGAATTCTATAGAATCAATAATGATTTAATATCTTAAATGTAATATTTGGAATAAATTAATTGATTTATTGTTTTGAATTCTAAAATAATATATAATTATTAGCCATATATGGGCAATAATTTTAATACTGGTTCATCAGTTATATGGTCTAATGAACTGTTCATTGAATATTGGTATATTTTATCATAATAAGATTTTTTGTGCCACATTCTGCTCATCTTGAGTCTTTCTTTCCCTTAGGAGGAACCAACATTCCTCCATCCTTTCAGACTGCTGCCTGGCCCGCACAAACCAATGCATGTTTGACATGCTCTGCTGTCCTTCATAATTTCGTCACTATTTAAGTGCAATTGCTTTTTCTTCTTCCAGCAATCTGTCTTCTCTGACAATACTCCACCAAAGATATGCGCCATGCACACGCTACAATGGACGTATTGTTGGAGTCTTGCGTTTATCCATTCAGAAAGGTGGCTGGATGCTGACCACAATGAGGCCACGGCAGTGGTCGAACACGACAGCCATTCGTAGGGGAATCTGGTCTGGTTCTTGGTTTTTTTAGTTTACGACCGGTCGGTGGGTAAGAATTGTGATTTGGTCGTGGATCCCAACTGCGTCTATGGTTCTGCAGAGACTCTCAGGAGAGGACATGGAGGCTTTGCAGAGCATATAATTATGTTGCAAATTTTCCTGTGGTAAGAAGGATGTTTATCAAGGGCCCTCATTTTCGAACCCGCATACTACAGGCTCCCGTCTCTGCAAAGGGTTAAGGCAAATTCTTGACCAAACTTTGTCAACCATAAACCTGGCAGTGACCTGTTTCTCTGCCTAGCTTGTCTTAATGCAACACTCATGTGTAATTATAAAGGCAAATCATTCTGCGAAAGCACTGATAAGCAAGCTAACATTAAGGCCACCTAAATGCACTCATTTCTCAATGGTTCTATCTCAGCCGTGGAGAAAGTTCACTTAGCATGAGATTTTATTTGGAAGAGGATATGGTTTCTCTCATTACCATTTTTATTGTCCAATTTTAGTATGCTGTTAGGGTTGCCACCCAGGTTGGAAACAGAGAAATACAGTCAAGGAGATCATGAAGCACTTCAAGGTAATATATGTGCAAATTCAGCATGGTGAACGAAACGTTTTGGTTTCCAAATCAGATCATGGGGAAGATGTCTCAGTGCTACTGTCAAAGCTGTTTGTTGTTTTTGCAACTTAAGCAATATGGCAACCCGACTATCCAAGTTTCAAGATATTAAACCTCACATCTGAGTGATTAAGTTAACATGAAATCAGTGATACCAGATATTATGTTGTAAGCCATTTTAAGATGGACTAGAAGACCTCAGTTCAGTAGGTTTAACTACAGTTAGTCTCCCAAACTGCAAACCAACCTGGCCAAGGTAGGGACTAGTTAAGACCTGCATATAAATTTGGGTTAGTTTTAATATGGCTTCTTCAGACAGATTTAAGGCATCCAGAGCAACTTTCAAAAGATGTTTCACCCTCACAACAAACTTTTACTTTTTTTTTTTTTTTTTTTTTTGATCTTATCAGAAGTTTAAGTGAATTTTGCAGCCAGTTTAAACAGTTACTGCTATTCAGGCTTTCATGTGAGCAGATAAAGAGCTTGAATGCCTGGAAAATACATAGCCAAAATGAACATGTGCTGCAGAGATATCTCTCCTTGAGACGGTTAAAAGCTCAGCTAACAGCCCCATTCAGAAAACAGGCGTTTAGCTCGGCCCTGAATGGGCTTTCAGAGATTTCGAAGGCACAGATTTTATCTGGCTTCCCTGTTGATGTCTGTTGGTTGCTTTTGCCCTCTTCCCACCAGGAGAATGTGTAAGCTTTGGGAAGCTCCTATAGGGGTACCACCTACAGTAGGAAGGGAGCTTTTGTAATCAGTGACCGTAGCCATAGTCACTGGTGTTTGTCACTGAGGTCTTTGTGCCAATGTATTTTGGCATGCTTTTGTATTAATTTATCCGTGTCCATGGCGACAAGTTTTTGTTACTATGGCAATAGCAGACAGGATTTATATATTTCTGACAAATCAGGTTCCAATGGGCTGCAGAGAAACGAACTCTGAATGCACTTTCCTCTCTTTCATCATCTTCAAGTGACGTCTTTATTGTGATCAATGCCATTGCTTGTCATTTATATGATTACTAAAATTGCAGCATAATTTTATTCTCAGCTGATGCATATTGCACAGTAAAGGTGCGTTTTCATCAGCAAATGTTAATGTCATCAAATCTTTACTCAGAATTTTGTTAATTAGATATTCATCAGGAGAAATATATATTCTAGTCAATTTTTGGTCTTAAATCTGTAAAATAGTAAGTACTTACATTCAGGCAGGCATACATTTTGATAAGTCTGCACTCATTTCTAAAATTTTTGTGCATGCAAAATAATATTTAATATTATATAGTTTTACTTTTGTTTAAATTGATTTTCTCCACCAAAGCAGCTCAGAAAATGCAAGAGGTTCTGCAGATTCTTTCTGGCTTAGTTCCCTCACAGTCAGTGCCAGTTCTGAAGTTCAACTGAGCAACAATTTATATATTTGGCCCATTCGAATAGCACAAGTGCTTTAGCTGTGCTTTACATTTAGGAGGTATTGTTAACAAATAGAATGTCAAATTCTATTTGCTCTGTTTTTCTGTTATTACTTCTACAGTAGGTGCCAAAACATCTGGAATACTAAGATCAAATCGTTTGAGGTTATATATCCCTGCTCTTTGGGCTGCTTCTGAAATTTACAAAGCTCAGAGAGTTCATCAGTAGCATATTGTGCATGATTTATGGCATGTGAAGGATAATTCCTCCCATCTTCTGTTTATGCGGTCCTACTGAAAACTAAATTTGAAGTAACGTTCACCTTGAAAGAAATGAGACTGTATTGGCATGCTGTGCTGGAAAACCTGACATATGATCAGTATTCTTGTGAGTGGAAAGCAACATCTGTCTGTCAGTTGTACGTTGGAAGGAAAAGCATGATAGAATGTAATGCCCTGGCTTAAGATATTGACTATTAGCTGAATGTAATGACACTTAAATGATTTAAATCATCCCAATAGTATAATCATATCAGTTTCTCTGTCTTGGGACACAAATTATGAGACTTTGGGAATGCACAAAAAAGATCTCTTCATTAAAAAAGCTAATTTTGATTAATTGATCCTTCGCTAAGCAATCGTCATTTTTGCTAACTCCGATAAGCTAATATAAACAATTGTTTAAAAAATTAGTTTAAGTGGTCAAAGAATGACGAAAGCTAAATTTGTAAGTATTGAATGTGTTTCTTGTTTGAAAGTAGTAATAATCATAAAAGCTTTGATAGATAGATTGGCGTTTCTCTTCCTGTCATTCCAATTCCAATCAAATTCCAACTCCATTTCCTGTGGGGTGTGGCCAACTCACATTCCATCTTCCGAAGCCAACCCTGCAACTATGCAGTAGACTAAGCATTACAAAAAGTTTGTCTGCTAGTAAAGCAGACGGCAACAGTTGTTAAGGCTGGGCCGGTCAGTAACGTTTTTGAGGCGCGGCACAGTGAAGGGTCAATTGTTTTATATAAATGTCTCATTTGGGATAAAAATCTAAACAATCTTGTCTAACGTGTCTTTTCAGAACTCTTTATCATTTAGCCTTGGCCATGCGAGCATCGCCTGGACCTTGCAATTCCTATATTGCACAAGAAACTTTATAAATCCTAAACACTATCGCCTACAAAAGGCTCAATTTGCAACAGGGTGCAATCAAAACATCCCAGAAAATATACATGGTCCATGTGGTCACAGCTCATGTGTTGATGTTACTGAGTCAGGACTGCTTCAGTATGCTTGGATTGTCTTGGATTGTTTACAGCGCATCTGTTCTCTCTCAGAGCTGAGCTGTTGTGAAAGATTTATGGTGCAGATCTGACATTAGCTAAGCTTGTGATGAGTTGCCATGGAGATTCCAATTAGTGGTTCCACATCATCTTGCCTCAGATATGGTAAGATAATGGATGTCGTCCACAGTGAAATCACTGTAGGCCCTCGTGTTCTCTCCAAGTATTACTACATTTTTTAAAAGTGAGCTTCAGAATAAATGTGTCCATTGCATGTAATTGTATGCATGCAGCGATGATATCAATAAGGCCAAGCCAAAATCAAGAACAATTTATCTTCATATTCCCTTTTTGTCATTTTCACTTACTTTCTCACAGCAATGCACACGAGTAGCCATTAATTTTCTCTGTAAGCAGAGCAATCGCTTAACTAGATCTTCATTTCCGAAAGGAAACACTGGTGTTTGCAAGACAGCAAGTGAATAGAGCTAAACAGTCTATTCTAACCAGCCAAGCTTTGACCACTTATTTCTGTGTGTAAATATTATGCCGACGCCAGCGCTATAGGCTAAAATTTGTGAAGGAGAATTATTACCTTCAAACAAAGCAAAGTTTGAATGTGGTCTGTACATTACATTAAGCTTTAAATTTGTCTTAACAGCAGAAACATGTGGTAAGGGCAAAGAGGGAGTTTTGAAAGAAATATACACAGTGAGTGTAGTTTCCTCAAGCAAAACTCAGTGCTAGTGAACTGAATGCATAGTTTAACCTGGCCCAGCCTGACAGACATGAAGACAGGTATCATGTCTTTTGGCAAGGGATATTACAAGATTTTGGTGGTTGTCGAAAGCAAAAATGCTAAGAAATGCATCATACTTTGTGAGAAAAAATATTGGATCAGTATTGGGTTTCATTCAGAAAATATGACGCAGTGCAGTGGTTTTTAAACGATAAACTCAGTTCATAAGTAATATTTTGCATGTTGTTGATTAACACACACACACATCATCTAAGAACGGCTAGAAATTAGAATTGAGAAATGTTAACGTGCAACAATGAGTGTATTAATTTCTTTATTTTATGAGTGATGAGTCAATTATATAGTTTTAAGGTAATTCAAATTTTGGGCTTTGTTCCTAAGCTGGAGTATTCTTCTAAGTGTAAGATTATCTGTTCATATTTAATTCTGCCACCTTATCAATATTTAGCAATTCATTGCACCAGATCAGAGTAACTTGTGGTGTTACTGCTGTTACACAAAAATAATAGCTTGTCTACTTTAACAGTACACTAATTGCAGGGATGGTCAACTTAAGGCTTAAGTTCCTTGATCAAAGAGCAGGATTGTGTTGTCAGTAAGAGCAGGTTTTGCTTTATCCCTACTATGATTGATATGAAAGGTTTTGTCAGCAGCTCAGAACCTTAACTAATTTGCTATGGACACTAAACACCTTAGTTCTAATGACCTATATTCTTCATGGTTAATTAAACTCTTGGACGGCCTCTTTGAGAAAGGCCTTGTTGCAATAGCTTCATCTCTCATGGGCCACTTGGAATTGACAAATACATTTTGGACCAGAGAACAGAAAACTACATTTCTCAAAGATCTGGCTTTCATAAAGTCTCTGTCATATTACCAGCATGACTTGCCATTCCAAAGCTCTTGCCACAGTTTCTCTTATTAACTCGGCCCGTGCAACAGCCATGTGTCTTTTTGTATTAGACGGGTGTCAGTGTACCCACATGTCAGCACTGAATGTCATAGAGCGTTAGCCGAGCCTCACGCCTGACCCCAACATGTGACCATTAACCCTAGAGTCACATAACCTTGCAGTTATTTAAAAGGTCATGACAGAGGGCCCCTAATGCCGTTTGCCACTCCTGACCCCTCACCTTGCAAAACACTTGCTCAGTCTTATAATAAACATTAGGGCCCGTGCAGCTGGTTACCTGGGGGACATCTGCTTCTGAAGGCTGTCAATAGCTTTTGAGCTTTGGGGACTTTAAGAGGCTGTTGGAATTCATTAACGAAGCTGAATGCATTGATTGTGTATTGTGAGCAGTAGAGTTTGGGGAGTGGCTGACTGAAATGTGGAAATGGTAATCATTTGAACTACTTTTTTTTTTTTTTGTAGCGTGACTAGTTTAACTTTCAAAATAGAGCTTGTACAGTATTGAGCAACTTTTGGTTTAGTGTGAGTAGCATGCATCTTTACAACTGGGTGAAAATGAGTTAATAATCAAATACACTCTTTGTTGTGTGCCTCTGTGCCTCTTTCATTAACATGCTTTTTGAAATAGTAGCTACGTTTACATTTACCAAAATAATCTGTTCATAATTGGATTGAACTGCAAAGCCTTAATGTAAACATCTCAGTCGTCTAAACTGAGGTCAAACCAAATAAAATTGTGGATTGAAAGTGGTGTAAACCTTAAATATTCAGATCAAAAAAAAAAAAAAAAAAAAAGATTTGACATCAAATAAATTGATACAATTTGAATAATTTGAATTAAAAAATTGCTTCCATAAAAATAATGCCTAAAACATTAACAACTGAAATGTAAACACTTCCTTTCTTTTTTTCATGTCATAAAGAATTAAAACTCATGTTGCTATTCATGTGTGCAAACATATTTTGTGATCATAGCTACAGATGGGAAGGACAAAGACCGTATAATTGATGTACCTAGTCGCCAATTATTTGTGTAAAGTGTGCACTAACATGTCAGATGTTTAAACGTGTGTTGTGTATCAAGTCATCATCATTTTGAATACAGATGCTTCTCATGAAAATAAACACAATGGCTGTTACAATATCAAGAGCTGTTGCTCATAGAAGCCTGGCTCTGTTTTTTGAAAAGAGATGAAAAGCAGGTTCGGTCTCTGACAGCAATAAACAATCTCTGGCTTCATGACTAAAAGAGCAAATGTGGTAGTTGAGCTGCACCGCTTCAGTATTTCGTGACTGGAGAAGCTTCAACATCACTGGAGATGCAATAGAGGCTTAAAGATTCAGTAATGTTTATCATCAGATGATTCTTTGAGGGGAACCGTTTAATGCTTGAAGGTCATAAGATGCAGCTTCCGTGTTCATTGATGTCCGTTTTTCCTCAGAAGTGGACTTCTGGCTCCAGATGCACATGTGTGCCGGGCACAGTGTCTTGAAAAATCATCCTGGCCTCGTGAATATCCTCGGCCAAGCTTCACTCGTCAGATTCAGTGTGCCGCATTATGGATGGATGTCTCCGCTCGAGGGAGCCGATGGGAAACTGGCCATGACACGGTGAGATGAGTCACCGAGGAAAGCGCTGAGTCCCTCATTTTCGCCTTTAAAGTGTGAAGGATGAGAATCATTCTGACTGTAAAATGAGTCAGCAAAGCATTAAACTAAACCGCAATGTTTCCCTGTCACATCTTATGTGTGATTTTCATTTATTTTATGCAAACGCAAGCTTTGAATACTGGGAAAAAATAATGTTTTTCAGTGATCAGCTTTGCACTTGCGAATATTAGCCATTTGGGAGTTCATTGGTTTGCCAAAAGCTTTGATTTAAATATGAAGCAATAACTAATGGTAGCAAATCAATCCAAATCATTTCACTAAAATCATAATAAATGCTTCTGTCATGATACAATTCCCCTGGTAAGGAAAGTTTTTGGGCCAATCATAATCTGATCTGTTCCCACTGCAGAAGAAACCAGCTGAAACCAGCATGTGTTTCTGTGCTTAGCCAATGAAGCTGATTGCAGTGTTTTTATGGATGCATGATAATGCCTTACTAGTTAAGTTAGTTAAAAAACTCGGCACATGGTTCAGAACAACCCATGCTTTGGCAAATGCAGCAGTATTATTTAAAGACACCATGTTAATTTTAGAATTAAAAATGCATGTTTATTTATATAGATAATTTATGTAGATATTACATATCACTCTTGGTTTATTTTGATATTTTAGTGTTGAAAAGTGTACCACTTGTTCAATTACTGTAATTCACTTCAATCTATGTGAATATACTGTATGCATAGGGTTCTGTGGATGAGGCCCATAGAGCCTCACTGAGAGTTAGATGTTCATTTGTCAAGAGGCTGTAGTCACATCATTTTGTGCTACCCAACTGTCTGAGAGCATCAAAAAGTTGTAATTTTTTGAAGTGTTTTTCTTTAATTGCTAATGTGACCTTTTCAAAGCATAGACTGAACTAAATTAAACATTGATTTTATATATTATATTATATTATCCTTTTTTATCTCCTAAAACACATCTATATATGAGTGGAAATTTTGCCATTGCCATCAATCTTCAAGTGTTCTTGTGTTTTGATTTTAGGATCCGTTATGCTCATCACTGAGTCATTGTCATTATTTGTAGCCCTCAAGCACAGCTTAAGTTCTTCCAGAGTTTTTATTGATGTGGATCCCCTTGATGTTGATTTGTACAGGATGAAATAATAATCAGGTAGGCCAAGAAAATGACAACACTGAAACATACCCCATCACCCATTATGATGCTAGTCAGAGGAAACCTAAGACCGCCAGTGGTTCTGGTGTTACCTCTGAAGACTGGACAAATTTTCTTGTTCCAGAACAATGATGTAGAAAACATATATAAGCTTAAGCACGTTTTGAGAAGGAAAGGTTTATTGAGAGATCATAAATAAGACTTTTTTGTGGTTATTTGTTGATCCAACAATCTCATTGATTGCTGGTTTGAATTCTGCCTTTGGCCCATTCAGTCGCCCATTTGCCATCTGCTTGAGAAAGAATCCTCACACATTCCCAAACACGTGCCACTGATCTGTCTATCCACTGGTGCAGAAGTACTTTGTCTAACATATTCGCTGAGAGGGCTCCATTTCAATAAGCTCAGGATCTATATTAAGTTATTAAGAACAAAACTGGAATGGCAGGCAACTTAGATAATTATAGACCTATAGCTTTAGCTAGTATCTTGTCTAAAGTGCCAGAAATAAATCTTGCTGGATAGGTTAAATGTGTTTATTACTTCTAAATACAACCAGATTGGATTTAAGGCTAAACATGGCACTGATATTTGCATCTATGCATTAAAGGAAATTGTAAAAAAAGTATTGAGACAAAAACTCATCAGTCTTTGTGCTTCATTGATGCATCTACAGCCTGTGATCGAGTTAAACATGCAAAGTTATTTTCTAAAATGAGACAAAAAGGTATTCCAGAATATATTGTGAGAATCCTGGCTAATTGAATGCCCACCAGATGATGCGAGTAAAATAGGGCAATAAAGTCTCTGTCCCTTTTGGGGATAGTAATGGCGTGAGACAAGGGGGGATTTTGTCCCCAATTTTGTTTAATCTTTACATGGATAATCTATCTGAATGTTTGAATGCTTGCAAAACTGGGTGTATGAGTGGGAATATTCTAGTTAATCATATTATGTATGCAGATGATCTTGTGGTGTTAAGTCCTAGCAGTCCTGGTCTTCAACAGCTTTTAAATATGTGTTCTGATTATGGCCTTCAACATGATATCTTATATAATCCTAAAAATAGTGAGGTTATGATTTGCAGAACTAAGGAGGATAAAAGTATTAAATTTCCAGTCTTCAAGTTGTCTAATAAGAGTCTTACTGTGACTGTGAAAGTAAAATACCTTGGACATTTCATCACAGAATGCATGACAGATGATGAGGATATTGAAAGACAATGGCGTATGATGTATATGCAGGCGAATATACTTTTACGTAAGTTTAGTTTCTGTTTGGATGAGGTGAAGGTGTCACTTTTTAAAGCATATTGTACAACACTTTATACTGCTCATCTGTGGTTCAATAGAACCTCTAGTTTACAGAAGCTGCAGGTAGCTTAGAATGACGCAATGAGAACTGTACTAATGAGACCTAGATGGCATAGTGCAAGTGAAATGTTTGTGAGTGCTAGAGTAATCACTTTTAAAGCACTGTTACGAAATCTTGTGTATAGATTTATCTGCTGGCTAAATGATTCAAAAAAAAAAAAAAATGAGATTATTGTGGGTCTATCAAATATAAGGGTTAGTACTACACGGTATCAGTCAAAGCTGTGGAGACATTGGTATTGTTGCATTTTGTAACGTTTTATTGTGTGTGGTAGATGTTGTGGGTTGTATTTGTTGTCTTATTGTCTTGGTTTTTTGTTTGTTTGTTTTTTTTAATTTGGACCTTGAATCTGTAATAAAAGATTTATTGATTGATTGATATATCTCTGATGAGTGAAATGTACGAACTAAACAAAACAAACTTTAGCGAAGATAGAGAAACTGAGAAAATAGTGTGTTGGAGAGCATTAAAGGTGGGTAGGTCTGAGCGAAGGCCTTCATTGTAACCCAAGTAGTGGGTATGTGGGTGCACTCTCCAGGTTTTGGGCAAGCTGCAAGCTAAAACACGTCAGGATATAATCTCTTGCATTGGCTGCACGGTGAAGGAAGCTGTGAAGATAAACAGACACGTCAGTTACAACACTGGCCAAGTGTACTTTTTTCCACCTCCGTTGAAGTTGGGAGACATCCCTGTGTCAGAACTACTGTACAGCACGTGAAATTTGAATGCTGATCGTGATGACAATCATGTATCAGATAAGGCCGTTGGGTTGAGACATGTAGCTGGTGAGCAAGAATTTGCACCTTTAAGTCAGCTTTCTTCATGTGTCATTCAAGGCTGCCTGAGAACTATGGGTTTTTGATTTTCATTTGATTTGGGAACCATCAAATATGACCCCTCCCCCATTGTATTGATCAAATATGCAGTGCTTTACAGCTGCATAGAGGGATTGAGTGGGTGGAATATCTTTCTGATCGTTTCCAGAGCATTTGGCACTTTGTGATGGATATCTTTGTGAGCACCATATCTGTCTTTGTAACTGTCATACTCTGTTGAGGAGAAAATGCTGCATGTGGTTTAGAGTCTTCTGAGCAATTTTTTTTTTTACAATTTACAATATTAAAACTATTTTATTCTATTGACAGCAATTATTTTCAAACAAATATGTGCATATATTTGTATATGTATGTGTATGTAATTATATATATATATATATATATATATATATATATATATATATACAGTATTGTTCAAAATAATAGCAGTACAATGTGACTAACCAGAATAATCAAGGTTTTTCGTATATTTTTTTATTGCTACGTGGCAAACAAGTTACCAGTAGGTTCAGTAGATTCTCAGAAAACAAATGAGACCCAGCATTCATGATATGCACGCTCTTAAGGCTGTGCAATTGGGCAATTAGTTGAATTAGTTGAAAGGGGTGTGTTCAAAAAAATAGCAGTGTGGCATTCAATCACTGAGGTCATCAATTTTGTGAAGAAACAGGTGTGAATCAGGTGGCCCCTATTTAAGGATGAAGCCAACACTTGTTGAACATGCATTTGAAAGCTGAGGAAAATGGGTCGTTCAAGACATTGTTCAGAAGAACAGCGTACTTTGATTAAAAAGTTGATTAGAGAGGGGAAAACCTATAAAGAGGTGCAAAAAATGATAGGCTGTTCAGCTAAAATGATCTCCAATGCCTTAAAATGGAGAGCAAAACCAGAGAGACGTGGAAGAAAACGGAAGACAACCATCAAAATGGATAGAAGAATAACCAGAATGGCAAAGGCTCAGCCAATAATCACCTCCAGGATGATCAAAGACAGTCTGGAGTTACCTGTAAGTACTGTGACAGTTAGAAGACGTCTGTGTGAAGCTAATCTATTATCAAGAATCCCCCGCAAAGTCCCTCTGTTAAAAAAAAAGGCATGTGCAGAAGAGGTTACAATTTGCCAAAGAACACATCAACTGGCCTAAAGAGAAATGGAGGAACATTTTGTGGACTGATGAGAGTAAAATTGTTCTTTTTGGGTCCAAGGGCCACAGGCAGTTTGTGAGACGACCCCCAAACTCTGAATTCAAGCCACAGTACACAGTGAAGACAGTGAAGCATGGAGGTGCAAGCATCATGATATGGGCATGTTTCTCCTACTATGGTGTTGGGCCTATTTATCGCATACCAGGGATCATGGATCAGTTTGCATATGTTTAAATACTTGAAGAGGTCATGTTGCCCTATGCTGAAGAGGACATGCCCTTGAAATGGTTGTTTCAACAAGACAATGACCCAAAACACACTAGTAAACGGGCAAAGTCTTGGTTCCAAACCAACAAAATTAATGTTATGGAGTGGCCAGCCCAATCTCCAGACCTTAATCCAATTGAGAACTTGTGGGGTGATATCAAAAATGCTGTTTCTGAAGCAAAACCAAGAAATGTGAATGAATTGTGGAATGTTGTTAAAGAATCATGGAGTGGAATAACAGCTGAGAGGTGCCACAAGTTGGTTGACTCCATGCCACACAGATGTCAAGCAGTTTTAAAAAACTGTGGTCATACAACTAAATATTAGTTTAGTGATTCACAGGATTGCTAAATCCCAGAAAAAAAAGTGTTTGTACAAAATAGTTTTGAGTTTGTACAGTCAAAGGTAGACACTGCTATTTTTTTGAACACACCCCTTTCAACTAATTCAACTAATTGCCCAGTTGCACAGCCTTAAGAGCGTGCATATCATGAATGCTGGGTCTTGTTTGTTTTCTGACAATCTACTGAACCTACTGGTAACTTGTTTGCCACGTAGCAATAAAAAATATACTAAAAACCTTGATTATTCTGGTTAGTCACATTGTACTGCTATTATTTTGAACAATACTGTATATATATATATATATAATTTTTATTATCCAAAAAAAAAATACTAATAATAATTTAGCATTTTAAATATAAAATGACCTTTATATATTAATAAGGGTCTCCTTTGCATAATCGTTTTTGTGGGACCTTGCTACCAAAAGGTTTTAAAATTTCTGACTAAACCATCAAGTCTTACTTGGTCAGAGTAGAATACCACTTAAACAATAGCTAAACCAGTGCCAAATCAGTACTAACTAGCATTAACCATTCTGAAAATTTAGTCTAAGCTGGTCTTTTCAGCAGAGTAGGCAAAATCCCAGAGTGATAGGAGCAGTGATTCTGTTTGCTTTGGCATCTGCATGTTATATGTCAGTCAGCTATGTCTACCGAGCATTTATTTGTTGGCCTTGGCTAATGCTGCCCTGACAGGCAAGGGGATATTTCTGTTATTTTCTTTCTTCCTGAACTCAGATGCCTCAGGATTGGGTTTCCAGAGATGGCTGTGCTGACAAACCATTGTCAATGGTACGATGCCACAATCACATTATAAATGCAGAGAACATTAGTCCTTTTGTGTCCAAGAAGGTTTGGAGACAGTAGTTGAGTGGTGCATATTTATCTTCCATTTCATTCTTCTTGAAACCAAAGCACCTCAAATAGACACCTAGCTATATTATATCAGCTCCTCCAATCTTGACAAAATCCAGTCATTGCTAAAGGCGTCTGACAAGCTAATGTTTATTACTAGAGACTGCAGACCTCCACTGAAAAGTAGACGTTAAACTTTTGATAATCCCAAAGAGTGGCTTCGGTAGTCAGCTCTGCTTGACCCAAGTGAGACATAATGTCTGTGGAGGTTCATAAATGGGTTTACCAAAGAGTTTTGGGGACATACGGGAAAAGTGCAGTGTTTTTGGCATTAGATTTGATGCCAGGGTCATGACTAACCTTCCCACACCTGACCTGTAATGAGTCATGGACGAAACTGGGGAACAGTCATGGAAATATCAGTGTGTCTGTGTCTTGATGGCGTAGCTGGTCGTTGAAAAAAAAAAAAAAAAAAAACACTTGTGTTTTTCTCTGAGGATGAAAGCCAATCTGACTCTTCTTTGTTATTGTTTAAGAAGAGGGAGTGTGTTCACTGTGATGATATAAAGCTTGAATGGTGTTGTATTTAATCATGATCACACCAAGGGTCCACCCTTCGCCTCCCCAAAGACAACATATGAGGAGCACACTTTGAGGGCCAACATTTCAACCTTTCTTTTAACATTAAAAACAACCACAAAACATCCTCTAAAAAGGAGAAGGGGGGAACAATGACAACTATGAATGATTTGGATAGGCTAACATTTTAGTATTGTGGGTTCTTTCATATAAAGCTCAAAATAATAACAATTAGTCATTCATAATGGCGGCATCATTAGCTTTGTAGAAGCCTGCTCAAATTATTTCAGCTTGCACTGTATTTTCTCAGCAGGGTTGCAATCCGACACCAAACAGTAAGCCATCTCTTGTTGTAAATGTTTAGCGATTTGAAATTACAAATTGTATGTTTCAAATGTTACAACCCTGCTGAGTCAGTGTTTGCCTTTTCTGACCTTGCCCTCAGTGGATATTGAGTGATTCAGGCTATACAGTCAGCAAACAATTTTAGTTAATCAAAGCCAGACTGTAACTTACAGGCTAAACAAACTAGCCATGCTTTTCTGTTCAGGATGGGTATAAGCTATCAAATTCATACAGTTTGCTAAACAGTATGGAAATATTAGCAATATATTTGTTATTACGATTGCTAGATATGTATATGTGTGTGTTTGCGTGTGTGGCCCTGGACCACAAAACCAGCCTGTACCAGTAGCATGGGTATATTTGTAGCAATGGTCAAAATTATAGATTTTTATTTTAGAATGTTAGGCAAAGATTATGTTCCATGAATAGATTTTGTAATTTTAATTTTCCTTCTGTGTATGTATGTATATATATATATATATATATATCTCAACAACTATTTTTTTTAATCCCCCCCCATTGCTAACTGCTTCATTTGAACAACTTTAATTAAAATTTTTTTCTAGCTTGATTTCTTTCTTTCTTTCTTTTTTTCACCCTCAGATTGCAGATATTCAAATAGTTTTATCTATGCCAGATATTGTCCTATCATAACAAACCATTCATCAATGGAAAGCTTATTTATTAATCTTTCAGATAATGTATACATCTCCGGGTGTGTGATCATGGTGTGTGTGTGTGTGTGTGTGCGCGCGTGCGTGTGTGTGTGCGTGTGTGTGTGTGTGTTTGCACATTGGATGGGTTAAATGCAGAGCACAAATTATGGGAGTATGGGTCACCATGCTTGGCTGTATGTCACATCACTTCCACTTTATTATAATATAAAAAGGCTGTATATAATACTAGTGTGGAGATGAGTTTACCTGTTTGGTGTGATGACATTTAATGTCCCAACAACTTCTTTAGTCCCATTTAGCCTCTTGTTAGCAATCAACTTATTAAAAATCTAAAAAGTCAGTCTGATATTTTTAATGTTATAAAACATATCTTGAGCTTGTTTTAACCACATGCCTTATTTTAGGTTTTTAACTAAAAACCCATTCAACAAATCCACTGACTATGGGATAATGGAACAGTAAGTGCAAAGATGCTAACTCACTTTTTGATTGGGCAAACTGTAATGATAATAATAATAATAATAATAATAATAATAATACTTTTCCTTTCCCAAGATGATAACTGGATGTTAGGTTGTGCATATCCATGTTTGTTTCTTATAGAACAAAAAATATGAATTACTTATTTATTCGTAATATATATATATATATATATATATATATATATATATATATATATATATATATATATATATATATATATATATATAATGTGTATATATATATATATATATATATAATGTGTATATATATATAATGTATGTGTGTGTGTGTGTGTTCTTAGTAAGCTATAGTATGCCATTCTGAACATAGCCTGAGACTAAGCCTACCTGCATCTTCATACATGTTTTGTATTCATTTTCAACGTTTTCCCTTGGTTATTACATAAGCCCGGGGTCAGGTGACAGGAGCTCCTTATTTGGAAGCAAATTCTCCTGATTGCAGACAAGAAATTCCCCTGCTTCACAATTTTGGTTTGGTTTTGTGCGATTATCCAGAGTAGTTAGTTCTGTTTTGCAACTAGGTAACCTCCCTGTCAACCCATTAGTCATGATGTGCTAGGAACATATTAGTAGGTCTTTTTTCTACCTCTCTGATTGAATGTACTTGATGGCGCACAATTGTGATGAGCAAAATTATGGGAGACATGAGTGGACAACCATGGTGGGCTTCCTCATGTCTCAGCATTTGCCAGCGCAGATAGAGCAGCTTCACTCTGATCAAGCACATGACATCACTGCTTGTCCCTGGTGGAGAGAGGTATCCAGAATAGACGTTTACAAGGAGAAGCAGTTTGCGTTGTGGTCCAACTACGATCAGTAATGGAAGAGTTCTCAGTCACACAGGGCCAAACCACACAGCATCAAAATAATTTGCTAAAATGATTTAGATCAGACCACATCATGTGCAAATTAATCTTTTACATCATCCGGACAGCTTCCAGTTAATCACCAAAGAGTTGTGTAAAAAAAAAAAAAAAAAGCATTATGCATCGATGAGCGCATTTTAAGTCACTACAGATCAAACTGACAGAATGGAAACTAGGGCCTGTTTAAACCTTTACATCTTAATTTACTTTTATTATTTTTTTTTTTTTTGTGCTTATCTGATATTAAGTTCTATCCATTTTAGTATTGTTGATTGATGGGGAAAAGTTCACACAGAAATGAAATTAAAAGTTTAAAATCTCCTCATACTCATCCATCCAAGTTGTAGATTAATTTGTTTCTTCAGTGCAACAGATTGGGAGAAATTTAGCATTACATCACTTGCTCACCATTTGATCCTCTGTAGTGAATGCACCACTCAACACCAATCCAGTCCATCAGTTAATATCTTGGGAAGCAAAAAGCTGTGTGTTTGTCCATCATCAGAGTGTTTGGACTTTAAACCACTGCTTCTCGCCAAAATGCAAATTCATAATTCATAATAATGTTTCCTCCAAATGTCTATATCCTGTTGTCCTCTCACATCAAAATCCTCAAAATCTACATTTATTTAGAACTGGTTTGGACAGTTTTCACTTGTAACAGTACTTGCTCTGTGCATATTTCTCTCCTGATTCATATGAGATTCTTTTTCACTGCCGGAAGCAACATTGTGGATAAAGGACTAAATACAGGAATTGACTGAAGCAATAATTAGGGATTCATTTACTACAATCATGCAGCTTTTACCTCCAAAAGATGTTCATTAATGGCCTGGAGTCTTGGATTATTTGTGGATTATTTCCCTTTTTGGTTGAACTATTCCTTTAATAAATGATGCAAAAAGCAAAACATTGACCAAATACATTGACATTTTAATATGACTACAAATTATGTTTTCAAGCAGGATTCTTAGCTGTTTTAGTGGAGTATTTGCATCTTCGGATGCACACTGTAACACCAAATTAATCAAATGAAATTAGTTAATTGAACTCAAATAATAATGAAAGTTAATTGGACTTAATTTAAATAAATTCTGTAAACTCAAAAAAAAAATTGTAGTATGGTGAACGTAAGAATTATTGCGTTTTCTAGTTCCCAGCATGCTTTGCATCAGAAAACAAGGAAAATAAATGTAGAAATTGACACTGAGATAATTTTAGGCAACTGGAAATGTAATTTTTAATTTTATTTAAACTTAAAACATTTGAAAACATCACTTAAATGTTTTTGTGTAATCGGTTACAATTTTTTTTTTTTTTTGAGTTCTGTGAACTTATTAGGGTTTACAGTGCATAGTATGATGTTGATGAATCTTTGTATTTACCAGTGTCTTGTTTCAAATAGATTGCCCAAAATAGATGCTTACACATTGTGTAAATAGGTCTGTGGTTCTATTCATGCATAACCATGAGTTAAATATCCGATGGACACTGATTTGTCACAAACATTGTTTAGGCAATTGTGATTTCAGACTGGTATTTACACAGGTGGATGATGCAAATCAAGGGAACGCTTCAGCAGTTTTCGAATTGCTCATTTACAGTTGACCTGGTGTGGTCTAAAGCCTCAGCTCTGACTAAACCCAAGGACAAACAGTGACTAAATGCAAGCCCAATTGTCTAAGACAAAATAATGAATGCAACCGTCTCTGGTGTCTCTTTCTCTAAGGGGGTCAGAAGAATAGGATAATGACATCAGGAATGAGCAAACACATGTAAGGAAGCCATGGGTGATCTAGCCAGACTTCCCACACGGCGCTTGTCAACACTTTGTTTCAGAGTGAGGAATGTTTTGCTCTATTGTATCAGTGTAATGGTGTGGCCATGTGTAACAAGTCTGGTGACGCCTTGAATATTAATTGATGTACGTCAACTTGTGGAATTCAGGGAAAAAAGCATTTATTGTGCTTTATAAAAGGTTTGTTTGGTTTTTGGAAATAGAGAAAAGGTTCATATTTCTCTTCTTGCCTTTTAGTATTGGATAGCGTTCAAAGTGAGGGATAATATATATATATATATATATATATATATATATATATATATATATATATATATATATATATATATTTTATATATATATATATATATATATATATATTTTATATATATATATATATATATATATATATATATATATATATATATATATATATATATATATATATATATATATATATATATATATATATATATTTTATATCCTGAAAACTAACCAAACTTTAATTGCACAAAAAGGTTGTTGTTGTGCATTTTGTTTCACTGGTGTTTATGAATGAACTACAGCTGACTTTTCAATGCATTAAATTGGTAGAATTTTATAAAGGAACATTTTAAGAAAAAAAAAGGATAATTAGAGTAAATCATATTATGACTACTACCATTGTGTGCATAATATGTAATCATGTAATCTATAAAAAAGTAATAAAGTAAACTGTAATTGGATTGTGAGCATTTTAAAATGTCATTGTAAAATGTAAATCATTTAATTTAAATGGAATGTGATTGTGTAATCCAGATTATATATATTTAGTTACTACCAATCACTGGATAGGAGCTATGGTTGCCTAAAAACTATCTGTTAAGTTTGCAATAATTTTGCTCATTGATTGCACCACAGTATTTTTGGTAACACTTTTACTAAGGTCCCATAGTTACACTTCATGAAGAAGTTTGAGCACACAGATCTGACACTGAATTGGGTTTGAGATTCAATATCAATCCACATTTGCACAGTTCTGTCTACATGTACCATTTATTATACATAATTAGTTTGGAGGTTGAGTCTGTAATAGAGGTCCTGTCAGAGATGTGAACTGAAAAGTCACAATTTACATCCAAGATACAAGAAAAGGATCAGAATTAGAAAGCCGGTAAATAGTGTGACAATTCATGTGGACAAATCACAAATGTTGATTTATTTATTTATTTATTTATATATATATATATTTTTTTTTTATAAATGTGGGACTTCTCTAGGACAAAATGGCACTTTTACCCGTCTTAGAAAATATCAGGAGCTAAAACTATAAAGAATACACACACACAGCAGGTAAAATAAGTAATTCCAACACCATCTGGATTCTACTTGGAGATATATTTCATTTATTTTCTCTTTAATTTCCAAGCAACCATGTGAATTAAAATGAAAATGAAAAATGAAAAATCAAATGACAAGTTTGAAACAGCTTTAGTTCATGATATTACAAAGAGATTGAATATGAAATACGATTCTCAGTTCTTGCATGGCCTTCCTGCCAAGTTCCTTGTTATTGTCCCATGTCCTTCAGGTTGGGTTCTTGTCTGATAAGCCCAGGGTGGCTGCTCTTTTCATGAGAGCAAATGAAGCTGGAAAAGTCCCCATCCTTCCCTGGTGTCATCTGAATCACTGCTGCCTGGCATGAACTTGAAAATGCAAAACCACTGACCAGGAGGGGAATTCTCCAATGTGACGAAAGAAGAATTTGATAATTGCTGTAGGGCATCAGAGTTTCCTCAAATTGACAAGAGGTCAGACCAGTTTGTAAATTTGTGAAAAGGTGAGCTGTACTGAAACGCAGCCTCCTAGTTAGTTAGAGGAAGTGAACAACAACTGGAAAGTCCCTGTGAGAGAATTAATGTGGAACTTTCCGGAGAGGAAAAAAATAGTTACTATACCGGTTTTGTTTGTTTTGACAATTTAAAATTAGAATGAACTGAACTATTTTTTTAAACAGATTTATGTGTTTTACAGGTAGGTCAAACACTGGTCAAAATCTGCAAAAACGTCAATGTTTCAGCACATCCTTCAAAGGCAGAAAAAGGTTTAATTTTTTTGTTAAATGTTCATAATTACCTTAGAACCCAGTTTAATGTGTGAATATCATGGTAACTAAGCCATTTGTAAATGAACTTATCCCTGAAAAGTGTAAAAACATCAGTTTTGTTACAGTTAGCGTGAGTTTGGACCTACTTGTTTGTTTGACCATTGAGCGAACTATTTTAAATTGTCATTATTTTTGCAGTTTTGTTTGATGTTATAAGTGATGCTCAAACAATGAATTGGTGTGACATCATTTCGAACAAATGTCAAAGTAAGTTTCTGGAGTTTGAAAGAGCTGGCCAAAGCCAAGTTCCCAGAAAAGGCTGGTTTAGTTGGACATTGTCAGACATCTCCAAGTGAAAAGCTGTAATTCTAATTGAAAATGACACTAAGAAGGATTATTATTATTATTATTATTATTATTATTATTATTATTTTATTATTTTTAAACTATTAAACTTGTTTAATACAATCAATTGCAAGTGGCATAAAAATAAAGGCGACAATAGGATGCATAGCTTCGTGCATTGGTATGTTTGCTACAGGTATACCAATGATTGCATTAATATATTAAGTACTTTTCACCTGTAAAAAGCGAATAATGAAAAAATAAATAAATAAATCAAATCTGAGTATATCGGGTCCTTAATGCTGCAGAAATTACACAATTCACTTTTAACCTAATCAGGGTTTGCAAAATATTCTCTAGCTATGAATCTTACAAAAATTGCGTGGTCTCCCAATGGACCTAGTTGGGGTGGATGCCATATATAATTTAACAAGTCTGTGAGGAATACACTTATGATCCCTTTAATGGCTTGCACTGACTCAGTGTCTTAGGTCATGTCTGATTTTAAAAACCAATGACATTTTTAGGTTTCTGTACACTGGAGATATTTTGGAATTGTTTTCTTTTCTCCAGTATTCTTTCTTTTAGATAACAAGGTAACCAACATTCGAATTTATTAAATGGACTCCTAAGTCAAGCCTCCTTTATTTATATGACCTTTTATACAATACAGATTGTTGAAGCAGCTTCACACTAATAAACAGGAAATATAAGACAAATCCAACTTCTGCTGTGAAGCCGCTTTAAAATAACAGTAGTGTCATTATTCAGCTCCAGTCAATTCAGCTATGATTTAGTTCAGATCCATAAAGTTAATCAATTATGAAATAAGTTTAAGTCTGCTTATTAAGCACTACAGAAAGCATTAATGTCCTTTAGATAAAATATCTGTCTATGGTGCACGTATCATGCAGGTAAGAGCAGTGATGATCGACATGCTTAAAATAACGTAGATAAGATGTATCAGACTCAACTGGTACTTTGCTCAAGGTTTTTCTCTCCCACTGCACCTCAGCTATTTTCATGAGTTACAGATAATGGGAGTGAATGAGCAGCATCTCTGAGAGATGAGTCACAACAAATACCAGACTGTGTATTCGGAATGAAGAATGTCCTTTCAGGGAAAATCCTTGTGAAGACAACCATGCTAAAAACAACCCAACTCAGCGTCTGTATGTTCAGTCTTGTCTGAAGCACTTGCTCCAATCCCAGAAGTAGCCATTTGCTTGAAGGTGTCTATATTTTCCCATAATTAAGCTGCTCTATCTCGGAAAGTGGAAATATTCTCTGTGTGGGTGTCTCATGACAAAGCCATGTGATATTTTCCACCTGTCAGTCTGCAGAAGATGACTGGATGTGAGTGCAGGACCAGAGCGTGAATGTATACACAAACTGAATGTAAATGAACATGTAAATAAGTTTAAACAGGAACGGGTTACAATTAAGTTGATTTGAACACGTTTCCACAACATCTCCACAACAGTTTGTTTTCTTTGGTCAACCTTTCATTGATGCAAGAAAGATGATGTTATCTCCTCCCAGTCTGCATGTTTGATCTATGCTTTAATTTTTTTCACACCAGTTTTCCTGTTATGCTTGAATGGCAGATAACGAACAGTTGACACGTGGAATACATCACTAGAAAGGAATTATAATGGATCCCCTTAATTTCTCATAAATGAAACCCTGTCCCTCTTTGACATGTCAGTGGGGATTTATTTTTTCACCAGCCATTTTCCTCTACATTACATCATGAAACGATATATAGATAAGATCCTGGTTTTGCTGGATAATTGGCATGAAGTCACCTACTCCTTACACAAATTGGCCATTATGAAATGGTAACACGTGCAGACAGAATAGTTGGGGTCGAAAATGAAAACTCGCCAAGCGCCAAATTAGAGGGAAAAATTGGCTAGATACTTATCCGATGGCTGGTAACTTTATTAGGAAATACAACTTTACGTCTGCCCTTCAGAGATGCAAGTGATGTGAACCGTTTGTGAAATAATAATAAAAAAAAATTGGTAACACTTTACAGTAGGGTTCTATAACTGAATTTATTCATGTTGATTAATGTGTTTTTTTTTGTGTGTGTGTTATTTATTTTTTATTTTTGAAGAGCATGAGCTGCTTGCGTTCAGTCGATATTGACCAAAATGGCACTTTGGTTATGCGGAGAAACACAGAGGAGACAAATTGTTAAAAAAAGTTGATATTTTTGTTTTCTTCGCGTACAAAAAAGTATTCTTTTCACTTCATAATGTTACAGTTGAACCACTGATGGAAGATTGACTATTCTGACTGTCTTTTATACTTTTCTGGACCTTGACAGTGTAAGTTACTAGGCAGTCAATTGGACAGTTACAAGCCTCCCATTTTTCATTAAAAATGTGTTCTGAAGATGAACTAATTGTTTTATGGGTTTGGAATGACACAGGGGTATTGATTAATGATAACATTTTCATTTTGGGGTGGAGTAACCCTTTAAGCATTCAAAAGTAAATAAATTTGTTTAAATAGGTGTCATTAAAGAAAAATCCTCATGGCTTATTATCAGAAATATATTGTAGGTAACACTTTAGTGTATTGACCAATTCTTACTATTAATTATTGTAGTTGCATATTAGCATGCCTACTATTAACATACTGGCTGTTTATTAGTATTTATGAAGCACATATTCTGCATGACAATATTTTACATCCATAATCCTACCCAACACTCAAACTTAACAGCTACCTTATTAAATTAGCACCAAATGAAGAGTTTGAGTCGTAGTTAATGGTTTGTTATTGGCGAGAATTAAAGTGTGTCTGAAATGTGTGTATATACTGTATAGTTATAAAATATATATATTTTTTTATAAATTCACTTGTCATTGGCAGCTCTGGTATATATTTAATTTGGGTTCAAGCATAAAGCTTGAAGGATTTCACAAATGTTTAGTGTTTGTTTGCTATTAGATGGACAAACTGGTAGTTCCGCCCTAAACTCACGTCTTGTTTTAGCCAGAAGATGACATGACAGGGTGCTGAAAAAAAACAAGCAAAACAATGTTGAACTTGTTAAACATTTTAGCAAAACACTTAAATTACTTAAATTACTCACTAGTAGTTGTCTGGTATAGAAATAAGTGTTTCAAAATCAAAACAATGACACACATCAACTTTAATGAAGAGCAGCTGATCTGATTTGTAACAGTGGTCTGTGTTAGCATGACAGAGGGCTGGTTTGGACAGGATGTATTTCAGACACAGCTTATTGACAAAAGCACATAGCTGCAGGGATAAGATCAATACTCACAGATCATTATTCCCACACTTACATGACCTCCTGATCTCTGATGACCTCTGGAAACCATGTGCCTCGTGAACAGTATTCCGGAATGGTTTCAAAAGCACATGTAGATATGCATGTGCGTGCTTGTGTGACTGGTAAGAAATTATTTTCATCTATATGAATTATTTTAGTATTTCAATAATATAATTATAATTATTATTAATACTAATAATACTAATAATATATGTTTGTGTTCTTTTGGCCTGGTTTCATGTGCTGTCTGGTAGTCTATTTGAATGTTTTTTAATAAGGGTACATTTTTCAGTTTATAGTGTTCCAGGGCCTAGTGTTCTCTTTCACATACCATGTTCAGCCATAAACAATAAGCTCATCATTCTAGATAAAAAAAAAAAAAAAATTGTTTGCCATATGCAATGTAAGAAAACACATTATGCATAACGTAATGATCTTTTAAATCAACAGTGAAGGTTTTATGTGCAGGTTAGGTCTAAAAGTAAAATGTGCAACATATTTTTATTAATATTTCTTAATCATAATTAAACAAATACCCTTGGAATACTAATAAATATATATTTGCAGATTTTCAGTGTGGATATTTGGACCCCACTGTAGATTGGCAAATTTTTTTGTCTTTCCACATGATGTGATTTAAGTCAGTACTTGACATGCTGTACATTACTTAAATGGTGCAGAGCGGAGGGCAAACCCCACTCATACCTCCGTTATTAGTCTGCTGTGTGTTTTATGAGTTGAGTTTATAGAGCTGGGCCTGGGGCGGCCGTGAATTTCACTTGCTAATCCGTCTGTTGGTACTGTAAAAGCTAAACTCATGGCTCGAAACAAATTTATGTTTTGAGTAATCTGTAGCTGACTTGCAACATAATGGCAGTTGTTTTTTTCCCTCTGCACCGTCAAGGTCGGGTTCATTTATATTTAATTACGGTACACAAGAATGTTTCAAGACAAACACAACAAATATAATTCCATCGATCAGTCTTGCATAGTTAAGCTGATAAAACGTTGACAGAGATGAAAATCCTCAAGAACTGGGTTAAAGGATACAATCCTACAATATCACTAACTCATCAATCGAGTGTATATCATCATTCCGGTTTTGTCAAGAATAAATCCTATAAATAAGGTTGGAGCATTTCCTTTAACTGGAAAGGAAACAACTAGCCTATTTGCAATCTCCACCCCTCCAACAATTTTGTTGCAATGTCTTGAGAACAGCACGTAACCTTGAGTTCTCAAGACAGACGTTTGACCACTTCCAAAAATATTTCTCATCATAACAGGGGATTTTAATCGTACTTTTGATAAAACAATTGCCCACATAACATTCAAGGCCTTGAGACTCCAGCACAAGGTCAAAGGGTTCATTCTCAGAAGAGCAGTTAGCATGTATGTGTCAACTGGAGATAGATTTAGCAAACCGCAACAATGTTTCAATCTGAGATGCATGACAACAAGGGTTGAGAAAAGACTTTTTTTATCACTCTGTAAATAACCTTTGGTGATTCTCAGGCTGGGCTGGTTTTGCGAGCAGTGTTGATGGATCTCTGGGGTGTTTACCAAGAATATGTCTCCGTGAGGTTTGGAGTGATGTTTATCTGGATAGCTCAGCTGTGATGTTTTAATCTCCTCTTAACCAGTGTATAATTCTCAGCAGTGGCTGTTTGTCTCGAGGGTCTGTTTCTGAGGATCGTCTTTGCCTGAAACAGTAAAATTAACTCTCAGCAGTTGAGATGAGATATGACAATATTCATATACATGGCAGCCAATTGGTTTTAGGGCAGGTATTTCAAAACTGTAACTTACAGTGACTCTCGTAATTTATAGTTTAGCTACACTGAAAAATATAGCGTGTTGGGTTTACATGATTTAATTATGTACGCCAGTTCCACATGAATCAGTTCAGTAACATAAACATAACTTGCTCACGTAACTTCAGCATCATCTAATTAAGCTATTTTAAATTGACCAAATTAAGTAGTGTTAAATTGTTTTGATTTTGGTCTTTTTCAAATACTTATTTATTTTTTTCACATAATTAAATCCTAAAATTCCAAGTTTCCATTAAAAATTCTAAATTCCAATATAACTGAACATTCACGAGTTCACACTTACATATAATTAGTTGAAGTATTATAATGCATATGTGGCGTGCTGTTCTGGGAAGGGCTCTGAGCCCAGGAATGGCCCCGAACCTAGAATACCCCCCGTATATGCAATGTGAGACATGCAAGTCAGCTGTATTTATACCGTAGTGTTGATTATCTTAAGTGTGCTCCACCTGTGCTAATTAGGTTAAGTATCTGACATGCTCCTCCCGAATCTTGTTAATGAAACTTCATTTAGATGCTATCAAGTTATTTTATACACCATTTTTTCATCTTGCTTAAAAACACGCAAAATGTTTTGCATAGACTAGAACACTTTGTTGCCATTAATGGAAGTACTTATATGGCTGCCATCAATCAGTAGCATTGAATGAAGAGGAATCATATCGAATACAAGTGCAGTATGGAGTACCTCAAGGCTCAGTAATAGGGCCGTTACTCTTCACGCTTTACATGTTACCCGGTGAAACATACCAATTTGAAAAACTAATGGAATGCAAAGTCGATATAAAAAAAACTAGATGACGAGTAATTTCTTACTGCTAAATTCTGAAAAAACAGAGGTGTTCATTATAGGATCTAAAAACTCTACATGTAATGTAGAGAAAGCTAATTAAGACTTGATGGCTGCTCTGTCAAGTCTTTGTCATCGGTTAGGAACCTAGGTGTGCTATTTGATAGCAATCTTTTCTTAGAAAGCCACATTTCTAGCATTTGTAAAACTGCATTTTTCCATCTCAAAAATATATCTAAGTTACGGCCTATGCTCTCAATGTCAAATGCAGAAATGTTAATCCATGCGTTTATGACCTCAAGGTTAGATTATTGTAATGCTTTATTGGGTGGTTGTTCTGGACACTTAATAAACAAACTCCAGTTAGTCCAAACTGCAACAGCTAGAGTTCTTACTAGAACCAGGAAGTATGACCATATTATCCCGGTTCTGTCAACACTGCACTGGCTCCCTATCAAACGTCGTATAGATTTTAAAATCTCACTTATTACTTATAAAGACCTGAATAGTTAAGCACCTCAGTATTTGAACGAGCTCTTGTTACATTATACTCCTCTACGTCCGCTATGTTCTCAAAACTCAGGCAATTTGATAATACCTAGAATATCAAAATCAACTGCGGGTGGCAGATTCTTTTCCTATTTAGCGCCTAAACTCTGGAATAACCTACCTAACATTGTTCAGGTGGCAGACACACTCTTGCAGTTTAAATCTAGATTAAAGACCCATCTCTTTAACCTGGTTAACACATAACAAACTAATACACTTCTAATATCCAAATCCGTCCATTTTTAGGCTGCATTAATTAGGTAAACCGGAACCGGGAAATCTTCCCATAACACCCGATGTACTTGCTACATCATTAGAAGAAAGGCATCTACGCTAATATTAGTCTGTTTCTCTGTTTCCATTCTGTTTTGGTTCCTTGCTGCTTGCTTAGTTGGGGACACTTCATTTACAGCAATATCATTGACTTGATTGCAAATGATTGCACAGATACTATTTAAACTGAACTGAGATGATGACAGCACTGAATTCAATGATGAACTGCTTTTAACTGTCATTTTGCATTATTGACACACTGTTTTCCTAATTAATGTTGTTCATTTGCTTTGACACAATCTTTTTTTTTTGAAGCTCTATATAAATAAAGGTGACTTGACTTGACAAAAAAATATATAAATAAAATATCCTCCCAAAACATAAAAAACACTTTCAATTATTGGATAACGTTACTAAATTTAAGCTTCTTTTTACATTTTGGAATGTATAACTATCAGGTAATATAATTTAACAATTTTACATATAAAAAAATAAACAAAAAAACATTATATATATATATATATATATATATATATATATATATATATATATATATATATATATATATATATAAGTTCCCAGCATGATGGCAGTTCAGTACCAGGGTGGGGCAATATTCTGTGATCCATTAATAGCCAGTAACACTGTTTGTCTGAACCCCCTATTGAACTTCAACCCAAGAAATGACATATACCCAAGCAGACATGCTTACAGCTCACAAACGCATTGTACTGCAAGTACAATTGCACTCTCTTCTGAAAGAAAACACTTGGGAGTGTGTTGTCCAAGAGTCATGATTAATTAAAGTCACAAATTTTTTTGGAAAATGATCGGTACAAACATACTTGCATGTTTTTATGGAAAACACACAAAAATGATCCTTTGGCTGAATTTGATTCAAGTGTGGAGAAGTGGTTAGAAATGAGGTTAAAATTAAATAAAAATCTAAGGTGACAGCTTTTTTCATGTAGCCCTAAGTTAAATTGAAACAACATATTCAAGATCTCTGTTGGATTAAATTATTTTAATTATAAAAGCAAACGGTTTTTTTTTTTTTTTTTTTTTTTTTTTTTTTAAATTCTTTTTTTTTTGAGTATTAGAAAGAATTCAGAATTTGGTCAGAAGGCAACAGAAATTCCTTCAATATTACATTTGTATATTGTGGATCCTGTGTTGTCATGGAAAAGTTTAATAAGCACAGGAAAATAATTAGGTTTGGTTAAGTTTAACATTTTATTTTGTGGGGATGTATTATTATTATTATTATTATTATTATTATTATTATTATTATTTATTTATTTAAAGTTTGGTTTTTCTCCCAAATTGCTCGGATATGTTTTTGAAAAGGAATCCCAATGATTGAGCAGAACATGGCCCACTTGTTTCAAACAACCATGAAATTGTGTGGGGCCAGATAAGACCTGCTTAGACACGTCTTGCTCTGAAAAACACTTTCAACCTGCATCTATACCACTCTCGTTCCAGTTTCTGCTATATTTTCTCTTGTAGCCTGCAAACCATGTTCTTTTCCTTTTGTAGTTTGAACCGCATCAACCCTCTGACCGACTGAGGCTTAAACCCGTTGTTTCTGTTTAAAACCTGTAACACAATGTTTACAGCATCAATAATCCCTTAATCCTCTTGATCCAATAATTCTTAGCGATTTCATCGTAAATGTGGCCACACATGCTTAATACAATCTGTACGTTTCATTTTCGTGCAGGATTGTCAGAGCTTATTAGCATGAAAACTAAAGCGAACTACACAGTCTGCCTTGTATAAGCACGACTGCTTCCAAGAGGCTGTGGAATCCTCAAGTTGTTATTCATTTTCTCAATTACAGCATACATGCAATCACTCCCATGGTTCTCCTCCTTTTCTTGGACAGAGTTCATAGCCGCAGTTTGCTTGTCACAAAATGAATTAATCTAAAATCAACTCAATGTGTAGTTAAATATACCCCATACAATATATTCAGATAAAAATAAAATGTATCGTGCAATTAAGTGCCGAGGGTTTTTACCCACCAACATCCTGTATTGATTTACTGAGCTGGGATCCTAATGGCAGATGGATGCTTTACTGCTGCGGCGAATGGCTTTCCCCAGAATAACTGGGATTGAACCCAAACTCAAGTGCTTGGCCAATGATAAATATATATTATCAATGTTAACAGGACTTTGCTACAGAAAATGTGGTTGAATTGTTTATATAGTCCACAACTTAAAGTAAAGGCCCTTGTAATCATGAAGCTCGTAGAGTATTACATACGAGATGCTCAAAAACATCAACAAAAACATACTGATATTCATATACAAAAATAAAAACCTATGTTGTTGCTAATGTGTTATTTGTGGTTTTTAGTGTGTTTCTGTGTAATTCCTAGGGTTGCTAGGTGTTGTTTTTTTTTTTTTTTTTTTACTGTCCTTATTCAAAAGCTTATGCTTATGTTTTTTTTTTATATAGATTTATACATTGCACCATCCATTTATAAATCCTCATGTTAAGATATTTTTATTTCTTTTATTTCATTTTTTGTTGAAAATGCGTACTAAAGTTTTTGTGTTGGACTAAAACATACTGACTTTGCTCGCACAGAATTTAACAATTTCCCTTTTGATAGCAACACTTTTAACTTGTTTCACTTGTGGTGTTCTAAAATTCTAAATCTCTCATTATGCCAAGTTTATACCAATATCAGATTCAATCAATTTTTTTCAATTATCATAGATTTTGTATATGTTTTAAAACTAATTGGTAACAGGTCTCATTGATATGAGCTTATGCACCTCTGTTTTGGGTGAACATGGCAAAAAATTATCCATATATAATGTTTTGTCCACTAAAACCTCAGGATCATCAAATTAGTTTCAGCAAATCTTTTTGGAAACTAGCAGCACAAAATAAAATGACACATCATTTGAAGTCTCATTCATGTCTTTATAACACTAAAATTGCTAAAAAAAAAAAAAAAAGAAAGAAAAAGAAAAGAAAATCCATATCACTTTTGCTTTTTGTAAAAACAAACAACTACAACAACAACAACCTAATAATAACAGTTATGCTTTCTGTGTTTGTACACGTTCCCTGTGCTTGTGTTTAAATGAATTCAAACTGTACATATGCAGCTGATGTTGCAAAACCGGACAAATAAATTCTGATTAAATTAAATCCTGAGATATTTTCCGATGTTTGGCTTTTTGCTCAGGAACAGCTTATTTCAATTATGTATTGTTTAACTTCACACTAAATTGCCTAACAATGATGTCAACAAAGTACTGGAGAAGTTAGTTTGAATATTATTATTATTGTTTGTACTCTAAATGAGGTGGAAAGTAAATTAAAACTGTGTGAGAGTCTGAGGATGTCTCCTGGGCCATTAGCTCGAGTATTTATTACCAGACTCCTAGCTACATAACTGTGGTAATGCTAAAGTTTTTATAATAATGCTGTGTTGTCACTGGCAGCTGGGTTGCTTCCTCCAGTCGTGACATCATAGATGATGGTATTGATGGCCTAACATCATCTCCAATTTCAGTTTAGGTGCAAAGTCACTATGACCTCTGCAGTAGGAAGTGTGGGTTCGGCCTGAGGCACTGCTGACTTTGAGCTTCTATTCTAAATTTCTAACAGCATTGGTAAGGAACAGAACGCTGACATAACTTACAGTACAGATTATTTGTGCTGTTGTTGGTTAGTATTTTTGTTTTCCTGTATCAAGTGTCAGATCACTGTTTGCCTATTGGTAGAAAATGCATTGCTGCTCATTTGCATAAAGTGGTCGGTAATTGTGATGTTTTTAATGCTTACCAAGGCTACTTTTGTTTCATAAAAAATATAGCATGAAAATAACAGTTCACCTCAAAATGAAAATGTATCCATCCTCAGGTGATCCAAGATGTAGAGTTTGTCCCTTCATCAGAACAGATTTGGAGACATTTAGCAATACAGTACATCATTTGCTCACCAGTAGATCCCCTGCAATGAATGGGTGCCATTAGAATGAGTCCAAACAGCTGATAAAAACATCACAATAATCCACAAGTGATCCACACCACTCAAGTCCATCAGTTAACATCTTATGAAGCAAAAAGAAAATAGCAAAAAGCTGTGTGTTTGTAAGAAACCAATCTATAATAAAGGTGTTTTAATTTTAAACTGTTGCTTCTGGTCCATAAAGCAATAATGTTTCCTCCAGTGAAAAGTCCATGCCCTGTTGTCCTTTCACATCAAAATCAAACGACAAATTTGTTTAGAACTTTTTCGGACTGTTTTCACATGTAAACATTGCTTGATCTGTGCATATTTCTCTGCAAATTCAGACATTATTACTTTTTTCAATGGATAATGCAATATTATATATAGAGGACACATTATTTTTTGCTGGAAGCATCAGTTTGAATTAAAAAACAAATGTCTTAATTCTGTTTTTATGGTTTGGTTTGATTTATTTTTATTGTTTATTAAAAAACACACAATAATGTTAACTGATCTAAACCATAAATATAACCTACTGAAATTGCAATTGCAACTTGGAGTTGTTCATTTTCAATTTTATGCAAATGAGCGGTGATGTATCATGCAAGTTATTAGTTAATTTGTTTAGAGTGTGCTTTATAAATGCAGATAAACTGTTATTGGACATCATAGAGGTTTTGAAGAACATGGACAACTTCCTTTGGATTATCAATTTTCGCAGTCAGCCATTGCTCAGACAAATAGGAAATCCCGACTCAAACTTGTGCCATAGGTGGAGTCGCTGTGTTGGGCCACTTAAACAAAACAAGCGATGTTTGAGAACACCGGAGCCACACTGTTTACATTTTTCAAGGAAATCGGCTCACGAATGGTTTACTCAAGGCTGTCTCTGCATATTAAACTGGCACAGGAGAAAGTGTTTGACCACTGAAAACATTACATACATCACTGTTCACTGTCCATAAGCAGGCTGCCCTACACGAGAGCTTTTCATAACACAAACACTGAGTCTTGGAGATTATCTCCTCCTTAAATTCCCTGACTCATATTTCACACAAGAACCTAACCGTAACCGCACTGTTAGTCAGACAGCTGTGACGTAATCTGCCTGCTTCTATCTCGTCCAGTGAGCGTGGCCGAGACACATTCTGTCCTGATCTATGTAAATATGTCTCCAGCGCTGGTGCCATACTTTCCCTTTACATTTCCTTATCTGATAACTATCTTCCACGGCCTTTCACTCGTGCCCTTTCCACACACATAAGTTCAGCTGCTTCTTTTTGTCCTTTATCACATTATGCTTTGCATGCAAGACGTCGTCCCATTTATCACTGGAAATAGGGCATTAGAAACTGATTGTAGCATTCAGGCATCATGGACGGGTTCTGCATTTGGCCAGTTTAACCCCTATTCTAATTTCTGGAAGGGCTCGTCATTCACAGCCAAACGAACAGGACCCCGGATCAGATATTCAGTTCAGGGTGTGTTTTATGCATAGATTGCATGATCTTTGCAAAGGGTCATTTGAAGTTTGCAACCGGATTAGTTACAGAGGTGTGATGGCATTTTTTTTTTTTTTTTTTTTAATCTAAAGGGTAGGTGGCTAAAGGGTAGGTCTAGGATTACATCAAACCTCTTTTTGTGCTTGCAAAGAAAAAGCTGCTGTACCTGGAGGGCTTGGAATACAATCAAAGTTCTCAATTTCCCCTCGTTCCTGAAGAGAACACAGTTATATCCATAGAGCATACTGTATGCATTATTCTTACACAGCACATCTTTGTTCAGCATATTCATGTTTCTGTTGCCTCTCTAATGCAGAACAATTGCATTATGTTGGATTAGAATTTATTAAAATTGGCTGTAAGAAAAAGATGAGTAAGAAAGAAAGCCTAGGGTCACTCAAAAGACACAAAAGGGAATGTAAAACTCCTGGTTGTTTTCTCCATAAAGAAGAAAACAACTTTTTAAAAAAATTTTTAGAGTTATTATACAAACCTTTCAAGATACACCAACTGTGAGCTCCAAGATTAAAATTTTTGTACAATGAAAAACATCACATTTTCAAGTAGAAAGACTGAAATAAGAGAAGAATCTATCCATATATTATATGATTTTATATATGTATATAACACCTATTTTTTAGACCCCATGGGCACAAATGCATTTGCTAATTAAACGACATGGCGCTGGATGGGAAAATGCGAACGGTGCCGGAATGAATCTAGCAAACACACTTGCACTGTGCCTTGCGCCGCATTGCGCCGGGTGTATGATATGAATAGTTCACCCAAATATATATATATATATATATATATATATATATATATATATATATATATATATATATATATATATATATATATATAATGTATATATATGTCTCTCTCTCTCTCTCTCTCTGTGTGTGTGTGTGTGTGTGTGATTCAAACCAAGGACTATATTATTGTGATTTATCTTCAAGCTAGTTAGGCTATTTCAGTGAAAAATAAAAAAAAAACAACAGCTCGCAATGAACTGGAGGCCTGACAGAAGCAAGAATAAAAACATCAGAAGGATTATTCCAAACCTTTAGTTGAGGACTGGATTTTATTTCTTTCTTCCTGAATTTTTTTTTAACCTTATAATTTTAATACTTAAAGTACCCTGGATGGATTTAGAGAACATATAAGGTGTTTTTCTTACTTCCTTAGCAAACTTATCTCACCTGTTTAATTCAAGTTGCTGTAAGGAGCTACATACTGTAAAAGGAGTTATGAAATAAGTCAGGCTTGGCTAGAAACCACAGCAGATGGGGTTTGCACCTTTAAAAGTTTCTAATTTGTTGAAATAATGAGCTGATTATATTTAATTTCTCTCACACTCTAACATGACCTCATATCTCCAGTGAAACGGAAAAGTCTTGTTTATACCTGTAATTGTCTCATGATTACATAACGGTTGTGAGTCAGGCTGAATGTTAAATCACAGGAAAGCTGGAAATGCAGCGGTAGTGTAATTCCTTTATGAAGCTGTAATGTAATTCAACACGGTCGAGCAGATGGTACCCCAGTTGACTGCGCTGATGACGATAATCAGGAAAGTGTCGTCGTCAACCACCGCCAACAGTTTCCTGTGCCGAAATTGAGTGTTAATTAGTCACACGGTATATTCATTAAATTGCATTAATACCCAATGCTTAATCATTTAATGCTTGCTACACTAATTCAGCTGATTAATCCACCCAAGACTGATTATTCCGTTTAGCATTTTTAATGAGGTCATGCAGTAAGGAAGCGTATTTATTTACATGATATTTTGAGATAAAGTGCCCTAGCTCAGAACCCCGTAAGCATGTCATCACATCATGTTGCCCAGGAGTCTAAGGTTATTTGTAAGCTTTTGTGTGTAGCCTGGCCATACCTTTAAGATTAAAGCCTTTTGTGCACTAATTATTGGTTAAGTTTACATTTTACATTACAGCACCACTGCATAACCCTTGAATGTGCATGTGTTTAGTATCCTGCTGCTGTTGATGTTCGATAAAATCTGAAGGCGGTTTTAATTACAAATTAAGAATCAGTGATCAGTTTCATCTGACAACAGATGCAATTTACCTACACAGTCAAAACATGGAGTGCATAGACTTCTGGGCCATTGTTATCCAAAATCCAAACAAAAGACAGTTTATGGCCCATCTTGTACACTGTGTAAAGCTGAGCTGAAACATAATGCCACACTATGCTTCATAAATCTCAGATATAGTCACACAAAAGAGCTGCACAGTAATCTTGGCCTCAGTGATTATATGGCCAAAAAAAAAAAAGTTTTTTATATATATCTAAAAAGGTGGGATGCTGAAAAGCAAGCAGTAAATGAAAATGGCTCTAAATCACTGGTGCTGTTGCCAAGTCAAGGTATGAGTCCATGTACTATGGCTCGCTTGGAGGTTTCAGTTTCAATAGGATGGGGTGGGGGCGCAGTAATGTCACAGATTTACAACCTGTTGTTGCAATGGCAAATCACCAAGCCGCAACTAAGAAGGGACATTTGAGCTGTTTTTTTTTATATTTTCAGTCCTGAGTTTATGTTGAGCGGACACTCTATCTGCTGTTCAGTGTGTCCCCCCCTAGAAGTGAAAGAAAGCCCCGGGAAAGGAGCTGATGTCATACTTGAAATGAAGAAGAAGAAGAAAAATGCACCTGATTGTGAATTGTGTCGGGAGAGGAAAAAAGAAAATTCCCTCTTAATCCTTCATTTGACACCAGGGAGGCTTGCCCGTTTGGAGGTTTCTGAGAAATTAGTTTCGTCATGTCTAGGTTTACCAAAAAAAAAAAAAAAAAAAAAAAAACACCCTTCCTTTTTTGTATTATTTGCTTCTTGTAGCACACCTCTAGTAATTGCTTGTCAATTTTTGTTCTGTTTTTTAGTAAACCTCAGTATGTTGGATATATGGTCAACTCACCAAAAACTGGTGATTGTTTTCCTTTGCATGAACCACAGACTCATGCAGTATTAAAATTACTGTAATACAAGTGTTATGTCATGTTTTTTGACCTGTCAACAATCTGCTTAGAGATCCTTACTCAAGGTGCCAAAGACAAATCAAGCCGAACAGGAAGTTACGTTTTTTTTGTTTCTTGGGAACTTTATGGGTTGAAGCAAACAGGGAGATCAACAAAACCCAGAAAAAGCTATACATTAGAAATCCTATTCATCTCAATGCAGACTCCTCCACTAGCATGTATTGCACCTGCAAGTCCTGCGTGCACACTGACCATAAAGCTGAACTAATTAATCTTTGTAGCAATTGTGAATCAGTTTGCTGAACTGAAGAATAAGACATCAAATGCTTTAAACCTGAATATACTTGGTACATATTTTGCAAACTCGATAATTTGTATACTATCTTAAACATTGTGATATCGAAAGATACCAAGCTTCTGTAAATGCTGTAGATGTACTGTATATCTAACCCCAAGGTTCGCTTATTTTTCAATTTTTTTCAATAGGAACACCACATACTTGCATTGAGTGTTTATTTCAGGCTTAGCATTGCATGCCAGTTGTTATTTTATTCTGGTAACCAAGAGTTGAAAAATGTTTTAACAACTTTAGGTAAAATGCATTTCAGTGTCACTTTTTTTCCCCATCCAATCACCATAGTGAAAGGGTGGTACAAATATAATCACCATCACATTCCCTTTGTATAATGACTAAACAGCAATCGAGAAATAGGTATTGCTGTACCAGATGACATCTTCGAACTACAACTATTTTAATATGAAAAATAATGCTTGGAGGAACATTTAGTTCACCATGGGTCTGGCCAAAACACTCTCAAGTGCAGTAACTATGTGTTTTTAAAAGAGCACCTGGCATTTGGTGGACACATGGCCTTGGTGTTCTTTTCAATGTCATTATCAAGGTGATCTGACCATCTTTGGAAGACTGCATGAGAGCTTCGGGCCAAATATGAAAAATTATTGTTTTTACCATGGATTCAAAATGCAGTGTTATTTGTCCTTTTGTGCACTTAATGATGATCCAAGGCTGGGTTTTCTCACTATCCTGTCCAACTTCCTTTGTGCCCTGAGCCCTTGAAAGTACTAACTAACCTGTCAGTTCTTACCCGTCCAATCACAGTGGAAGAAAGGCGGGACAAATTTTGCATTCAAATTTTCTCACAGGTTACTAACAAGTTGCTAAATAAGGACTTCACACAACCAAAAGAAATTGAGTTTACATGACAAATTTGACAATGGTTGTTGCAGCCTGTAAGCAATTTAGCAGTCTTAGTGGTCTAGGCTAGTTCAGCTGTTTTCAAGCTGGTTTAAACTGGTCTCCCAACCTGACCAGATGAAAGTGGCCAAAACACCTCATAGCAGTAAACAGGACATGCTGGGAGACCATCAAACCAGCTCAGGCTGTTTCAAGCTGGCTTGTATGTAAACAAAATATAAGGTCAAGATGGGTATGTTTTTTTCACATTCCTATTTAAAGTTGGAAACGCAGAGAGATTTTTACATACACACATCCAGAATATCCCTAGAAATTCCTTGGCACGGTTATGGCTGTAAACGTACTTACTTTTAGAATAAGCTTTGCTGTGCTTGGTCTTTTTTCAGGGGAGTTTAGGTACAACAAATTAAAGATCCTCCGTGAGGTTTGTCGGGTTAACCTCTGATTAATTGTTTCTGTGTAGTGCAGTCAGTTGTGGTGAGAGCACGCTACTGTAATTTTGCAGCTGCTGTCTTTAGCATGACCAATGTGATACACAAGTCCAACTGGCCATTCAACCTCATACCAGAGCACTTGAAATAGTTTTCATTTTGTCTCTCTGCCTATTGCTCCATCAGTCCAGCAAGCTGGGATTGTGAATATCATGGCTCTTTAATTCTGTAATCCATCCCAAACCATTAGGCTATTTCGAAGAATGTCATAACGCAGAGTTATGCTATTGCTCGCACACATGTCCTCTTGATAAGTGCAGACAGCTCCAAGGTTCACAGCACGAGGCAAGTCGGGTCACAGGGACCTGGCAGGAAGCGTCCTTTGGAGGGAATTTTTGTGCTTTCTTGAATGATTTAAGCAGGCCGCTCCGATCCCTCGTTTTTATATTCACTGTAATTGAAATTGATCAGCCGTACCCACCCTAAACCAAGGGATATGTAGAGCTTGGGCAGGCACAGCAACAACCTCTGGGCATGAAGTAGAACACTACCCATGGCTGCCTTGGAGGAGGTCCAGACCCTGACCGACAAACCAGAGTGAGTCGGCCCCACGACGTGGCAATGCCTCCTCCAGCGCCTGGGGAAGTATTTGTGAGATTCCTCAGTTATATTTTCATAGCTAAATGATGTATTTATCTCCCTCTGTGGTGAGTCAAATATATGCATGAAACACATCGTGGGCAAACATCTCCAGGGAGAGAGGGAGGAGGAGGAAGCGAAAAAAAAAAGGCTGTGATTCGATCAGCTTGTCAGGGAAACGACAAGGCGAAGAAGGGAGAACGACGTAACACAGAAAGATTCACTGCGTTCTCATTATTTTGTGCCATAAAGGGGATTTACCCTGAAGCACAGCCACTCTCATTTGCCCCAAGAGTAACAATAGCCCTAAGGAGAAGGAGGTCACAGGTGAGCGAATTGATTTCACACTCGTCCCCCGGCTTTGATAACCAAGATTGTTCCACGTTCCATGCTGTTAGCGACTGTCGGATGGCCCTTTCGGCACTGATCTGCTTGAGTTATTCACTAAGTAAGATGTGAGGAAGACAGCTCTTTTGAAGTAGCTCATTAAGTATTCCCCATAGATGATTCCACACTTAGGCTGATTAAAATAAGGTAAATGGTACCCATGTGAGGAAGCTGGGAGTTCAAAATGAAGGTTGAACTGTTGAACTTCCTACCTCTCCATGCTCTTTGTGAATTCTCAGCCCTTTTGTGCGATTGCTGATGATCCCATTTTTGAGGTTGGACTTTTGTTGAACTTTTCTCATTAACCTGTCCAACCCCCTTTATGCCCTGAGCCCTCGAAAGTGCTTAACCTGTTTTCACATGCAGAGAGACCCGCACAACAGACTTTAACACCCAAAGACCTCTACACACGCCGCAATGCAACAAACACTCACACTGGCACGCACTTGTGTGGCACAAAGAGTTCAAGTACTTACTTGGCATGATTGTTTTAGAAGATGTGTTTCATGCATAATGCAACTTGCTAAATGTAGGGATGCTAAGCTAGTTAGAAGGTAAGACTGGTTTAAGAAGGGTTTTAACGACTTTTCAGCTGTCAAGTCCAGCTGGTTGGCTAACTAAACAACAGCTTACCCCAGCTGGGAGACCAGCAAAACAATTTAAGCAGTTTTTCCATTAACATGACAGTACCAAAGTGTACATTTTCCAGTAACAAGCTACACTATTCAACAAGTAGTAGCTGGGTAGCATGACAATACAGAAATGCTATTGCACACACAGATTTCCAAGCGAGCTGAGTCGATAACCAAACACACTGGTTTTTCCCCCTTTTTATGCAGACTTGGGGAATGTGAATTGATTTGTTGAAACGGTTTTAAAAAATTATAAAGATTCACTGATTCTGTTTATTTTATTTTATTTTTATTTTTTGAGCCACATAAATACTGTTCTGAAGTTGTAATTTCTTAGGATAGATCTTAATAATAATAATAATAATAATAATAATAATAATAATAATAATAATAATAAAGCTCCTTGAAATACCTTTTATATTAGTTTGCTAATTTTTGTACAGTACATGACTGAAAGAAAAGCACAGCTTTAACTGCTATAAATGATTCATAAATACAGTTTCACTGGAAAACACATAGTCTCTCACTCACACTTTGACATGATAAGATTGTTGTCTTTACAGTGACACCTCAATTTTTTATTTCCCTGACCCTGAGATAAGATGTAAGTGTGGTTTTTGAAGTGTAATTTTAATAAATAATGTGGGCTGTTAAATGATTTGGATTTCACATGGAGGCTGAACACCTGGAGCCAATTATTTAACCTCCAAATGAGGCATCCAACAGCAGCTGTTTTGGCTGGGACTTTTGCCCACTTACTGGATGGAAGGATTGAGCTTGTCTTTAAAATGCCTGACTCGTGATCTGGCCTACTGCTATCACTCAGGATCACGTTCCAGGGACTGAAATGAGATGGTGCACTTATAACCCCAAAAAAGGATGCTTTAGTGTAATCACCATGACAGACACATACTTATTGCTGTATTTGAGATACTGAATGGTCTGAAGTCTTCACATTTAAATGTGGTAAAGGTACAATGAGGATCTCTTTTAGAAGGTTTGATTGGAAACGCATGCAGATGAGATCCTGGTAACTGGACATGGGGGCAACTGGTTTGACAGCGTTTATTTTGTAACAGTTGGCATGTTACCCATCCTACCATCATCATGTGTCTCGCAGAGCCCATCAGATGTTCTTCAGCTCTGAAATCCTGCATTTAATCATGTCATGCTCTTTCTTGTAGAACTGATAAGGAGATTTCTCTATTTTCTGTTATCTCACCCTACTTGTCTATTGACAAAGTGCAAAGTGATGCATGAGCAGCAGTGTCCATTATTCTCTAAGGTAGATGAGCAGAGCAAGTGGTGAGAATGTCAAAAAGTTGGGAAATACAGCAAATCAGAGACAAAAAATAGGAAGATTTATACATATGTGGGCTTATATTTCATTATATTTAATTTAATTGCAAATGTAGTTTGCATGCTTTCATTGTGGCTAGGGTGTGGATGGGTCAAGAAAAGTGTATTTAATAAACATTGCATGTACACTTTAGGCATTTTGGGCGTTCGGAAATAAATTTATCATGTCTCCAGCATTAATCATGCATAAAGATTTTTTTTTTCTTTTTTTTAAGCAATCATAGATTATACTAAATGTAAGAAATATTTTACAGACACAAAGCGGCAGACTGTTTTGGTTAGCATTGAGGGGATTTCTTCCACACCACCGAACACATAGGGTCACCGCTCTTGGACTCCAGCTGCACCTCACCCCTCTTTGTAATTGGGCTCCATTGTGTTTATGAAACACTTGAACTTGTCATGAGGCACTGAGTTTTCATGTATAACAAATAAAAAATAAAAAACAGCACATATAGTAATATGCGAAGTGCCCCATTTAGACTCACGAATGCTCGTGACAGCACAGAAATTACAATTTCTTTTTTTGCACCCCTCAGGAAATTAAGTTGCGACCGCAATGTGTTCAAAACGAGAATGCTCACACCGAGCCAAATGCTTTTCATTTGCATGTTTTGTGCAAATTCCTTCGAGTCGATGAATTAAAACTGTGTAAGGTAATAAATCGAGCTTGCATTCTTTTGTCTGGATAGCATATTAATGTGGTTGCTTATGTGGAGCTTGTTATTTTCCTTTTCTTCATTTTCCAATTACAGCCAAAGAAGTTGAAAGAATGATATACATGTGTATATATAGGAAAGAACGTATACCATGTCTGAGTGGAACCCCTGGCTCCTGGAAACCTTTGAATGGACCTCAAACTCATTTGGACGGAGTGTGCAGTCCTCATCCCCGCATGGCCCCAGCTGACAATGTTCCACATCAACACCCTGATGATTGAGAAATCTATAGTGACAATGGACCCTCTTCCATTCATAATCATACAATGAAGTTGTTTGCTGGGGAATTGACAGAGTGTTTTCCGTCAAGCTACAGATTAGTCTTCTGTGAGCAACTGCGTGATTCCCGTTCCCCCCACAACAGAGGCGGACAGCTGGAGGTGCTGGCGGAAGCAGGTTTCGTGCTGTCTGCTAGGCCATCTGGAAAAGAGCAGGATTCCAAGGCTGATGGTGAGGTGAAGAAAAGTGCTTTCCCTTCTGCTCAGCAGTGCTGTGATTTGTGTTACGCCATTTGCAAAATGACCTGCACTTTCACTCTGAGGCTATTCTGACACTTCTCACTTCCCATCTCCTGTCCCAGGCATTTACAAGGGGCAGTGGAGAGATTTCCGCATCCCTGATGGCAATGCAACGCTATTGCACATCAACTTTAAGGGCCCAGAGGACAGAATCATGTTTGTCCAATAGTTTTTCTTTAATACATCCTCTTTAACCTTCTAACACATTTATTTGAGGAGCAGTTTGCACTTGGTATGTCTGCATCGTGTCATGGGGTCATGACTTTCAGAACACAAAACGTCTTCCAAGTAAAAAATATATATATATTTTTTACACAGTATTTTGCTTTGTGCTTTTGCAAAATCAGAGAGATAAAAGTTGAACGCTTGACCACCCACACTGAAACATCAAGTTTTCTTATTCCATGTTAAGATAATTTGTGTGCTAGTCACGGACTAGCAATTAGGACAAATGAAGTGGCCAAAGTTTTGAAGGTTAGCTAGGTCCTGTTAGCCCCTGCTGGAAGATGCTGTAACTACACCTTTTGGTTCTAAAAAACATTTGTCTGCATTGCCAACTGTTCAAAATTAGTCATGAATTTGTGATATTTTGATATTATCAGCATATTAATGCTGATCAAGAATGGAGGACATATGACATTTATAGATCCATTTTATTTTGTGCAAAGATTTCACATTTCAAATATGCCTTTGCCCTATCTGAACAACTGAAATTGAGATGAATGGGAATGCTAACAGCTCGTATTAGCAATAATTTTTGGATTTGATGACTTCTTTGATGTTTTAGTGTATTGCTTAGTTTATTTGACTTTAAAATATTCAAACTTGATTGATAACATTATGCAAATCAACATTTAAATAGATGTGAAATGAACTTCAGTTTGTATCCTCATGTAAGCTATGTCAATCACTCACTGGGCAATGACTAACATTTTCCATTCTGTTAATTTTTTCTTGCCATCATGTAAATACATTAGAATTAAATGTAAGTGCCTGAGATTGGCCAGAGCGTTTTTCGAAAAGTCTTTTATGTTTTATGTATTTATTTAAAACAGAGTTTTAAAAGGTCCTGCATACCAAAACTGACTCATTTGCTTTCTCAAATCCTTCCTAATGCCATTTAGTTGTAGGGCAGGAAGACAAATTCCAGTAAATCTCAGTGACTACATTTTTCCTGTGTTTCCCAATGTTATTTGTACCACTTTTTCAACATCACGATATGCGGAAATGTCATAGTATATTAGCTGCCATTTAGCGTTAGCCTGTCATTGTTAAGAACACACACATTTATTAAGCATTTATTTTAATAGCATTAACCAATCAAAATTGAAATCTTTCCCACTGATCTTCTTAATTACCCCCTGAGGTTCAAGTACACTTAGTCTGTCGGACCCTCACGTCTTGCCGTTGTTCTGATTGGCTGGTCTGAGTCCTGTCTGTCTGTCTGTCTGTCTGTGGACAAGACATTTTGGAAAGCTGAGACTGAAAGCTCTCAGCACTCAGGAGGACATGGCGAGTGATGGGGCGAAGCAGAATGGGCTTTAAGTGTGTGAAAGCTGGTGCTTGATAACAGGTTTTGGGATCATTTCCATTTAGTTTGTCTGTTTTTAAAACGTAGTTGCTAAGCAGTAGTCAAGTTGGTCTTAAACATGGCGACATTGCAGGAAGACACAGGCCTTAACGCTGGAGGCACATACACTTCATAACATCTAATGCCACTCTGATGATCACCTCCTCTCATCTATTTCTATTAGCAAATTTACACAAATAACAGTATACATTTCTGAACCAGTGTAGCTAATCTTTCCTCTTGTTGAAAGACCCAGACAATATTTATGCAATTTTTTGTTGTTTTGGCTGGACACCCAAAGTTCTGATTTTGGTGCTAAAAAAACAGGTTTGTTGTTTGTTTTTGTGGAAACTGTGATAGATTATTATTATTTTTTTTTTTTTCAGGATTATTTTATGCGTAGAAAGTTACAAAGAACATCTGAAATAAAATATTCCATAACATTATAAAGGTCTTTATGGTCTTCTAATAATTACATTATTTTTTAAATCTTACATACCCCAAATTTTTACACAAGAGATAATTTTAATTAATAAAATATTAAGAAATGTTTCTTGAGCACCAAAGCACCAGCACACTAACACTGTTTTAAAAGGATTGTGTGGCAATGAAGGCTGATATAATGGATCCTGAAAGTACAGCATTACCATCACAGGAATGCATTACATTCTTAAATATATTCAAATAGAAAGCAGTCATTTTAAAGTCTAATAACATTTCACAATAATACTGATTTTACTTTATTTTTAATCAAATAAATGCAGCCTCTGCAAGCATAAGATACTTTTTTTCAAAATACTTTAGAATATGTACTCTAGCTCTTCTATTCTTACAGCTGCCATATTGAATCTGACATTTTCTCCTAATAATTTTCTTCATGTTTATGTAGTCTCTGACTGGATTCAGCACTTATTTCCAAGATAATGAGGTACAAAGACAGGGATATGGCTTGATCCAGTCATCATTTTCAGCTATAATCCTACCTTTCACCTTCTCTCTTTCCTTTATGAGGTATGTGCAGTGAAGATAGCTTCTCTACACTGAGCAGTTATTATTAACTGCAGTGACAATCGCCTTTCCAGACTCCCACTATTGTGTTTATACTGAGTCTCAGGTGGAAAACTCCTGGTGTAAGTGAACGTAGTTCCTCATCAGTGAAGCTATCACAGAACGATACCTCATCTCACAAAGGGCTATAGACCCATCTATCACTATCACAACTCTGATGAGTGGTAACTTCAGTTATGATTAATCACATTGACCGTGCATATACCAGTATTTTTTCCTGGAAAGTGAATTTCTGAAGAATATGCAATAAATAAATAAATATATATATATATATATATAGGACCATGATGGTGTAGACACAAACACAGTTATATACTATCATATGGCCCTTTTTGTGGCCAAAAATATTTACATATCAGGCTGGTAGAGTGGAGACCATCTGTCAAAGTACTGTATATGCTGATCTCCACAGAGACTCTTGGCCCATAGCTGTTTCTTTCATCACCTTCTCTGCCATCAGTCTTTCTGATAGACACACTGGCACTGAATGTGTGTCTGGAGTGGACGTTACCTAGCAGCCACTTTTTTTTTTAAACAATAGGCCTTCTTGTTATATACTGGTAAAACTTTTCTTATACTACAACTACTACTTGATCAGTATCTCGACTGTTTTTCTAATAAAAATATTTAAACATGTCCAGAAATAAGGTTTTGTTTTGCTTTATTTTTCCTGTTTCCTGTATTTTTTTTTCTTTTTTTCAGGCATGTCTTCAAGTAATATGATAGACAAGATTGTTTATAAAATATTTAGCTCTGTTAATACCGTTATTCCGAATAAACAATTATTTTGGTATATAATGTATAACTGTTGCTACGCAACATAACGTTGTCATATCAGAATGTGCGGTCACAGGTGTATACATATACATTCATATATATATATATATATATTAGGGGTGTAATGGTACGTGTATTCATATTGGACTGTTTTGGTACAGGGCTTTCGATACCCTGTGTACACGTGTGTACCGAATGACCGAATGTCCGCGTTCAGCGCAAATCCCGCCCTGCAGCTGAGTCTAAGGTCGGTGAAAAAAACAACGATTGTAATTCAAACGCAGCTCCCGTCGGCATTTAAACAGACCTTTGCTCTTAATTCCAGGGACGGACTGGGACTAAAAAACGGCCCTGGACTTTGACTAGGCCCGGCCCAAAGCAATCGGCGTGCGTAAACTCGACAACAACAACAATAACGCCTGGCATGAGTGTCACAAGACTTTAATAGTGGCTCATGATACTATACCATCCAAATTATAGCAATAGCACTGATGTTGATCTGGAGTGGGTGTCTTTCTCTGCTCTTGGTCCAAGCTCAACCTGAATAAACAACGATGGAATGGATTTTTTTTTTTTTAAACAGGTTTTATTCCAAGATGGCAAGGAATAGTTTATATAATATGCTGTTATAAAATTATATTTTACAATATATTCCATGCTGTCTTAAAATTAATTTGTTACTTAATAATCTTAATTTATGCAGTTATTAATTAATTAATCTTATAATAATACCACATCTAAATGAAAATACACCATTACAAATTTAACTTCTGTATTCAAAATCTTCAAAGTTTGTAAGCATTAACTGTAATGTTACCAACATTTTTAAAAGTAAAAGCACAACATATTTCTTAATATTAGCTACTGCATGTGACATTTTACAGCTAAAATGTTGAAGTTTAGCTGTTTTAACTACAGTGATCATTAAAAATGTAGCAACCTGAATATCACTTCCTAACATCATCTCTACCAAGTACCTCTCTTTCTCCTCTCATGTTCCATACTTGGATCTGGATCTGCCTGTGGAACACGCTCATCTTTCTGCTGCTCATCTTCACAGGTGGCATGTTGCTGCATCTGTCTGGCTTACTTCTTCACTGCTGCTAATATTTAACTGCGAGGTGCTGCTGCTGGAAAATATTTCTATATATTTCAGTTAGTTTGGGAAATTTAGCGGCTTCAGTATCTAAATTCCGCTTTTTTTCTCTCGCCTTATCAGCCCCACCCTTTTCCTTGCGTTTTTTTTTTCTTTAGCGGGGGGGCAGTTATGACTGCGTGCGTGGCTGGTGGTGGGCCGGCCCGCCGGCCGTCCTGGAGTACCGGCCGTTCTGTGATTCTCCAGATAACACAGATGGCCAGTCCGCCCCTGTTTAATTCCGATCGGTCCAACGCAATAACGAAATATGAGCAGGTCTAAAAACTGAAACTGTTGATGCTGCACTTTACACTTTGGAAAAGTTATATATATTTTTTAAATATGAGCAGTTCTACAAGCTGGGGTTGGTAATGCTGCACTGTAATCATAGTTATTTATTTATATTTTTCATTATATTTTATTATATGATATTGGTTTGAGACTGAGAGTATTTTATTTAGAGGAGAACTTTGCAGCCGTATTTTATTTCTTATTCTTTTTTTATTTTATTATAAAATATATTTTATTATTTATATTATTAAAAAGTGTTTAAAAAAGTGTAAACAAATTGTTAAAAATGTTTGCATTTCTTTCCCTTACTGTACCGAAAATGAACCGAACCGTGACTTTAAAACCGAGGTACGTAAGAACCGTGATTTATGTGATTTATACGTATCATTACACCCATAATATATATATATATATATATATATATATATATATATATATATATATATATATATATTTCGTTTAGCTTGTTCGATCAGAATGTCATCTGACTGATCGAAGTTTTCATTTGTACCTATTTACTCTCTTACTATAGACACACTTGGCCCAAAGACTGCAGTGATGTTTTACATTTCCTAAGATATAGAGACAAGGCACAAGATGTCTAAAACAAAGCCACCTTCATTTCACCCTGAAAGATATCCTACCATGTCTGTGGGCCTGAGAAAGAAGCCAGTTCTTTTGTGTGGAATCAGGGCTATGGACAACATTACCCTCATCCTTCCTCTCTACAGAACAATAGAGCTGGCACTGGGCTCACCACTCACACTAGAACCCAGTACGCTAGTTTCACAAGAAGGACTGGAACGCAGCCATAATTCCACTTTGTAAACTATGACTCACCACAGAGTGAGCTTCTCTTCAATAACATATGCAGCAATAAAGCCCAGATTAATTAAATTATGCTATGGGCACTGTTTGCTAAAGGATTCCAATAGGACAACTTAACTAATCAAATACCAGTACAATTGTGCCAAATAAGACATTGGCAGTGTTTTTTCAGTGGCCAGAAAAAGGATCATATGATGCAATCTCAAATTTTCCTTTCTCTTTGGAGTGTTACAAGCTCTTAGTGCATAAAAAAGATCTGTAAAGTTGCAAAGATTAAAGTCTCAAATATTAGAAATATTCTTTATAAAAGTTAAGTGTTAACAACTCCCTCCTAAAATGGCTCATTCTAACACCCCCCACGTGTCTACGTCACGATGTGGGAAGATTTGCATAACACCGCCCAAATGTTCATGCAAAAAAAAAAAAAAAGAAGGCATACCTTTTATTCTCACTGTTGCTGACCAGCGCCATGTGGTGGAGGAGACACTGTGTTTCATTGTGAAAGCGAAGCTACTTTGTTTGGTCTTCCAAAAGAGGAAACATATAGAAATCAGTGGTTAAGTTGTATTTACAACACTGTTCCAGAACAGTTAAACCTAAATATTCAGATGTGTGCAGCAAATTTTATGGTGGATGAGGACTGTTTCCTGAACCTGTAGCCCACAACGTGTCTGTGGCACAAAGGCTGTTTCTATAAAGTGAGGCAGTTCTAACTTTGCAAGGATAGTTTGGCGCTTCTTACTAACAGCTTATAAGTAACGTAACATTTTTTATGTTTAAATAATTTTCCACTGATGATTCAAACCTGAGTTTTGAGCGGTGCATAGTAGGCTTGTTGTGTGTCATTTCTCCGATCACAAATGCAGACATAGTTTTATGATTACACAGCGCGATACGCAACGCAATGCAACGTGTAAAAAAGTATAAGTCATTATAATCAGTAATTAAGTCCCCACTGGATGCAACAAATGCCTCGTTTGTAATGGGTTTTGCTGGTTTCGTCTCATCTTGTGATGTCCGGATGGCGAACAAATGGTTCTATTTAACCGGATCTTTCTTAGTGAACTGGTCGAAACCAATTCACTAAATCGAACTGAATCGTTTAAAAGAGTTTGCGTCTACAATATGGACTAATCCACAGATTACTTAAGTTATTCGGTTTCTAAACATGCCTTACATTCCCCTTTGATGCAAAATAAACCAATATCTTGAGTTATTCAGCTACTCCTGACAGTACATTGACTGAACCGCTAAAGACAACCGATGATGGGATGTGCACAAGCAGAGCAGCTGGACTGAGACTTGTCCCTCTGGGAGACGGCATGACAGTTTGTTAAGGGACGTAAAATTTCTGTCACACGCTTGAGGAATTTGGTCAATCACATCACACTGGATAGCTGGCCAATCAGAGCTAACCTTGCTTTTTCAGAATGATGAGCTTTGTAAATATCGTTGCGTTTCAGAAAAAACAGGTCATAGAGGAGAAACAATAATGTACATTATATGAAAAATAATTTTTTATAAAATAATTGACAGAAAGCAGCTTGCATTTTTATTTAATATTTACTTGTACATAAATACTAGTATACTGGTTTTCTAGTATAAACTCAGTAACTGAGCACTTCTAAATCAGCATGTGACAACTGAGAGGCTACAGCATTATTGTTGGAGGCATTATACTGAGTCTGAACATATGGTTCTTTGCCAACCAGCTTGAGGGACCAGAAGTTCTACATGCTTAAAGAATGATGTTTGACAGAAGCCGATTAAATGATTTGTGGCTGACACTGGAGATTCCATAACTGCTTAATCATATTGTTTGCTTTACATGGCAATTTCAATGGGTTGGAGTATTTGTTTGGTTCTTCTAGTTTTGCAGAAGTGACAGATTTGACCTTTAAGTGGTCTAAAATTGTGGTGTGGTCGAATTTACATTATGACGTAAGCATCAGATGTAAAAACAAGTAAAGGGCTTTATTTTTCAATTCCAGGTTAACACAGTTACTCTGATAAGAGTGACAATCATCTACGTAAATCGCATACAGTATTCCTGGGGGAAGTCACATTTGCCAAACGAATCGGCTGTTTGATAGACTGCTTCCTCTGTTACCACAGCGACCGGTAAGCAAAGGCATCTTAAGTTTCATAGCATTGTTCAGTTGCATTATTTCACTGGGGACATTGTGCTCACTTATGGAAAAACATAACACCTGTGTAATGTAGCAGTCAGATTCCTGTCATAACGTCTCATACTGACGTATGCTCTGTGTTACTCAAGTCTTTCAGCTGCTAAAAAACTAAATCTCTATGCCACGGATGATTCAGAGTTTTCAGTAAATTCTCTGGGCATTTGAATATATTTTGCATGGTAGATGCCAAACATTATTTATAGTGGTTATATAGAGTACTGATAGATCCATAACCTCGGCAGATATTTAGTTTAGAATTAGATTTTTAAAATTGACAGAAGCAATCAAAGCAGAATAAAAGAATCAAGGAATGTCCTTGCAATGTATCTTTCTTTCTTTTTTTTCTTCTTTTTTAATTTTATTTCAAGTGTATTTAAGTATTAAGAATTTAGCAACTATATTTTCTGCTCTTTAGATATCAATATTCCTATTGGCCAATAAATATTTGTTGGTTGACCAATAATCCCAAATTTTGCTATTTTGTCAGTATACTTTCAGATATGATTACAAATTAGTATACTACACATACTGATTAAAAATTACATGTTATTTCAGTAATGTAATGTGATTGAGATAACTTAGATAATGCATTCATCTATTCATTTATTTATAATAATTAACCAACATCAGAGAATATGTCAATGTGTTGTTAAATTATCGAAATATGAACAAGCTAAGCTGTTATTAATCATGCAAAACAATTGAGCTAAAAACAACAATTTAATTCATATCAATTCAATTCAAGTTTATTTGTATAGTGTTTTTTCGATACAAATCATTGCAAAGCAACTTTACAGAAAATTAAGTTTCTACAATATTTAGTAATAGCTTATCAGTGGTCACTGTCAGTTTTTGTGCATATGGAAAAACAATTTGAAAAAATAAATTAAAGACGTAGTCTTTAAACAGATGATTAACACTATTCACAGCAATTATAATATGATGCAATCACACTTATAGCAAATTTTGTAACATTGTGTAAATGCATTATTATTGTTATTAATTAGAATTGTAATATTATAATAAATTAATAACTATACTGAATATGCATGTGAATGAGATGGACATATCTATGGAAGAGGTATTCCTATAATCCTATTTTGACAAACGAAAAAAGGTAATAAGTATGCTTTTATTCAAAATCAAATTTATAGATACATTGTGCTCTGTAACTTATTATTATTATTATTATTTTATATACATCTTTGAGTGTTACACAAGATCTGAGTAACTTGCTTGGACCAAACTCTATTGAAATCAATTGTGAGTCATATTTTATGTTTACTGTAAAGCGTTGCATAGATTTTCTTTCTGTGTAATGGGTGTCTTGGCAGTAGACAGCAATGCTGCTCTCTGGGTTTTGTAACAGAGCCATTGTATTCGGATGATGCCAGTCTTGTACCTTCAGAACATTGGGCAGTCTGTTTGTTCTCTGTCTTTTACTTGGCCTAAACCATTTTTGCAGATTTCACAGATTTAACAGATATGCCATTAAGTATGGATCTTCATGGTTAATAATTGACTTGGGAACAGTATGATTGCTCGGTAGAACAGTTATTTTCAGCCCCATAAATTCCAAAGTGCAATGATGTGTAAACTGTCCAACATGGAGGCCCTGCTACCTCAAAACTAATAACAGCTCTACAGATCAAACACTTTAAATGAGCCCAGACTGCTGCCAAAAGGCTGTAGGTACATCAAAATTATGAACCATGATTTGATACTGCATTATTCTTCTAGGATGTATCTAAGGATGTACAGAGAAAGTCAAATCTTTAAATGCATATATTTGCTAAAAGATTTCTGCATCCAGGAGTACACTAGCATACTACTGATTAACATGCATGGATTTAAAGCCAAAAAAGGTCCAGTTTAATGTTTTTTTGAAGGGACTTTAGGATCAGACTCTATTGAAATCAAGTCCCGTGCACATCGCGTGAGGAGCGCTGCTTGAATGAGTTGCTACATATGCAGAGCATTCCAAAACAGTTACTTATGGGGATCCATTTCAGTTACGCTGCTACCTATGTAGGCAGTAGACATCAAGGCAGATCACTTTTTGGAACAGAGCCAAAAAGCCAGAGAGAGAAAATGAACTCAGCATACAGAGAATCGAACAGATCAAGTAGAGATCAGAGTCCTCGGAGTGTTTGAAGACCTGTTCACCTCTTTCAAAATGCAGAACAGCTGTAATGATGTCAGTATGCATTGAGTGGAATATTCCAGATTCAGCATGAGCATTCAAGTATAAATCTGTGTATTCAGGTGTGCTATGTGAAGTTAGAGGAATAAAGCAGCCAAGCGGAGGGGAGTCTTGTCTCCGGGCCAGTTCCACTCTGGCACTGCCCTCTTCCCATGAACCCGAGCCCCAGAAACAAAGTGGGGGGATTATATTATCTTCCTCTGGACTCGTGAGGATACACTTTCAATCGCAGCTGCATTGCAAATCCAGTTAGTAAAGGATAGCAACATGGAACAGGGATAGTGCCTTTTTACGATTGTTTTTACTGACTTGCAGTGTGTGACGAAATAAGAAAAACTGACATCGAAAAGAGTGAAATTTACATTAGATTGCCTTGTCTATTACACTGTAATATCAAATAGACATAAGAATATCCTATAATATAGTATGCCTCATAAAAAACAAAACAAAAAAACATTTAAAAATAAATTGATATTATGAACAACATGATTTAATTAAAATTTGTAACTTTTTTTTTTAAATGTTCAGATAGACTCTGGAATGTATGTTATTACAAACATACATTTATTATATAATGTAATTTAATGTAATATAATATACTGGCATATTATTTGCAGCATACGTACAACTCATACACATTTTTAAATCTCTGAAAACTGGTTAGCAATTGAATTGCCAGAACCTTTTATGGTTATTGTTATTTATATAGTAGTACAGTCTCATTACTTCAGGCAAAAAGACATTACAGTAAATAAAAAAGAAACCAAAAAAAAAAAAAAAAAAAAAAAAAAAAAAAAAATATATATATATATATATATATATATATATATATTTGGCAATTTAACAAGCTAATTTAATTGTTCCGTTAATAGTAATTTAAAGGAATAGTTCACCCAAAAATGAAAATTCTGTCATTAATTACTCATCTTGTCATTCCAAACCTGGAAGATCTTTGTTGATCTTCGGAACACAGTTTAGATATTTTTGATGAAATCGGAGAGGTCTCTGACCCTTCCATAGACAGCAATGGAACTGTAATGTTCCCAGGTCCAGAAACGTAGCAAGGACATCTGTAAAAGTCCATGTGACATCAGTGGCTCAACTTCAATTTTGCGAAGCTACGAGAATGTTTATTTTATTCAACGTTTCTTCTTCTCTGAGTTACGTCTTCTGCCATTTTGGAGAGATTCCAAGAACGTATTTGACGTAATCAGCATTTTTTATGTTCGGGGTGAAAGCAAAAGCATGAACATAATCTACGTAATCTGCATTGTTTATGCTTAAGGTAAAGCGTGCATATGCATTATGATACTCTCTAAAATGACGGAAGACAGTAACTCGGAGTAGAGGAATTATTGAATAAAGAATTTTGAATTTTGAATTTTGCACACAAAAAGTATTCACGTAGCTTCACAAAACTGAAGTTAAGCCACTGATGACATATGGATTTAAACAAGGACAATCACTGCAAACAAAACTGATGTCCTAACTATGTTTCTGGACCTGGGAACATTACAGTTGCGTTGCTGTCTATGGGAGGATTAGAGAGCTCTCCGATTTCATCAAAAATATCTTAATTTGTGTTCTGAAGATGAACGAAGGTCTAACAAGTTTGGAACAACATGAGGGTGAGTAATTAATGACAGAATTTTGGGGTGAATTAACCCTTTAAGTAAATATTTTATTTGTTTTCAAAGTTGATTTAAGGGCTGATTTATGTAAATATTTATTTTGTTAACTATTTATTTATTTATTTATTTTTCTTTTGTTTAGAAATTGATAAAATTACTCAAAATTAGGGATTTTAAGTAAATAATTTAGGTCAATTGTGGCTCAGCTAAAATCAATCATTGTCTCAATTATCAGTAAATGATGTTAAATGAAAGTAAAGTGAAGCCTTTGGCTGAATTTAATTATCGTCAAGGCTCAACAAATATGAAACATTAGTACAACACAGTTGATGTGGTAATGTAATAACACGTGCTTCTCTGATTTTTATTTATTTATTTATTTATTTATTTGCATTTGGTGTCTCAATGATTCTGACCAGTCATCAGAAGTCACATTTAAATAAAACATATTTAATATATTTATACATCAGTAGATGTATACAGTTATACACCACAATCAAGGTCACTATGAGAGGATTGCTATACACTTAATTAAACCAGAAGTTCACAGATATGGATTGCATGAATGTAAGGACCTAAAGGCATCCACAGATTGTTTATTTGACCTCACTGTTTGTTCTGGACTAATTGAATAATGCTCAAAAATTAAAACAGAATTGACGTGCCATTTCAATTAAACATCTGACCATGACTTTGCCTTACTTTTTTCAAATTCAAGTCTCCAGTAACACTTTAGTGTAGGGACCAAATCCCTCATTCATTCCTTATGAACTATTAGTAAGCAGTAATTAAGAGTTGATTGAGGCAATTGGACATCTTTACTGGATCTATTTAGTTGTTTCAGTTTTAAAGGGGTCATATTTTGCAATTTCAAGTTTTCCTTTCTCTTTGGAGTGTTACAAGCTGTTTGTGCATAAATACGATCCCTAAAGTGACAAAAAAAAAATATATATACAGTATTGTTCAAAATAATAGCAGTACAATGTGACTAACCAGAATAATCAAGGTTTTTCGTATATTTTTTTATTGTTACGTGGCAAACAAGTTACCAGTAGGTTCAGTAGATTCTCAGAAAACAAATGAGACCCAGCATTCATGATATGCACGCTCTTAAGGCTGTGCAATTGGGCAATTAGTTGAATTAGTTGAAAGGGGTGTGTTCAAAAAAATAGCAGTGTGGCATTCAATCACTGAGGTCATCAATTTTGTGAAGAAACAGGTGTGAATCAGGTGGCCCCTATTTAAGGATGAAGCCAACACTTGTTGAACATGCATTTGAAAGCTGAGGAAAATGGGTCGTTCAAGACATTGTTCAGAAGAACAGCGTACTTTGATTAAAAAGTTGATTAGAGAGGGGAAAACCTATAAAGAGGTGCAAAAAATGATAGGCTGTTCAGCTAAAATGATCTCCAATGCCTTAAAATGGAGAGCAAAACCAGAGAGACGTGGAAGAAAACGGAAGACAACCATCAAAATGGATAGAAGAATAACCAGAATGGCAAAGGCTCAGCCAATGATCACCTCCAGGATGATCAAAGACAGTCTGGAGTTACCTGTAAGTACTGTGACAGTTAGAAGACGTCTGTGTGAAGCTAATCTATTTTCAAGAATCCCCCGCAAAGTCCCTCTGTTAAAAAAAAGGCATGTGCAGAAGAGGTTACAATTTGCCAAAGAACACATCAACTGGCCTAAAGAGAAATGGAGGAACATTTTGTGGACTGATGAGAGTAAAATTGTTCTTTTTGGGTCCAAGGGCCACAGGCAGTTTGTGAGACGACCCCCAAACTCTGAATTCAAGCCACAGTACACAGTGAAGACAGTGAAGCATGGAGGTGCAAGCATCATGATATGGGCATGTTTCTCCTACTATGGTGTTGGGCCTATTTATCGCATACCAGGGATCATGGATCAGTTTGCATATGTTAAAATACTTGAAGAGGTCATGTTGCCCTATGCTGAAGAGGACATGCCCTTGAAATGGTTGTTTCAACAAGACAATGACCCAAAACACACTAGTAAACGGGCAAAGTCTTGGTTCCAAACCAACAAAATTAATGTTATGGAGTGGCCAGCCCAATCTCCAGACCTTAATCCAATTGAGAACTTGTGGGGTGATATCAAAAATGCTGTTTCTGAAGCAAAACCAAGAAATGTGAATGAATTGTGGAATGTTGTTAAAGAATCATGGAGTGGAATAACAGCTGAGAGGTGCCACAAGTTGGTTGACTCCATGCCACCCAGATGTCAAGCAGTTTTAAAAAACTGTGGTCATACAACTAAATATTAGTTTAGTGATTCACAGGATTGCTAAATCCCAGAAAAAAAAAATGTTTGTACAAAATAGTTTTGAGTTTGTACAGTCAAAGGTAGACACTGCTATTTTTTTGAACACACCCCTTTCAACTAATTGCCCAATTGCACAGCCTTAAGAGCGTGCATATCATGAATGCTGGGTCTTGTTTGTTTTCTGACAATCTACTGAACCTACTGGTAACTTGTTTGCCACGTAGCAATAACAAATATACTAAAAACCTTGATTATTCTGGTTAGTCACATTGTACTGCTATTATTTTGAACAATACTGTATATATATATTCGTTATAAAAGTTCAGACTCATCCACGCCCTCCTAAAACGCCTCCTAAATCGTTTAAACACGCCCCCACATGTGTACATCAATGTGTGGGAAGATTTGCATAATAGGGCCAAATGTTCACACAAAGAAAGAAGTCATAACTTTGATACTCCCTGTAGTACTGTTGCCAATGCTTCCATGTTGTGGAGATGCTGTGTGTTTCGTTGTGAAAGCAAAGATACTTTGTTTGACCTTCCAAAAGAGGACACGACTAGAAATCAGTGGTTAAGTTGTATTAACAACACTGTTCCAGAACAGTCAAACCAAAATATATAGATGTGTAGAGCGCATTTTATGGAGGAATGTTTCCTGAACCTGGGAGAAAAGACTACAATGTTGGCTGTGCACAAAGGTTGTTTATATAAAGTGGGGCAATTCCAACTTTGCAAGAACAGTCTCTTTCCCCGAAATTCCTCTACATATTAATAAGGCACTCTGTAGTTTTTGCTACAGAGCAATCAAGCTGGTTTTATCAGTGTAAAAAATATGTTCCCTAAAATATCCATATATAAAGCCTGTGTTCATGGGCAAAGTCTATGTAAGTGCTATTAGATATTCGACTATGTGGCAACAGACAGCTAAACCGCCTGGGTTCTTTAATGCAATTTTAATGTGATCCCAGTTATTCTCAGAGCTTCGCCATGACATCATCCATTTAAATACTTATGAGGTCGCAGTTTCTAGCAAACCCCCTCAAGCACCGCAGGTCCATTTGTATTTCTCTTTAAACAGGCCCACGCTTTGAGACCGAGAGAATAATAAGGTCAATTTTTAATGTCCATTTAATTGTCAAAGCCATTTCTGCAGTCAGATGTTTGCTTGTGATACTATCACACGATGAAAGGTTCCCCCAGAGGGGTATCGCAAAGGAGAGGCGTGTTTGTACATACTCTCACTGCCCATCCGGTAACGCACGAAGTCAGGGTGTTCTCGCAGACTGGAAGCCAGATTCACAAAGACAGCTGTCCTTTGACCTGGACGAGGCTCCATTAAACTAATACGGGTGAAATCTGCAGTTACGCCCCTCTCGTGCAAAAGAGCCATTTCTTGTATCTAGGTGGTCTATTTGCAATCGCTGGCAGCGTGGAATAAAGCAAAAGTGCCCAAGAACCCGGGTTTGACTCACTGCAGTGTTGAATAACTAAAAACTTTTTATTGATGTGAATATTTTCATTATCCTCATTTTATTTACAACTCTGAAACATCTTTTTTAAAGTGCATCACATTTGCTATCACTTTTTTCACATTAATTTATGTTATTATTATGTTATATTCTCAAATATTACCTAAGTGAGATCCTTATTGACTCTCATGCTAATCAAATGCATTGGACAGCGATTTATACATATTCGTCACTATCAAAAAAAAAAAATAACAGTAAAGATTCAAGATTTTTATTCGTCACATACAAAATTCTATATAGCATATATAACCAGCAGTGAAATGTGAGTCAGGTCTGCTCCATGGACAGTGCAATTATTAAACAAAACAACACGGATGAAAATATACATAAATATAGCTATGTAAGAATGAAATAAAAGTAAACAATAAAAATACAAGAATAAAATATAAAAATGTATATTGTAGAATTAAATATAGAACGCAAAATAATCTGCATGAATCTAAACTGTAGTCTTAAATATTAAGATGTACAGGGATGTACAATGTGCATATATGCATTTTATTGTAGTCTTAAATATTAAGATACACAGGAATGTACAAGAAGCAAATGTGCAAAACAGGGTGACACTGTCAGTGTGTGAGGTAGTGAATAAAGTAAAAAGATAAAGTGAACATTAAGTGGAGGCATGAGGATGTTAAAAAGCTGGTTTAGAGTTTAAGAGCCTGATGGCCTGGGGGAAGAAACTCCTCCTAAATCTCTCGGTTTTTGCCATCAGGCTACGGTAGCGCTTACCAGATGGCAGCAAAGTGAAAATATGATTACTGGGGTGGGTGGAGTGAAACAGCACAAAACAGCACAAATGACCAATCAAAATTGAAATAAATGAATCTGATTTGTTATATTTCTGAGCAATAAATAATAAAAAAAAAAATGTTCCTCTTTTTGTAAAAGGGTAGCTTGACTAACAACTTGAAACGATGAGTAGTTGGCAAACTACGATTTGAAAGTAGCTTCCCAAACACAGCAACTGTGCCAGTCTCACGCAGAGAGTGTACAAATGCTAGGCACTGACCCAGGCCTTTCAATAGCAGACATCCTAACGCTTGGCACTCATGCGGTCCAGCAGTAGCAACATTATACAGATTGTCTGTTCTCCAGTACTGCTACAAAGGGAAGACTGTTGCAGTAGATAGAGTGAGCTATTTTCCTTTGTTGATGCTGATGCTGTTTTTTTATTTTTATTTTTTTAATGAGTTAAATTGGGGTAATCGCATGAAATTACATATAAAAATTTTACTATTATTGGGTGCCAGATTACTGCAAAATGCATTTTAATTGGCATGCGTTAAAACAACAAAGGGGCATTTAATTTTTCTAGACTAATATTCTGACCTTTTAAGTCTTGCTTGTTAAATTGGTCGCACAATGTGTCAATAATATGTCAAGCACGCTTCATGTCATTTTGAAGGAATAGTTCACTAATGAAAATGTACTGAAAATGAACTCTCTCATTCAATTCAAGCTGTAGATAAGTTTGTTTCTTCATCCTTACATATTTGGATAAATGTAGCTGTGCAGTGAATGGGTGCCATCAGAATGATGATCTCAATAATCTCAATGTGCATTCAGTCCATCAGTTAACATCAGCGAAAAGCTGCATGTTTGCAATAAACAAATCTATCAGTAAGCCTTCTTTTTTTTACCTGCAAAGAGTCCCCTGCGTACAATACTTCTTTCTTCATTGAAAACAATAAAATCTTGACTGAATCAGGAGCGAAATATGAAGCACCGTTTACGAATACAGCAAAAACAGGCCAAAACAGGTCTAATTATGTGGGTGGATTTTGATGTGAGAGGAAAACAGGCGATGGCATCTTTCACTGCAGGAAACGTTATTATGAATTATGGACTTGTAAAGTTTCAAATGTGTTAATGACGGATTTGTTTCTTACAGACACCCAGTTTTTGCACTTCACAAGATGTTAATTGATACTTGTGTATTACTGTGATTTTTTTATCAGCTGTTTGGACTCTCATTCTAGCGGCACCCATTCACTGCAGAGGATCCATTGGTGAGCAGGTGATGTGATGCTAAATTTCTCCAAATCTGTTCAGATGAAGAAAAACACACATCTATATCTTGATTCTTGGATGGCCTGAGGGTGAATTAATTTTGACCAAGCTTGAATGAGATTTTAAGGCTTTTCAATAAAATCTGTTTGAACTACCTTAATGTTAAGGCTCAAATATCGAAGGAAAAGTGCATTATAATAATTTAAGTGCCTTATAGCAGACATTATTATGTATAGAACTCCAGATTAATCCTCATGAAATGCTGTTGCATAAAAATTATGCATTTCAGAGTGAAACTGAATATTCAACAAAAAAAAAAGAAAAAAAAAAAGGAAGGTCTTTTTGGACTGGGAAGGAGTATATATATATATATATTTATATAATTATATAATTTTTCCAGGTGAACTTTCACAGTGGTTTGCTTAACAAATTACTATCTCAGTGTACAAAGCCTCGGCAAAAATGTCTCCCTTTGGCAGAGTCCTTCATTGTTTTTGTTACGGTCAGAATACCAGTGTGGATCTCAGCGGATTGAGCCACTGTAAATATGTACTAAATAAAGAGCTGCTGCTTGGGTTGAAGGGTTGCAATCAAAGAGCAGAGAGAGAGAGGGAGAAAGAGAAAATAAAAAAAAACTGCATTCCTCTGGCTGGCCTAAACCCTGTGTCCGACGGAAGTACTGGGCACTTGCCCTGCTCTCCACTGTGTGCCAGTGACCCTGTCCTGATCCACAATGATTACGTCCAGACTGCAGGGCTCAACCTTTCCTTAGACTGAAGCCACCGGCACACCCACTACACAGGCTCCCACACTCACCCCCTCATATTTATACAACCACTAACCCTGGATTAAACAGGAATGACCCGCATATGAAGTACTCAGCTTAACTGGCTCATCTTAAAGAGACAGTTCAACCCAAAAAATTAAAATCATTGTCATCATTTATTCACCCTCATTTCAAGCCATTTCAAGCATGTTCTTGGTGATTCATACAATGCAAGTCAGTGGCTGCCCATCTTTGAAGAAAAAAAGAAAAGAAAAGTATATCAGGGAACACTAAATTAATACCCATGGCAAGTGTACATAATCATGCAATGATGTAACTTTTACACAATAAAAGGGTGTTGAATATAGTAGGGGACATTTACCTGTTTATGTCCAGCAACTACAAAATTGTCTTAAAATGTCTCTGTGTTGGTGCATTGACAAAACAAGTGAATGACATCAGTAGAGTGAGAAAAACAGCAACAAGCTTCAGTGCCTGACTCATATTATAATTACGTTCCAAAGCTTTTTGTGAAACTTAAATTAACTCTTCATATTTAAAGATAGTAAGTGTTTAGTTTAGTTTTCTGCTTGTAGTGATTTTCAAGGGTGTAGAATTTGCTATGCAATGTCATGTCCCTATACTGTTATCCACAGACTACTAAATTGTCCCTAGCAATAATTTTGATCAGTGTCTTTTATCTGGCATTATGTCCCCACCAAATTCCAAAATGAATTCATACTTTATATGCTGGTATTTTTTACATATAGATCAGTTCTGCTCCAGTGGTGAACTGCTTCAGACAGTTTCAGTCTGATTTGGTGAGCTTTAACTAGTTTTAACTAGTTCACACACACGCATGCACGCAGCATGCACGCACACACACACACACACACACACACAGACACACACACACACACACACACAAATGTTCAAAAGATTGATTTGTTCACAAATGGGACATCACACCGAATTGAACTTCATAGGAAGATTTATCCCATTTGGAATGCAGGGACATTTTTTTGCTTTAATAGTTTGACATGGATGTGTGCCATTTATGTCCCTGCTGCAAATGCTTTATGTTTTGTCATTTTTTTAGTATCTGTTCAACTGTTAAACAGGTCAAAAGTGGTTTAGTCTCCCCACATGCAGAATCATTTGACAAATCCATATCATTCTTGTAATTATGGGTCTCATTTCCAGGACAGGAAGTGTTTGTTTTTTATTGTTTGGTTTGCTTTTTTACATTTATACAACGTGTACTTACTGTCTGGAGCCTTAATCTCATATTTTTAATCATATTTGTCAAAAGTGTTATTTAGTTTTGTCTGTGTGTGTGTGTGTGTGTGTGAAAAACTTTATTAGCAAAAACTACAGAGTGCCTGATTAATATGTAGAGGAATCTGGTGGAAAGAGAAGACGATGACATTCCATTTAATAGTTTTAGTTCATGTTGCTTTTATTGTAAATGGAGTTGGAGCATAGATGACAGAAGTAGAAAATACAACTTTTTGCGTTTACTGGGTAAAACAGTCTGAGTAATAATCTCTAAAGAACAATTCTCGCCCTGTCATTTCCAAATGAAAGAGAAGCAGTGGGCCGTTTAGAAAATTACCCTCGAGGAGCTCTAGACTGTTGTCTGAAAGGTGAAGAGTTCTTTTATATGAGAACTGAAAGTTGGCTCAGAATCCTGTCAACTCTGCAAGTTCAGTGTGTGACACAGTTCACTAAGTTCAATTTTCGGTTTGAGGATGATGTTTATTGAAGTGTCAACCGTCCACAGGAATGGAAATGAAAAACAAAAGGCACTTTCCAGGAAAAGGGCACAAAAAGGGGTCTGAAACTCTTAAATTAAATGGTCAGTTTTGTGCTTAACCTTCAGACACTCAGTGAAATATATTTTTGAAAGTGAAAATATATTTATTTTCAACCATCATATACCACTATATGTTACAAAAAATACATTTCAGAGACAAGAAAATACATTTCCAATCTTACAGTAGCCTACAATTAGGGTAATCGTGGATGAAACAGCTTACTAGAATAGGTGTTATATATGTTATAGATAACAAATAATAAAAAATATTGATATTTTAAATATGTATATAGAAATATATATGGTAGAAAATGTGCTTTACATTTTTTTATATATTTAAAAATAAATGTGTTTGACAATGTATGATTTTGCCGTATGGGATGCTTGCAGATTTTGCAAAAAATTAAGCGATTACTCAAAAAAAGTCAAGCTTGTTTGTGACCTTATTTTTATGCATAGACAATAATAAAACATTTGTGATAGCCTAATTATTTTTATAATACTCTTAGTAACATGGTTAAAGGATAAGCTTAAATAAAGCATTTCTGTGATCATATTGCATGATTTTAATTTGTATACATTGAAGAAAATTGCATAAAAGACTCCTGATCTGAATCTGTCGACCTTTTTAAATGGGGATGCTAATTGTTTTGTGTTTAAAACTAGCTACGTGTTTTTCTAGGATAATTTTAAGTTAGATAACAGGATCTCTGCCTCTATGGGACACTAATAAAGTAGGAAAGTGGCAAAAAAAGAGAGCTTGGGTATAAAGCACATTTATCAAGTAGCTCCATAACCTGTGGCTGACTCTGAGCTTAGCACCGTAACACGGACAGCTTGTTTTGTTTCCACTGCCCACTTAATTCATGGTTCCAACGTGTGACCATACATTACAGTATATTTTGAGAATACAGCTGGCTGGCAGGTCTGGGTAATCTACGTCAGAGGTAGGAGCTCTGAACAATTTTGATGCCTGTTGTGTTCGACCACACGCAAACATAGAGTTATTAAGATGACAGGATGACAGCAGCCAGCCAGCATATTATTTATTTGTACAGTTTTTCTGGAAATGTATACCCACATTCAACGTGCCACATGCAACCCGATCGAGACATTTAATTAATAAACTTGTGTATGTGATATTAAATAACACGCATAGCTCAAATAGAAACCTTGAGGTAGCTTTGCTGTAAGCGCTTGCTGTATATGCATCTATATTACTTTAAGGCAGGCATGAACTTGATCTTGTGTGTTTGCTTCTTGTCAGGCTGAAGTGATTCAGAGCGAGTGCAGGCTCAGTTGTAAATAAGCCTCTGGCTACAGTCAGTGCTGCCAGTATGCAGGAGGATACCTGCCTGCCAGACAAGCCCCTGTTACACTTTAACCTAAAGATGGAATTGAACTAGGGCTGTCACGATATCAGATTTTTCACTACATGATTATTACAGCCAAAAGAATTCACAAAAACAAAATATGATGATCTAAAGAAATAAACAAATTAATAAAATAAACAATGCTGTCTTAGCCATCAATGGCCCTCTTTATTTAGCTTCTTTATTTTTCTGTTTCTGGCCAATTAACAAATTATAGTCTTCTTATATTTGCATTTATAATATTTTTCATATTAATAAAACTATTGTTAATAATATTTTTCAACATGAATAATAATATGAAATTATTATATATTCTAGAGCAGCAAAACAGCAATTTTAGAATGATTTCTGAAAGACTCACACTGAAGTCTAGAATAATGGCTGCTGAAAAATATCAGAAAAATAAATTATATTTTAAAATATATTTAAACAGAAAAAAAATATTTTAAATAATAACATTTCTCAATATTACTGTTATTACTGTACCGTTTACTGTATTTCTGATCAAATGAGTTTTAGTTTAAAAACTTTCAGTTCTTTGCCTTCTAAGGTGCTGCCTCTAAAGTTTGAGAAAGAAATCATCTTTTTTTTTTTTTTTCTCAGCCTCTTGTACTCTGGAATATATTATTCCTAACCATGGCCTGCAGGCATTCCATGAGGTAATAGCGCAATGCCGTTCAGTATACATAGAGCAAAAACAGAAACAATAAGGGAAAGAATGAAAATGTTAATCTGTATTGTCCACATAGTGAAACGTCAAATGGCACGCATAGACACCCCTCTCCGTCCGCCTTGTGTCAGAGCAGTCAGCCAGTCTCAGCCCAGAACATTAATGCACTCCAGATAAACCACAGCAAATAGACCACAGCAAAGGCTTGACAAAATGTTATATAAAGCCACAGAAAAAACACCTATTTCTCGAAAGGCTGCAACTGTATGCTGCCTTCAAACAGAATTCAGTGTGTCTATGGATTTATGGGTCCCAGCAAGTGGTCTAACGGGCCACGGGGGTGGACCTGCTGAGCCACTGAGTGGCAGTGTGTTTTAGGTAAGAGTTTTTTTTTTTTTTTTTTTTTTGTAGTAAGTAGTAAGAAAGTTATTTTACAAGTCTGGGAGCAACAGCTGTACAAGACTTGCAATACATTAAAACCTGTGCCAGTAACTACTATATCCAAAAGGCATTATGCACAGAACATGCCGTCTCCCGAGGCAGTGACCTCTAAACTCGTTTGCAGATGGCTTCCAGGGGTGCTCTGTTATTCCATCCTCCACGCTCCCTATTTTTGCACTTGTCAATAGGAAGAACTCTATATTCGTTCACACTTTCTAGAGTTTCCAGATTCCATTGTGAGCCCAAGTTGCTCAGCTGGCGTGTTGACGTGGCATTAGTTTCCTAATAGCTTATGAGAAGGTGTCTAGAATATAAGTGTTTTAGTTGTACTGATCTGGCAGATTCTCATTTTTTGTTGTTTATATCTAAGACAAGTGAAAAGTAGGAAAAAAAAAAAAAACATCTTATGCATTGTTGCTTCTGGAGTAAATCCATTTCGTTTTAAGGAACATTCGAAAATGTACCAAAAATAAAATTAAAATAAATAAATAAATACACATACTCAAGGATTCTTTTTCTTAAATCTACTTATATATACTGTATTTTGTAGGCATTTTTGCCTGCACATCAACATAGATTGTTAAAGTCATTCCCAATTAAAACATAAGTTAGACTTTAACAACAGATTTCACAGAATGAAGTATCATTATTTATATAGCACTTTTATACAGGCTGTATCAAAGCAGCTTCACATAAACAGGAAAATAACAGTATTATTGTTGCAAAGTGAAATGAAAGCAATTTCAGCTATAAAGCAGCTCTAAAAAGACAATAGTGGCATTAAACAACTTCATTTACTTCAATGACTGTGTCAGTTTTGCAAAGTTCATTGGCTATTAAGCAAACTCAGTTCAAATATAAAACAGCTCTACAGATGATTCAGCTTATGTCAGTTCAGTGTTGATTATATGGAGTATCCAAATCGTTAACAAACCATAATTTTGTGAAAACTGCATTCCATTGGCTTTTATTTTGCAATTTCAGACTAAAGGGAGTCAGACAGACAAAAAAAAAAGAGTATCTGCCAGTCTTAACAAATCCATAGAGACTTTGGGATGTGCTCTTTTGACCTATACTAGCTATACCACCTATACTGTGCAACATAATAGCAACTACTTGATGGCTAACTTACAGTAACAATGCCCTGGCATGACTGTGGCATGTTTTGGTCGAGAAAAGCACTACTCACATTTCTTCAAAAAAAACGTAAACATGTAGTAATACTCAATTTTACATTAAACACATGCACCGGAGGCATAGAGGATGCCTTAAAATATGTGCCGTATCCAGTTCTGGAGACCCAATCAATTTGTTCCGGCAGAAATGAAGGCCTCTGTGATCTGTCAAATCCATGCGAATCCGGCAGACAACAGAGTTTACATGATGTAGATTTATTTGTGAGAAATAGCTTTGTTTTGGTCGGAAACGTCAAAACAGCGGTTAGATCGCTCCTCGCCCGCTCCCTCAGAGCTCGGGGTAAAAATAAACCATAATCTAGAGGGGGCAATTGGTAGATGCATGTGTGGATCAAATGATGAGATGAGAGACAAACTACACCTTAATGTTCGAACCTGACCGGTGTTTAAAATTCTTTTCCTGTGACACTGTAATGTAATGCAGGGGGACCAATCAAGAGCTTATTATGCTACACTCATCTGAGTCATTATCGCTGTAATCAGTATTTATACACAAGTGGCTTTCTCGCTCGCTCTAACGCTCTCGCCCTCTCCCTGCACTTTGTCGAAACATGCAGCTCTATCTAGATCTCATGCATGAAAAGAGATCTAGTTCCCTTTGTCGAGGCTTGTATCTCTCCCAGGTCCCCGAAAGCTTGTTCGAGCATTACATCATGCGCTGGAACAAAGACAAGCTGGGATGGGCTGGGTAACGGGAAGGGATGGAGGTTGGGCTGGTGCTGAGATCAGGTTTTTGGGAAAAGTCATGGGAAGTTGGGGAGGGGGGGGAAGGAAGTAAAGAAAGAACAACCTAAATTAGTGTGGGAGCAGATGGAAAACTGAATCCCTCACAAATTCAGGTAAAGCTGGTTGGTGAAACAAGCTGCTTTTAAAAGCTTCCACACTGAATTTTATGAGACCTGGACATGTACGACCATTTGCAGTCAGATATTCCACAACCGAGCTACATGATCATGGGTGGACACAAAGTGGATGTTGCATTTTCAAGATGACGCTGAGGCTGAAACGTCAATGGGGCAGACATATTTCCAAAACAGAGCAGACAATTAGTCGGTTTTTGCACTCCTGTGGTTTGCTCAGAGGAGGCTTTAGATTAATTTAAGAAGGTTAAACATGACAGCCAGGAAACATGTTTAGACTCCAAACCCTACTGAAATACAACACTTCATGAGATTTCTTTGTCCACAATTTAATAAGCTGTTAATTAAATTTGTTCGATCAATTTTAGGTCAACAACATGAACGATCTAACCCAAATGTTGGATCTTTCAGCAGAATTACAACCATTTTTCACAATAATGGTATGTATTAGATTTCTGATTCGTATCTGATTTCTTATAATTGCCTCAATCTGATTTTTGGATTCGATACAACATTTTTCACAGGATTATGATAAGATGATTAGTAAATGTGGCTTGAGGCTTATACCTTTGACTTTTTTTATGTTATTATTTGGCTTCTACACAGGCCAGATTAATTTACGCAACCGCAGGATTGTAAAACAGCACTGGTATTATCAAATATTTTTATGCATGTCTCAATGTCCCAGTCAGGAGGGTTAGATGACAAGAATGGCCTTGTGCACTTGACCTGTGAAGCTGTGTGTGTGCATGTTAGCGTGCCAGCATATGCATGCCTCGTTCTGGGATTGACTTGACGCTCTTGCAGATACTCAAATTTCTTCATAAATCCTAGTGCACACCACCTCTGGGTTCCCCTGCACCTGGCACTGGGAGATCACACGCCACATGAACCCTTAATTCCAGGAATGATGGCCTAGTGGGATTCAGCCTTATCGGAACATGGGACCTCTTCGGGTTGCCTCTCCAAAAGCCACCAATCAGGTAATAATCCTCTAATGCCTGCAGAGCTAATCAGCCTCTACGCCAGTGCCCGCTGCCAGGCCTCGTTGCTTCTGTTGGCATCGGGTTCTGGCTGAAGTTTCCAATGGACTTGACAGCAGCAGAGCTTGTAGGATCATGCTTGACCTATGCAAACCCTGGTTTCTTGTTTTGTTAAACGGTTCACTCAAAAATGAACATTCTATTATTGTCTACCCACCCTTTTGTTGTTCTAAATTACTTTCTTTCTTCAGTGGAACACAAAAAGTTTGGTAAAATCTTAGAGGTGCTGTTTTTCATACATTAAAATTGAGGTTCCAAAAATGACAAACGGCACCATAAAAATATTATATAGGACTTTTCTATCATGTTTTAGCAGAGTACAAACTTCATAATCATGGGGAAGAAGGAGGCGGGAACCGGCGGACATTCAAATACATTTTTTAATAAATAAAATAAACAGAAAACAGTGCGACAACACAAAATAAAGCCTAGGCCTGGTCCTCTCTCCTTCACAGTCGTCGCTCTTCTTTTGTATCCTTCCAATCTCCTCCGTGGGACTCGAGACCGGTGAGTGGATTAGGTGTCGCTCATTTCCAGTCACTCAACTGGCCTCACTCCGTTCCCACGGCTCTCTCCACCTCCCTACTCGTCACACATGTGGAGACAATGGAAAATTGGCATCTGCTCTTCACACAAAGCTGTCAAATTGCTTCTGTAGACTTTAAATATAGTGCACAAGCTCTATAGACTACTTTTATGTGCCTACTTGCATTTCTGTGGCACATTTAACAGAAAAGCATGGCACTAGCACTGCCACGGTAATGGGTTCGATTCCTAGAAATGCATAAACTGATTAAATGTACCTTGCAACTAATGCAAGTCACTTTGGATAAAGGCATCTACCAAACACATAAATGTGATGTAAACGTATACATTATATGCTTTCTGTAGTTCAAACAGTACAGCACCGCGGTAACAATGCCAAGGTTATGAGTTAAATTCACAGGGAAAGCAAGCACTAATAACGTGTTCATTGAATGCAATGTAAGTCAGTTTGGAAAATTTACATTTTATCTAATGCAAGTTACTTTGGATAATAGCATGTAGCAGTTGCATAAATGCGATGTAAATATACATATTATATGCTTCCTTTAGCTCAAACAGTACAACAAAGTGATAACAATGCCAAGGTCATGGGTTTGGTTCACAGACAAAGCAAGAACAGATAAACCTTGAATGCGATGTAAGTCATTTTAGAAACAAATATCTACCAAATGGATAAATGTGATGTAAATGTATGTATTATATTCTTCCTGTTGCTGAAACACAAGGACACAGTGCTAGCGATGCCAAGGCCAAGGTTTACCAAGGTTCGATTCCCAGGTAGAGCAAAAACTCATACCATGTAGGCTACCTTGAATGCAAATGTTGCTTTGAATAAAAGCATCTGCCAATTAATAAATGCTACTTTATTTATGTTATATATATATATATATATATATATATATATATATATATATATATATATATATATATATATATATATATATATATATATATATATATATCCCTTTTGTCTTTTTGTACTACCACATGGTCAAGCAACAAATGGTTTTAAACATCATATAGATGCACAAAAATAATAAATGGTTTGCTAATATTTACATAATCTGTTCTTAGAAATAGGTTAGCATTTCTTGAAGATTTGAATCTTGTAGACAGCGTAATCAGATCCCTTTTCTCATTTACTCACCTTCTATTTACACATCTTTATCTGTCATTCAAGACACTGGTATGTTGATGGGTCTTTTACACTGCATGATGAAAATCCTGTACTAGGAATCTGCCACATCATCACGTAGTGGGAGTGGACTATTTGTCTGACACCATTTAATCTTTTGCACATTTAGTTTAAAATAAAATAATTTCAACTTTCTTCCTTCTTCTTCTTCTTCTTCTCAAATGTGTTGTAGTGATGGCCTACAGATTTAGACCTGGACATGTGTGTGGACTATTGCTTTGTTTCAAAACTGAGCTGCCCATGTACAGACACATCATTTAGGGTGTCACAGGCTCCAAAAGACAGGCATCATTTTTTTTGAGGCTTGCTTTTGGCCAAATTCAAATGCATCATTTACAGATAATGCAATCCCAGGTCAATCTGTCCATGTTTCCAAACAGCCATGCACTTATGAGGTTCTTACTGTTAATATGCTCTCTTAGAAAGCATTTAATATGTAAGCGGTAGACAGCAAGGCAGCTAGGTTTTGGAACTGGTTTCTAAGCTCTCAAAAGGTACTTAAGAAAAGAGGCCTAAAGTGGGTTTAAAAAAATTAAAACAGTCTGGCTCCAGATGCAAATGAAAAATGGATAACAGTTCAACTGTCTCTAATGTTCATTGTTTGGAGAGCAGAATGTGTTTAAGATTAATATCTACACATATATAAATGCAGGACGTTTTAAAGTCATGCAATAATTCTTCAGAAGGTGGGCTCGTTATTCCCAGGCCACACACTGTGCTCCGTAATAAACTAATATCAGATCAAAGGTGTACAATTCATCAGTCTTCAAAGTGACTGTCATTTTTTTTTTTAAATTGACTGTCATGTACATTCACAAGCTGCTGAGCAGTTGGCTTCGGCAAAATACGTCAAGCAAGAGTGAGAAATGCCGTTAGATGTGAAAGACAGTGATGGTGCCATAGACTTCCTGCCCTACTGGCAGATAACTTTACGATTTGGCTCTTTGACTAAAGCAGAACAAAACATTATTGCACAAACAGATATAAAACTATTTAATGACAGGATTGGAAAAGCCATTACTGAGTGTAGAAAAGGCAAAAACGAAAAGAAAAAAAAAGTAAATGCTGGAAGTGCCAAGGAGAAGATGAGTAATCCACTGAATGGCCAACTGAAAATATTAAAGACATTGCTAATATCCCACAAGTTTAGCAAATGTAAACACTGACGGGGGGAAAAAGTGGATACTTTATTAGCCAGCCCGGAAAACCACAAGAAAGACTGGCTTAAACTAACATACCCTAGCCAAAGAACACTGGACTGTGAACACATCAAAGAAAAAGAACGACTACGAGAAGAGGTAATGATTATACAAACAACTGAGATCAGGCGTTCACACTCTGCTTTACTTTAAAGGAGGTCAAGGAATTAAAGCATTGTCAGGTTCAGTGTCAGCTTAATTAACTTGAGCCAAAGTCTTTGATTATTTGAGGATTTACTTATTTATTTATTTTTGTATATTTTATGAAGGGAGTATTCCCTACAGTGTGTTTATTGTGTTTTTGTAGGCTGATTATGAGACAGAGACCTGGCAACAAGTCCTGACTCGTCCGTGACATTGATCTGAGCTCTCGAGTACATCCATCCCATCAGCCAAAGGCCTTTGAAAATAAATGCTGACTACACACACTTGCTTCTCGGAATCCGAGGCTTTTCCAAACACATTTACATCTTGCCGGTTCAGAAAATCTTTATGTGGGCTTAGACAAAGAAATTAACAGGAATTACTGTTCAATGTGATCGATGTGATTCAGAAAATCACATTGAACTGTTGGCCGCCAGCCTGACTGACATCTTTTTTTTACCATCTGCTGAAATACATAAAGTCTGGGTCAATTTCAGGCTGGAGGCTTTAAGTCTGCATGGTTAAATATTTTTCTCAAAGCTGTCATATATATATATATATATATATATATATATATATTAGTAAAGAATACACAATGCACATTTAAACAATTAACATTAACACGGTTCATAACCAGAAATGACATATAAAGTAATATCATTATACAATTATTACACTGCATAAAGTTCATAGTTACTAGTTGATTTACTTTAAAGTTGAGAGCAATTTAGAGAAGTATGTGTTTAGTGAAAGTACTATAATTATTTGCCACACAGACACCAAATATAAACAAGGTCACAAAATGTCATGTTCAACATAGCATTGGGGTTAACCACAGTGAGACCCACAATCAGACAGTTTATTGTTCTGTGCAACACATTTGAGAGATCCCTCAAGACTTTAGAGATGGCAGCTGTTTAACTGGTTCACACGGGGCCTGTCAGAAACACTCAGGCATTAGTTGCCATCCCCTCTTCATCATATGGAGCTGTGCAAGCACATTCGTTTTCTGGTGACAAGTAATGGCAATCTATATGGGTGTACATTTGAAACCACGCTTTGTAAACATTTCTTTCTGCAGAATGCAGTCACTGGTGGTGCAAGATGCTGGGATTTCTCTTTTGTAGAGTGTTGAGTTTAAATTGAGTTTAATTTAAAGGAGCTATGTGGAGTATTTTACTTAAAAAATCTTTGAGATAGAGTTTTCATTTGAACATGTATGAGCCAACCATGATGTAAAAAAAGAATGGCACCTCGACTGTCCACCACGGTTGCCTCTATCAGCCTGTAGGCTCAACTGTATGTGGAGGAGTCGGGCCCGAATTGGCGGGAAAATTCACAAAATGTGACGTCATGTGCGTTCTCTTCTACTTGGGCTTACAAATGTACGGCACGCCAGCCATTATAGTAAGCAGCGGCAATAGTGTTTTCAAATGGACTCTGCAGATGGAAAGAAGCGACCAGCCTCCAGCACAATTCAGACACCCACGGACACTCCTCGAAGTAAAAAAAAACAAACAAAAAAAACAAACAGTGTGCTCCTCTGCGCACTGAGAACGAGCATGAGACTGGCTGCAGTTCCTCTAACGGCCAATGGTGTCAGTAACGGTTAGAAATTTCAGAACCTACGGAATGCTCCTTTAATATAATTTACGCACATTTAGTTAAAATATTTTTCAGTGTTATAATGTTGCATTTTGTGTGCTTTTTAAAGATTTGAAAGATATTTTATAGATATTAAATAAAAGCATGCATTTTACTATATTTATAATATTTCCATAAAACCTTTGCCATGATAACATACATTGCACCCCTAGTCCACCAGACACTATTCTTGCTAAATCAATTCCATTATTTTTATTAAAAAAATATATATATCTCACCTATATCTACTGTAATTTATTTATTATTAATTAAACTATCATTTTAAAGGACAAAGTAAAGAGGAGATTACACAATTTAAGTCTCCAGAGGAACCATGTTCAAAGGTTAGTACTGTATGTGTTAATTTGAATTCAAACATAATTTGTTGTTTTTATGCTTAAAATATAAACAGTATTTTTGTTAAAGTAGTGCAATGGTTAGGACTTTTAGTAGGATTCTAAATATGCAATTATGCGACAAAACATATATTTCAAATAAAATATTCTATATAATTAAAATTTTTAAATGACTAAAAATTACATAATAGAAAAGGCACCCGTTTCACAGAATTTCTCTCACATATGGAATCCAAGTCACTGAAAAAGTGGATGGTCCGGACATGACAAGGCTGGTCATATGATCCCTCTCCAAGTAGAATCATACATTCTCACCTGTACATCATTCTAATTACATTAGTCAAAAGTGCTATTAATTTCTTTTTGTGTAAAACGTTTTTTAATGAGGAGAACATTACTGAGTGCACCCTTAACCTCTGCAGTGCTTGAGAGCCAGAGAGGGGAGTTAAATCATGAGAATAACACAGATGGGGGACGGAGAGAAGGAAAGTGAGAGCATACCATTTTTCTTTTGTGGTTATGACTGAGAGGCCCACAAAGTGGGAGATGAAAAGAGCAGACGGGAGTCACACACATGCACTGTGACAGAACTCCACAGGGGTGGGGACACGCGCCGGGCACGTCAACTCACATTGCGTGAATGCAAAATGCGCGCAGGGAACAAAACTCCAGACAAAGTTCAAAACTGCAGTGATAAATTAAGAAATTAAAACGCTAAACATGCCAGCAACCACAACAGAGAAGAGCCTCTTCTAAAGGTGGGGTACATTTCCCTCCGGCCCAAGAGAACATTCACAACCTGAAAAGTTTATGGAAAAAACTGAAAAGGTTTGGCAGATTTACACCATGGCGAGATATGAAACTAATGGAGAACAATTCCCTACTGAACCTGATCCAGTCTTTGTTTACGTGATAATAATGTGCTAGAGCTTTACTAATGCACTGTTTAATTCATTTCACATGAGGAACCCATCTCTCATGACTCACTCTGAAGTCTTTCAGGTTGTTCTCCATCACTTATTTGTCAATAATTTTTTTAGGAAATACTTTTAGCAAATATTAATTTTACACACCTGCTGAAAAGGCAAGTTTAGACTAGAATGGATTCTAAATTGATTATACTATTTGGTGCTGTTTTGGTTCTGGTGGACCAAAAACTTCCATAGATTGACTTCCATAGTAAGGGGAGGTTGGGGTACCAAGTTTGGGTTTTCTGAACATCGAAAATACCCAGGGTTTTTTCTATGTTTTAAATTTTTTTTTCTTGCTTATGTGAATGTTGGGGGTGTCTGTGTGAGTATGGGTCTGTGTGACCGTTAAATGGAGCGGAATTTCCTTATATGGGTCCTAAGGGCACATGAATACTCCTTCCGGTTTGTCACAAGTTTCGGAAAGTTTTTTTCGAGTATGGGTCTGTGTGACCGTTAAATGGAGTGGAATTTCCTTATATTGGTCCTAAGGGCACTTCTGCCGGAAGAGCGCGTGCTCCGGTATAGCAGAGCACTGAGAGCAGAGGCATTCACTGATCAGAGCGAGAGCGTCGCGAAATGTCACAAAGGAAATATGTTTTTGGTTGCGAGGGCAAGACAAACCTGCACAGATTACCAAAAAAAAAAAAAAAAACAGCATTAAGGGACCAGTGGATTGAGTTTATTTTTACAGAGCATCGACGGATTTGTGCAAGTGTTTTTGTTTGTTCCCTGCATTTCAAAAATGCTTGTTTTACAAACAAGACCCAGTTTGACGCCGGATTTGCACATCGTTTATTTCTTAAGGATAATGCAGTCCCAACGAAAAAGGGTCACGATCGTGTGTTGGAACCGCAGGCGGTGAGTAAAACTGCTTCAAATATCTCTGTGTTGTTAATATCTCTTTCCACATGTACAGCTTAAAAAAAAAAAAAAAAAAAAACAAGACATAAACTGGGACTTAGTCATTTTCCAAAACCGCTAAGCAAATATATACAGTTTCAATACCACATAGAGACGTCCTGCTGTAGTCGTTGCTGATGCTGCTCTTGTTAAATATCAGCCTCTGGATCTGATCCTCACGGTAATGTCACAGCTTCCAAACACCCTCAACGCAAAAGCCTACTCGCGCTCGTGATTCTTTAGCTCCGCCCACACGTCACGCCTACAGCTGTTCGTGTTTGTCCATGAAAAATCGGTACAGACTATCTTTCTCTTGTGAATATAATAAAACTAACTAAACTAAAGACTTTTTTGGAGTTATGAAGGATGCAGTACTACTCTATAGTCATAGATATTGAGTGAAATCGAGCATTTCACCCCCCCCCCCCCCTTAAGGGAACATTCTATTTTATCATGTTACAAACACTGAATGTTCTCTGAACTTCATCATACGAGAAGCAACATTTAAAACACATAAATGCCTAACTAAATAATTTAAATAAAACATAATGTATATTGTAAATAGTTTATGCACTTGAGTTTATGCGCTAATGTTTGAAGAACATTATTAAAGACCAGATAGATTTGGATTAATGTTTTATTAACAATACTGGAAGAATATTTGTTCATAATTTCAGTTAGCCAAAGTTAAACTATCATCAGAAAGCTAGACTATTACTAAACCAGTAGAGACATTTCACCAGTGTTTGTTGAAGCAACATTTGTCAGTCTAATTTGATAGCTTGAAGGAATGAAAACTGGCTTCTGACTCTTGTACAATGTTTTCTTAACAGATTTGTATCTGCATCACTACCAATACGTTAATCGGAGCAGATAGTCAACATTCCCTGAAGCATTGGCTCAAGTTTTGAAGTAGGGTTGCCACAGTGATCATCAAAATAAGAGTTGCTTAGAAACCTCAGCTGAAAAGTTGCCTAAAGAGACCTTTTTTTTCTGAAACATCAAGGATATTCACCTACTGCATAATAATAGAGCCCTGAAGCTAACTTATTCCATGTCACGAGAGGGGTTACCACCCAGCAGGCTGGAGATGTGTTTTTAACTTTACACAAATTGAAATCCATGTTGGTTGGCCTGAGATGTGTGCTCTGACTCTTAGTGTGCCTTCCGGCCAGGGACCTCCTTGCCATTACAGTGAAAGTTTCAGCTTTTAACGCTGAGGAGGAGTCAGATGGTCATGCCCTAAATGTGTGTCTCCTTGCTCCGTACTTAAGGCCTTGGTGGAACGTATATTCAAATAATTTTTAAATATTCTTATAAGTGTTTGGGTTGGGTGGGTATACAATGTAACACCTAAAGTTCTACAGCAAGCTGTAATACATGCACTTCCATCTAAATGTTTGGGGTCAGTAAGATAAATATATATTTACTGATGAAACTCTTTTTTTTTTGTTTTAAACTTACTGATTCCCAACTTTCGAACAAACTTTCCAGGTTATTGCCGTTATATATAAAAAAAGAGTAATTAGGCAATAAGTAGCAAGTTAACTAGCTATCCAAAAGCTATATTCTGCTTCTGCTTCTGATACTGCATTTTTGAGTTAATAATCAGTACATTTGGAATTTCTGATCATGAAGTCTTCACACCTTTTCCGCTATTTTTTTAGTTTTCTGTATGATCAATCATAGAGACTGATATATTTGAACTATTATTCTTTGTTTCGTCACTAGTAATTTACAGCATAACCTATTCCAGATAAATCTGCCTCTAAACGGAACATAAAACCAAAACTACTATGGTCGTCTATGTGGGCGGTTCTTGGCCAGAATAAGCTACAATTTAGGCCAGACTTTATGCCGTCGGTTTAGACTTTAAGTCTGGCTAAAAAAGACTTTACACATCCCCCTACCCTTTGACTAAGTATTGTTGACTGATTTGCTACCAATACATTCCAGAGATAATCTTGTCTAATCTGATAATCTTTTTTCTTCTTCTTCTTTTTTTTTTTTTTTTTTTTTTTTTGATTACATCAGCGATAATGGAAATGGAATGGATCATGTGTATCATGACAATAATTTCAAAACTGTTGACCAGAGAAAAAGAGTTTGCACACTTTTGTCAACAAATTTGTATTTTTATTGTTTAAAATGCCATTTTAGTAAAATTGATACATTTCATTACAATTTTGACTATAGAATGAAATTGTGCAAAAAAGAGTACTGTCTAGTGCTTTCAGCTCCATTTAACACTTTTAAGCATGTTTAAATTCCTTCAAATTGAAAGAAAATGCATAGAGCACTGAGATTCCCAGCCTGCGATCAGTCACTGACTGTGACAAGTAATCACCCGACCTTTAATCCCAGGCTGTAGTGTTTTGACATGTTTTCCATGCTGTGCCTTCAAGTGGACACCCTCCGCAACAGGCGTCGACTCATTGTTGCCATGTGCGAGAGTGTGTGTTGAGACTGCTTTCAGCAGGTGCACTATTGTTCCCCTAAGTCTGGCGCATTAAGGGAGAGCTCTGACTTATGTCAGGCAGTGACTTATGACAGGCAAGCCGAGCAATCAGTGTCTCGTCTATTTAGTTTTCCACTCGTCCTGAAAAGTCTACCGATACTCGTCTTGCTTTCATCATTTTTCCAGCGCTCATGTTGTCAGACACTGCGGGGCAAATTGTACAACATGATAGCGCATCTTCTCGTGTGTCTCCGGCCTCACGCAGAGGATTTTTAACACTGCTCGGGAGGTTCCTTTCGACAGAGTGGTCCCCCAGGGCTTCTGATTTGGGCTTGCCAAGTTTCGATAATGGACAATCCCCACCCAGATCTCCTTGGAGCCACTCTGACTAATATAAACACCTGCCTGCTTTTATTTGCTTTTTAGGGTTTTACTCTCCTATTTCCAGCTCCACTTAGGATTTGGAGAGCGTGTCCTAACTAAACTAGCTATGTCCATAAAAGTCCACTTCAAGGTTTTAAAAGGTTGATGGCAGCATGAAGATATTACACTAGATTCACTGCAATAAGGTTAACCATCAGTTAAGATAATAATTTGACTAAAAATAAACTCTCATGCCATTCTGACTCCCTTTTAATGTATTTCTTCTGTATCACATGTAATAATGTGTTATGCAAAATGTCCACACTTCTGTAGTTAGTAATTAGTTATTGATGCTTTTATTGGTTACGTATGGGCTTTTGCACTATGATCTTGTTTTGTGGGAAAGTGAATGGCATGAGAATTAGTAAATCAGTCACATTTTTCATTCTTGGATAAATTATTCCTTTAACATCTTTTATAAGCTCTTTAAAGAGACCTACAGTACATTTACTTTCAGCAAAGCTTTGGTTTTGGTGAGTGATTGTGTAGAATGATGGAGGTTAATCCGACAGGCCTACTTGGCAACCAACATATTGATACAATTACGCAACTCTTATTTTTATTTATTACAATTAGTATAATTTGTCAGTTTGAACGATCAAGTTACATGCTTGTAACTTGTAAAGAGCTTTAGATTTATTTGCCAAATTAAAGCCAAGGTCATTATTATACCACAATGATACTCTAATGTTCACTTAAAGATCAAACTTCATCCAAGTTGCATCAGCTATTTTTTTTTTTTTTAAGTATAATGTATTTTGGATTCATTTTCCCCTCAGATATTATGCTAGGCAACATTAATTTCCAACAATTAATCTCTTTCTCACTAGGAACGTTCCTTGCTGATGGAGCTGTGACTGGAATTCATCACATATTTTTACGACTAGATAGAGATTGAAGCTCACAGTAAGAAATCATCAACTTGAACTGTCATTTCCTCACAGACTCTTAATAATGAAGTACAGATTTGTGTCTTGAGTGGGAAACAATCAAACAGTGAATTAATGTTAGCTGTGGATTCTTCTTGAATGCTTGATAAATATATAGATACTCTGACCTAACTAATAAGGGTATTTTTTAATACATAAAACAGATTTTATTTCTGACAATTTGCAAAAAAAGAAAGAAAAAAGAAAAGAAAAGAAGAATGTTATTTAATACCAGTCAGGACCTGTGTGAGACCTTTGTGTTTTGAACATCTACGGAGCAATGAACAGGGCGTATTAAATTGTTTGCATTGACTCTGTAACCTAAACAGATACCTAAATACATTAATTTACGTCTACGCTGTCTGACAGAACATACCATCTATCAGCTGCAACTTTCCTTCTGTTGATCCAGATGAATCACACTGTTTATTTGCTTTAAGCCGTCTCGCTGTATTGGATGTCGTAAGACATTCCCTGATATGCTTAGCTATTTGCTTTTTCAGTAATGTTTTGTGATGTTGCATGAATGAAAACCAATTAATCACTTAAATCGGCCAAAACATTCTTTCCACTGTGCTTTTGCTGTTATAATGTTGGTTGTGTTTGTTTGGTTAGATGGAAATTGCATTCTAGTGGTAAAAAAATCATAAAAGAAACTCATTTTAACTGTTGGAACATTATAAAATGGGTATGTTTAATCAAATATTGACCAATAAAAAGGCAAAATTATCAAAGAACTAACACTTTAAACCCTGTGAAAGAACAATGCAGTCCTGGAATGGTACAATTAGAATAGCACTATTTAAACACATTTATAGTAGGAATAACATCATCATAATTTTCAGTGTCATTTAGAGAAATCTAGCTGTTCATTGTTGCTGTTTTTGTTAACTAAAACTATAACTTACCCTTTTAAAATAGTTTTTGTTAATTGAAATAAATCGTACATAAGATATAAATATTAGATGAAAAACTGAACAATTTAAATTAATAATTTTAAAATATATTTTTTTTTTTTTTTACAAAATTTCATTTTTTTAAATATATATATTAAAAGCTAATTCAAAATATTAAACAGAACTAAAATGGGACAGATTCACACACTTGTTGATATTTGCCTGTAACCAGAGCATATTATATTACTGTAATATTTTTAGTCCAATGTTAATTTTTGAGCCATGTTACACTGCAGATATTTGAGTGACTAACCAGTGTCAGAAAATAAACCTCTTTTTCTCTGCTTATTTTCTTTGCTGAGCAGAAACAGACATTTCCTCATTCAGATTGGACTGTGCTATATTAAGCAGCTTCAAGGCAAGCATCATTGACAACAGCGAATACTGCTACAATGAACCTAGTGGAAAAACACCTAGTTAATGACTCGAAGCAGAAACAAGGGCACAAAAGACACATTTTGGCCTTTATTTTAATTAAACAACAACAACAACAAAACCATTTTTTAGAGTAAAGGCAGAGCCCATAGATTTGCTAGCCCGTATCCAGTACAAAAGAAAAGTTGTCATGGCCAAGCTCAAGGCCTCATTTAAATAAAACAGGCCTTTGAAAACTGTGCCCTTTCCTTTTGTTACTGTATTTTTGTTCCATGACTATAGGTTCCCTGCCTCAAACAGAAACTGTCAATGTTGTTTCAGAGTTTCACTGTTTTTGATCCAGGTGGGTATTTATAGAATAAGACAAACGCATGTCAGCTATTCTCAGTACAAACACAAATCCCAGCAGGCTGAATAATGGAGCACCAGCAGCTGCCTGATAATAAGTTCAAGGTAAGGTGAGGCTTATGATGATAAGACACGTCAATATAGGTTTACACTGAGGTTTGCCTCTGCCTTTTGTACCAGGCAAATGAATCATCAAAATGAGATTGTGAAGCTGGAATGGAAACCCAAACTCAAGACAGTATGGGGATAAAATGAAAAACCTGTCATTATTTACTATGTGTGTTATTGTTTCCATGGAACGAATTTGAAAATTCTTAATAAAGGTCACGTAAGTTTCCTAGTGTGAAGAATCTCAAAATTATTACTTTGGACTAGAAAAGCAAGATGTCCAATTTGTGATGTTTACCATTCTACTGTTAAGAACTGATGTAGTCTCAAATGCTTATCAGTGGTAATTCTTTCCCTAATCAAAAATACAGTTTACATGCTCCTCTTTTCAGCTCTCAAATCAAACATTCAGTGACCAAAAGCAACAAGATTGGTCTTAATAGACTTAACACTGGTATATGATTCTTAAAAAGGTCTGTTTTTGACTAGAACGTGTAAAGGTGTGTAAATGATTGCAGAATTTGCATATAAAAGTGATTGTATAATGTGAAATTCAATTAAAGCTACACTCTTATGAGTTAAGTTTTCAAAATTAGCTTTTTCACAACGACGTCGTAGAAAAACCATGAACAGATTAAAAAAATATAAAGAGCCTTTTTTTCACAATAAGGAACCTTTGGTGCAGGGGCGTAGCAGCCATTTTAAAAGTGGGGGGGACAGCTGTATGGTGATTTGACCCAAAGCTGATGTTCATAATAAATTCTAAATAGAATACCAATTGGCATTTTACTTTTTCAAATTTGGGAACATGACATGATAGCTTACAGGAACCTATTTTTGTTAAATCATACTCGAAATTTAAAAATACTGCAGGACTTTGAGACCAATGGGAGACCATCTATAATTTATTTTTATGAAATAAAGATATTTTATGATATTTACAATATTTCAGTTGCACTACATTTGAACAATAACTTTTTTTTTAACAGTTGGACAAAAACAGGTGTTAAATGAGTATACAGATTACATCTACAGTAATTTTATACAACATACATTTTATGAAAAATATGAGACAGATAATCTGTGAAAAAATCAAGCTCCTCTGGCTCCTCCCAGTGCTCCTATTGCCATTTGCAGAAATACATCACTCCCGGTAAAAAACAACCAATCAGAGCTGCGGTCCGTAACTTTGTTTGTGTTCAAAATGTAGAAAAATGTATATAATAAGCGAGTACAACATGAATGTATTTTCCAAAGCGTGTTTTTGGCTTGTCCTGAATCACTAGGGTGCACCTATAATAAGTGTTTATATTCGGACTATTTTAGATTGCTTCGGGGATACCGCGGCGGAGTAACCCAGATACAAATCTCACCTGTACACAACTGCCCCCTCTCTCTGCCAGTGACGTCACAGCCTGCCTTTCCTGCAGACTAGTTAGGACATAAAGTAACAGTTATGAATTAAAAGAATAAAATTTGATAAAGTATTTTAAGATATTCGTTGCAAAACAAATATGATTTATTGTGAAATGATAATTTTACTCCGCGAGCAGCACGTAGACAAACAAAAGACAGCAGAAACCAATAATATTGTTACGTCTTATTTAGCAGACGCTTTTATCCAAAGTGACAATTAGGAGAGCATTTAACACACTGAATCCGGCGCGACGTGAGGTCCATACGGGTTCAATAGGTTAAATCATAACATGAAAACTTTATCGTGCGATTCGTGTCATTGCGACATACTGTAACATACTTACAGTGTGTGTTTGAAAAAAGGATGTAATCGTCCTTTACTTTTTTCTGGGGTGCATTTTATCCCAGACGGCCTAATAGCAAAGTGAACAAACGAACGAACGAAAATTCAGAAGAGCAACAAGAGATTTGAAGCTCATAGCAGACGCGCCCAGGAGATGATTCGCTCTGTGATTGGCTGAATGTTACTTCACTCAAATCTAAGTAACAAATCAGAGAACACTACTGGAAAAATTCACGCTGGATCCTAAAAAAAAAAAAAAAAAAAAATTAGCAGGGGTCAGAATCACCTGTTTCTAAAAGTGCGGGGGACGTGTCCCCCCCGTCCCCCCCGGTTGCTACGCCCCTGCTTTGGTGGAAGGGGAAGTTTCCATGGATGTTAAAGGCTCTTCATGGAAGCACCGATGTTAATACAGAACCTTTATAGAATGCACTTTATTTATGTATTTATTTATTTTTTACAGACATTTAATCCACTATGCAAGGCAGTCCCTCTGAAACTATTGCTTTTCTTCTCCTGTTTTGTTCTTCTTCCGAAGGAACATCCTCAGTGAATCCAACATGTTGTCAGTGCTCCACCAGATCTATGGCTTCTGTTGGACATTGTGATGGTTGGGAGACCCTTTGGGTTTTCAGCTGCATTGGTCAGTGTGTCAGCTGTTCCTTCCAATTCATCGCACAACAGCATATCCTCTTCAGCTCTCTTACAAAACCTCTGGATTATTTCCATTTGAGAGCTTCTAACTTGTAACAAAATGCCTGGTATGTGTCAATGTGACACCCCTGAGGAACCTATCAGATCAACAATCCATCTTCACATCCCATTACCACAGCATAAACATATTCTGGCCCAATCATGTTGAAATTCCTGTGCCATTTGCACCATATACAGTATGAAACTGCTCTTATCAGATGTTCTTGCTCGACTTAACCCCTAGATGTGAGATTCAACGGCTTGCGAAAAAAGTGACACCCAATATTTAGTTGTTTATATTTTCTTCACTCAGAAGTGGGGTCTTGTGGTAATGAAGGGCTGTGACTTGCCAGGCACCGAGAATGTTTATACACCCACTCTCTGTTCTAAAATTTAGTGAGTTGCAATAGATAATCTTAGTGGAGGTTTACATTTTTTTGTATTTTAAAATTGTTTAAGCTTAGATCAAGTGCTTACTATTGGAACACAGCCATTGATTGCACCAGTGAAGTCGGCTATGTTTTGAAACACTCCACCTGGTGCTATCCATGCTGCAAGAAAACCTGTATATATTTATAGCCTTCTAGAGAAATTCCAAGTGTTTAAGCTGCACAAACATCTTATCAAAATGTTATAGAAGATTGTTTGATGATAGTATTGTTATTTTTCAAGTGGTTTTTTGTTGTTCTTCAAGTGGAGCACCACTTGTCACTCACGCTAGTGATTTCTGCATTGAGAGACATGCATGTGAAATATTTACGCGATGGACAGGTGTGCTGAACTCCTACACCGTTAAAGGGTGAACAGGTGGGCATGTTGTCCTGGAGTTGAAAGTGAGGTCATCCTCAAAGTCTCAGTGGCCCTGCTCACCATCCTGCAATCAACTGATTGACTGCTGCCTTAAAAGCTTCTACTTAACTTTCATTCCGAAGATACTCCAAAGGTTTGAGATAAACTGGAATAACGTCATGGCTGTCTGAGATCATTTGAGTGTGCCTGCTTTTTCAAGGATTGAACTGGCTGCTGAATAGATTTTAAAGGCATAGTTCACCTAAAAATGAAAATTCTGTCAACATTTACTCATCCTGCAGTTGTTCTTAAAATATATATTTTGAAGAATGATGGCTGCATCAGCTGTTTACATATTCATAATTCATTCTGTTGTGCTCAACAGAATAAAGACAATCATAAAGTAGGAGCAACTTTAGAGAGAGTAAATGGTGACAGAACTAATTTTTTTTGGGAAAACTATCCCTTTAATTTATTGGAATTTGAATTAACATTTTAATAAAATTCAAAACACCATACAGGAAATTGAATTGGAATTTGAATCCGAATAGGAAGTGGAACATACTAATTGAAATTCAACAGGTCTTGGGAATTAAGTGTTGGCCTTGAATTTAAAATTAATTCTCATCTATAATTTTCAAATATAGCAATGATAAACAAACTTACATAATAATAATGAAAAAAAAAGTTCTTATGCTCACTATGGATTCATTTTTTTGATTAATAGTACAGTAAAAACAGTAATATTTTGAAATACTTTTACAATTTAATATATATATATATCTTTCTTTTTTTTAATGCCATTTATTCATGTAATACAACACTAAATGCTCAGCAGCCGTTACTCTAGTCATGTGTCACATGATCCTTCAGAAATCATTATTTTTTGATGATTTGGTGATTATTAATGTTGAAAACATTGTTAATGTTGGAAACAAATGTAGGCTATTTTAATGTTCAAAAGAACAGCATTGTTTTGAACAATACTTTATTTATTTAACTTTTTTTGTAGCAATATAAATTGTAACTGACAATTAAAAAGTGTTAAAACTTTTGAACGTGTATATTGATAAAAAATAAACGAAATAATACATCAGACAAAAATTTCCATCATAGTTTTTGTTTGTTTGTTTTCATTTTTTTAGTTCCAGTCTATCCCTTGCTTTCCGAAACTAATCATGGAAAGCAGCACAAAAATACTCTCGGACCAAACCAAATAGACAGTGTGGATTTTAATCACTCTTTATATTGGAGAAAGATTGATGGAGCTTTGTATAAAGCAGCGTGGGAGTCACATTGTCTTCAGAGCTGCGCTCAGCATGAACTCTGAGCATTGCTCATTGCTTAGTTTATACATTCAAGGTTTTGTGTGGTGCCATCATTTTAACACTCTAATTTTGTTTAATATTGTTGGGTAAGGTTTCATAAACTTCAACTATGCATGAAATGCTTCTACGGCAAAATTAGGACAGAAATAATTCAAAACAAAACTGATGGTCAACTTTCTCTCATCCTCGGAATGAGGCTTGTCCAGAAGTCGTGATATTGTATTTTAGCGTTCTTGGTTTTCTTGCATGATTTGGTGCTCACACAGATGGTGCTTTAAACAGAAAATAAATGATGGTTTTTCCACACCCAAACATGGATACAGTTTTGAATAATGCAGGGCATTTAATCTGTATTTGCTTTCTTGAACTATGGGTTCACTGCAAGGTCTGATAAAACAAGGAATTAATCCACTTTTATATGTTGTCACACAATTCGAATATTTTTCCTTCTGTTATCGGCCAACATCCACAAACTTCTCTGAAATCTTCTTACACCTCTAAGCCTGCTGAGTAGGCTGCGGTTATGGAGACACAGATGCATAACTTATTCTGATTCTTTGTAAAACCAAAAACTCCTAACTATTACCACTTTATGATATTACTCTTTTGATCCAGTTTTTTAGTCTTTCATAGCATAATTTATTTGAAGAAATGGTCCAAAAATTAAGATTTTGCCACCATTGACTGTACATACATTCATGTTATTCCAAACCCCCATTTTTCCCCACACATATGATGCTAGATTGTGTTTTCCATACAGCAAAAATGGATGGTGAATTGTGCACGATGCTAAAGTAAGTGCAATACTTTCAACGTTGCTTTTTGTCTTTTTCAGAATTAGCTGTGTAAATCTGCACCTATTTTCCGTGTACGGAAAAGATCAGCTCAGATATTCTGCCTAACATCTATTGTGCGTCACAGAAAAAAAATAAAATAAATAATAATAATAATAATACGGAATAGAGATGACATGTGGGTGAGATAATGAAAATAAAATGTTCATTTTTGTGGGAAGCTGCTCCATCAATTTCAGAGGGAATGCCATAAAATAAGCTTCACTTGCAAGTCAAAGTAATCCATAGTTCATCTGAAATCTTCTCCTCTGGAAGTCCATGCTGGAGCGTTGAGCATTCACAGATTCATTGAAGTCCAAAACTAGCATGACCCAAGGCAGCATGTTTAGACTGGTGAAATCTTTACAGCACAGCATTTTTTTCCTCAGGGCCAAAGATAACAAGCAACGGAAGCAATGTTAAAATTTCCTCCCTTTAGGTGGACCAGAGCTCATCCTGAACAAATTGGGTAGAAAAAAACAGGCTCCATATGTCATTAACCTTGCTATATACTATGTCAATGTAATGGAGCCTCAGAGTACTTATAGGAGACAGGCATTATCCCATGCTGAAATATGATGCACTCTCTGATCCCAAATATGTTCTGTCATTTTTGATGTTTTCTGAGGTAGGTCTGATTCTAAAGAGTTTATGAAAGAAGAGCAGCAAAGGTTGTTTGCACAGATAAAAAAGAAAGAAAAAAGTTTTTTTTTCTTTCCTGTAAAACAACTAAACATCCTTAAAACAAGATAAATGTACTCGAGAAGGCTAAATGTTGCAAATTAGCTTGTCGCTGAAAATTTACCATGTTTTTAAGGATGTTTAGATATTTGAAGCAAGACATAAATACGAATAAAAAAGGTAAATGTTTTGGTAGTGTAAATAAAAGACTGACTAAACAGACATGCAAGGGGGTGAATTTCGAATGCAGGAAGTAGTGCTCAGTGTACATTAGAAGTGTTGTAATTTTTTTCTTCTTCTTCTTTTAAGCGGTCATATGACGTTGCTAAAAAGAACATTATTTTTTCATTTTGTTTAGCCACTGGCTGTGCTGTTGGCGGGGTCTATGTGCTTGTTTGGGGAGTTGAATGTGGACACTTGAGACAGGTAAGAGAAATATTTGTATGCGACGGTGGTTTGTAGATGAAGTTTATGGTTCGCTTTGATTAGGCGAGTAATCTGATTGATCTGTATGCGTAGTGTACGATCTATCGGCGCTTCATGCCGACGAGTTTGTCGGAGACTTTCGGCTCCATCTACCGCATAGTTTGGGGATAGTGATTCTGAGACAGCATGCTTTATAAGTATACTGTTCGAGTGTAAGCCAAGGGAGAACAACTCTCAGTGTAACACTTTCTGTTTGTTTTTAGGCATGCGCTAAGGACTGTACTGACTTTCTGAATGAGCATTATCGGCTCTGTGCTTCGTCATAAGGCTTTATCCGTGCTGGGCCTCATCTGTAGTCGTGGTCTTCTCTGACATGAGTCGTGGAGTGTGTGCTGTGCTGGTGTGTATTCACTGAATAGGGTGCTCTTCATAGAGGTGATATCTTGAGACTGCCCCTTGGGTACGCCCAGGATCCTCTGCAGCAGCACATTAGAACTTAATAAATTGAAGAGAGTGATTGCTGGTCAACACCTTTTAAACAAAAGGACTGTCTTTTTAACAATTAATAAATTGTATATGTTTTTTCAATGTCTCTGACTCCAACTGTGGTTAGGATCTCGTCCCCTTGGAATTATAAGGTTCTATCTGCGTTCCGAGTAGTTTTGAGATATTGAGCTTTAAAGTTTTTGTGTTCCATAGACTTCTGAAGATAGAACCTTATTGTTTTTCCAATAAAAAATCCCAAAATGTACACAAGTTAAAATCAAACATCACATAATGTAAATAAATTGTCACAGAATAAGAATATGTGAATAACTCAATTTTGACAAAAATGTCAGATAGAACCTTATAATTCCAAGGGGACGATATGTGTGTGCCTTAGCTTAGGGGTCATTTTAAATTCTTGGGGCGAATTTCCCCAAGTGGCGTGGTCAGAAATAATTAACTGAATTGAGCGTGGGTATAAATTGTTGTTTCGCCAAATGTCATATAAAATAGAGCCGTCACTCCCGAGCTCTTTGCCACATATGTAAACGTACTTACAGACTGAGTCAGAAGCGCCACACTGTCCTTGCTCCACTTTATAGAAACAGACAGCACATTTTAGGCTACTGGGTCAAGAAACAGTCCTTAGTTGCACACATCTGAATATTTGGGTTGACCTGTTCTGGAACAGTGTTGTAAACACAACTTAACCACTGATTTCTAGTTGTGTCCTCTTTGGAAGGCCAAACAAAGTAGTTTTGCTTTCACAAAAAAAAAAAAAAAAAGTCATAAAATAGCAAGTTAAAGCTTTATTCATATCATTTTTTTGGCGCTGTAACTCTTGGTGCGATGCCTCTTAAATAAGTCCTTAGAAGCAGTAAGGTAATACCGATCTTGCTGCAGTATTAAGAAGAAGCTCAACTAAATGCATTAGTGCCATTAATTAATTAATGTTGATTCAATTTAGTTCAATAACAGTACTGATGTTACAAAATTCATCAATTATAAACAAATTTGATTGAGATCCAACTACGCCAGGGGATTAAAATGATGATATTAGTGAATATTAAGTGTCTTCTAAATAGGTATATTATAAGCTATTCAAATTGTTTCTGACTACTTTTTCAAAGGAGCTTTCCCAACACAAGTGATGAGATAATAATGCAGCATTTTACGCACAGTATTTTGTCTCTCCCCAGCTTAAATGTTGCTTTTGGTCTTCATTCCAGTTGTCTTCAAGTGAAGAGGTCTCCAAGACTCTGAAGGGGAACCACTCCTCAAACAATAGAGACTTCACAGCTCATTGAGGGCCTGCTGGTGCTACGTAATTGGGGAAAAGATGTGCGTTCCCTCCCAAAAAAAAAAAAAAAAAAAAAACCTGTCCAGACATATAGAATGAAACAAAGTCCTGCTAGAGGTCTTGAGGGCTATTGAAACTTGTACATAGTACTCTTACTCAATAAAATTTATATGAAAAGCATTACACATTTTACTTTTTGATATATATATATATATATATATATATATATATATATATTTCAAATATATTTAAACTAATTTAATATAATAACACTGTAATTTTTAATTATGTAAGTTTTTTGACATAGTATTACTTCATCTTAAGTGTAAGTTTTCTTTACTTTTTAAACACATTTATGTTTACAGAGAACATAAGCACATATGCCAGTCACTTCTGACTGTAGGGGTTGATAATACATACATTTGCAAAAGCTATTGAATGTATCATTTTCAATGTATTCAGTATAACGATGATCTTTTCTCAGTCATCACTCTGCAAGGTATTTATGTCATTTAGTCTCTTTATACTTATGCTCTCTTAAACATTTGGTCAGGATGAATGAAATATTGCTTGTGTTATTAGATGACAGACCTTGACAGATGAGTCCACACTATTTTTGTTGGCAGCGGAGACTCACAATGAAGAGGCATTTTAAAAGTTCTTACTTACAGACTGCTCATGGGGTCTAAAACAACATGTCAGACATGATTGCTGGCAGAGGGGACGTCCTGTGAGCATTAAGTCTTTTGACTGATAGAGGCCTGTCTGTTTTAAGTTAAATTGGAAGACATGCTCCACAGGTGTAGCAGTGATAAATGGTCCAGAATCCTGAGCCTTTTACAACAGTCTGATAGAAGGGGAAAGAGAGAACTATGTTATGTAAACTGTTTTAAAGGGGAGACACAGCTTCCCCAAAATTGTGAGGTGAAAATGCAAATGATTTAATATTAATACAATTCTCAATTCACTTTAGTTCATGTCTCAGAATGTGTACTTTTTGTTTGTAATTTCAAAGCTGTAATACCAACATGTTACTTAAACTGGAAAGTGCCAGTTTTCTATCACAAATATGCCGAGTCTGCTGATGTAACAACCACTAGGATATAGGGAAGGTGAGAGAGAGGCCGGGGAAAAGCTGAGCTCTCGTGCCTCCGTTAGTGTGCCTCCGAAAAAAAAAAAAGTAGCCAATCAGCATCGAGTGTTCACTTTCAGCACTGAGGAGTGTTGAGAAAAGAAACCTGGTATTTCAACCAATCATCATAGAGATGTAAATTACTTGCTATTAGATTGAACGTCTCCTGCTGCACTGATAATGTATCAAGTACTTATGATGAGTAGCGATACTGAATATTTAAAATCGCTGACAGATTTACCAAGCTGTCATACAAATAGTATATGTACAAATTAAATACAAAGGGAGAACACGCCTAAGCTGGATTTAGGCTACAGCAGTCAGCTTAATTAAATAGCACAATAGGTAGCTCTCTTTGAACAAAGACGTTTAAGAAGGGATGGATGTTTGCTTCAAGTGATAGGACAGGTAATTGAAATTATATTATCTTGCTGTATGTGTGTCATTTTCTTTACGTTTTCTGACTAAAAGCCACCAAAGAACCAATGGTTAAGCAAATAAAAATAATAATAATAATAATAATAATAATAATAATAATAATAATAATAATAATAATAATAATAAGCAAACGGCAGGGATCCCCAGGCCAATACAATTAGTGTGCCTCCTCTATTTTAAAATCCATGAGTCGCCACCGGTTTATTCTGTCTGGGCTTGAAGATAAGCACTTATTTTTTTTATTAAGGCTATTGTTCTTTCATAAGCACTACTTGTGTGAAAGATGTGCATATGTGCTTGATGTACTTATCTAATATGATTTGAAGCCATAACTGGCACTGCAATCTTATAGATTCAATGATTTAAGGTGATCATAGCAGAGATTGCATACTGACACAATGTGTTTCTGCAGGTGTTGGACATATTGTAAGGGTTTGTTTCTGTAAGACAAGTCCATCTTAGGCATAATAGCTGTAACAAACGTGAATCCACTTCAAGAATATGAGTAATCCTGCTGCATTGATGGACCAGACGGGAACAGAGTAGCTCTCTTTGAACAAAGACGTTTAAGAAGGGATGGATGTTTGCTTCAAGTGATAGGACAGGTAATTGAAATTATATTATCTTGCTGTATGTGTGTCATTTTCTTTACGTTTTCTGACTAAAAGCCACCAAAGAACCAATGGTTAAGCAAATAAAAATAATAATAATAATAATAATAATAATAATAATAATAATAATAATAATAATAATAATAATAATAAGCAAACGGCAGGGATCCCCAGGCCAATACAATTAGTGTGCCTCCTCTATTTTAAAATCCATGAGTCGCCACCGGTTTATTCTGTCTGGGCTTGAAGATAAGCACTTATTTTTTTTATTAAGGCTATTGTTCTTTCATAAGCACTACTTGTGTGAAAGATGTGCATATGTGCTTGATGTACTTATCTAATATGATTTGAAGCCATAACTGGCACTGCAATCTTATAGATTCAATGATTTAAGGTGATCATAGCAGAGATTGCATACTGACACAATGTGTTTCTGCAGGTGTTGGACATATTGTAAGGGTTTGTTTCTGTAAGACAAGTCCATCTTAGGCATAATAGCTGTAACAAACGTGAATCCACTTCAAGAATATGAGTAATCCTGCTGCATTGATGGACCAGACGGGAACAGAGTGGAAATTAAAGTTTGATTTACAAGGCTAGTTTTGGCGTTCCTGGCCTGTCAGAATCTAAATTCCCATTATCTGAATACAGCAGACCTTTTGTACACTCCCACTTCAACAATCCTGGATCAGACTCCAGGAAGTGAGACCTCTTCTGCCATTCCTGCTAGAACTCGTCAGGGCTAATGAACACAGACAGGCGAGACAAGGGGTCTGAGGACTGTGCAGTTTAAAAAAATCTTGTTAAATTTATGGTAAAAATGCTGGCAGCTGCGGATGCCAGAAATTCACTGTTAAAAAAAATAAATAAAAGAAAATGAAAAGAAGAATGCCAGATGCCATTTTTGTGCCTGTATATATTTAACAATTTATTTCCATGTATACAATACGTATTATTACAAAATTAAACATGTAATTTATGTGCTACTAGTGCTATATGGAATTGCCAAAATAATGATTTTTTTTTTGACACAGGTTTCACAAAAAATAAATAATATGCATGATATATGCTGAAATATGCTTATATGCATTTTATAAATAACCAAGGACCACAGTTTCAGCTAAAGAAATCTTCTTTATTCTTCTACTCAAGAAAAAAGTCACTTCCATCTTGGATGGCCTGAGGGTGAGTAAATTAACAGCAAATTTACATTTTTTGATTATCTATCCTTTTAAATAATGTTAATGAATGTAAAGTGTTAGCAAAATATCTGACCATAGGATTCAGTGAAAAACCAATGAAAGAATAGAATCAATCAAGTATTCCAAAGCTAATACATTTATATAGAGTATCTTCCAGGTTCTACAATTTGTATTTAAGTCTCTTATAAAAGAACGAAGCAGATGTGGAGAATGTGTTTCGATGAGGTAATGCATCAAGCTGCTGGAATGGAAGTGCAGAGGTGCAAGGGGTCAAACGCATTCCCTTAAGCGCGTGAGCCGTACAGACAGTGAGGCAATGACATCATAGCATCTCACTAATGTGCCCTTTAAAGGAAGCTGCCAGCAGGGGAGTTGGTTGGAGCACTTACTGCTAAAGTCTGGCCGCTGCACACACACACAATGTGATTTATCCATGAGATGGACAGCACGCAAACTTGCTCTTCCGAAAGCAGGTTTGTGTTCTTTTTAAATATGTATCCATTGCTTTTCCTCTCTGTCTTCAGTCTCATAAACTTTCGTGCCCCTTTCAAATGCTATTGAGGCGGTGTGTGCATCCTCGCAGCTGCCTTTGCAGACCTGCTCCAACCCTCAGCCTGCTGTGCCATTGTGTCCGCTCTCAGCCTGCAGACAATGCCCCGCTCCAGGAGTGACCATAGTGACAGCATTTTCATACAGCCCTGGGTGTACCGATCAAATCCAGAGGCTGGAACCTTCCCTGACACCTGCAGCTTCACAGCATCCTACCAGAACACAGTGTAATCATGCCACGTTGCTGCCTGGCAGAGCCGTGCAGGATTTGACAGTAATAACACACTAGCACTGCAACGATGGATAAATGAGTGCTGGCGAAGGCAGAGAAAACAGGTTATAATCATTTACGAGCAAGGACCACACCACAGCCAAATATGTAAATGAATAGTTTATTGTTCAGTATTTTAGGGATGAGTTGGAAGAGGATGAAAAGGTAAAGCAGATAGGATGATGGTCAGGTTGATCTGGGTGTTTGGAATTGATGGCCCCGAGAGACTCAGGATGGGGGTATCATCTCGTTTGTATATTTAGGACAGATGATTAGGGCCCCCCAATGCAACTTGAAAAAAATAAGAATAGCTGATCTGATTAAAGGGGCAGGAAGGGTGGGTTTGAGAGAAGGAGACAAACTGCGCAATATGAGGTGGCCCGATATATGAAGGATTCCGGACCTAACTAGTTAACTCTCTTTTACGAGCAAGGACCACACCACAAACAAATATGAAAATGAATAGTTTATTGTTCAGAATGTTAGGGTTGAGTTGGAAGAGGATGAAAATGTAACCGGAATAGGATGATGGTCAGGTTGCTCTGGGCGTAAGGAACTGAAGGAGAGACTCAGGATGGGGGTATCATCTTGTTTGTATATTTAGGCCAGATAATTAGGACCCCCTAATTTGGAAATAGCTGAGGTAAGCTTGGGCTTGACGGATAACTTGATATTGTTGTGGATGTTGATGTGGTATGCTCAAGATGACCAGCGCCCAAGGGTTCTGAAAGTCTTGTTTGAGATTCCACACCTGGTTGCTGAATTAGCTGAATCTTTTGGCCGGTTTCCGGTTTCTGTATTGAAGATAGGATATTTAGGAAGTGCTTGGCCTGTGTGTCAAGAGGGGACAAAAGATATAGAGTCCCCTCTGCCACACCCCGAGCTGACAGCCTTGCTTTCCCAGGCAGCTGAGAGCATTGGGCTTGAGTGGAATCCTACACCCTGGATGATTGGTTCCTGGGGGCTGCTTGTGCTGATCGCCAACACCCCCCACTTGTTCCTTTCTTTCCGGAAGTGCACCTGGAAGTGACCAGTTCATGGAAGGCACCTTTAACTGCCCTTCTGGTGCTTCCTCCTCCTTCACTGCCCTCGATAACGGAGCTGCCAAGCGGTATGCTGGGATTCCCCCAGTTGAGTGTTCTGTTGTGATGCAACTAAAACGTAGAACCACATATGGTCAACAATCATTCTTTTATAAAGCAGCGAACCTTTGGAATATTCTTCCAAATGAAATGATCTCATGCACAAAGTATAGTACATTTACACGCCTGTCCAAACAGTGGTTATTATTAAAGTAAACCTGTACGCACTGAATTGACTGTGATATGAACGATGCAAATTCTGAGTGAGTGAGTGAGTGAGTGAGTGAGTGATAGATTCCTGAAGTGGAGTGTGTTTTTATGATGTGATTAAAGTAATGATTTTATGTATTGTTCTGTATATGTTTTATGAACTTTTGTACGTAGGGCCTATAACATCTACCTGTCCAGGGACTGAGGGTGGAAATTAGCATTTTTTGCTATAACCTGGCACATGACATCTTTTCTTTTTTAGACTAATGTTTTTTCTGTGCATTGTCCCTGATCAAATAAAAAAAAAAAATTCAAATTCAAACTGTTTTCTCAGAGCACCTCCACATGACGTGGTGGTCCCAAGCTTCCCTCCAAGGCCTGTAAGTTCTCATCCATGCTTGTTGCCAAGGCTTACAGAGCTGCAGGTCAGGCCGCTTCTGCCCTGCACGCCATGGCCACCCTTCAAGTCTACGAGGCCAAGCTGCTCAAAAAGCTGCATTGGGGCAGTGCTGACCCAGGGGTTTTGCAGGAGGTGTGCACCGCTACTGATCTTGCTTTCCAGGCAACGAAGGTTACTGCGTGCTCCTTGGGTCAGGTGATGTCCACTTCGGTGGTCCAGGAATGCCACCTATGGCTGAACCTGGCAGATATGAGGGAGTCTGATCAGACTCAGCTCCTCAACTCCTCGGTCTTCCAGACTGGCCTCTTCGTTGACGTGGCAGAGAATTTTGCCCAGCAGTTCTCTGCCACCCAGAAGCAGTCTGAGGCCATCAAACGATTCAGTTCGCCCGGCATCCCCCCAAGTTTTGGGGTGTTCTCGTGGCGATGGTGGGCAAGGATGCTCCTGTCATGCGCACGGAGATCGCAACCCTGCTGGCAAAGGGCATGATACAGCCAGTCCCTCCTGTCGACATGAAGTCCAGCTTTTACAGCCCCTACTTCATAGTACCCAAGAAAACAGGTGGGTTACGGCCAATCCTGGACTTGCGTGCCTTGAACCGAGCTCTTCACAGACTTCCATTCAAGATGCTAACGCCCAAGTTCATTTTTGAATGCATTCATCCGTTGGATTGGTGAAGGATGCGTACTTTCATGCCTCCATTCTGCCTCGACAGAGAACGTTTCTTCGGTTTGCTTTCAAGGGGCAGGCATTTCAGTACAAGGTTTTCCCATTCGGTTTGGTCCTGTTTCCCCATGTCTTTACGAAGGTCACGGAGTATCCTCAACTACTTCAATGACTGGTAGATTCTAGCTCACTCTCGAGCGCGGTTGAGGATCTCCCCTGTGCAGAGGATCTCTTTTCTCGGCATGGAGTCACCAAGTTTTTTTTTTTTTTTTTTCTTTTGATGGCTGTGAGTGGTTCCACCTAAATTGTTTCAGAGGCTCCTGGGGCATATGACATCTGCAGCGGCAGTCATACTACTCAGGTTACTCAGCACTGGATTCACGGCCGAGTCCCAAGATGGGCATGGCAACAGGGCACGCACTGAGTGACCATTACTCCAGCCTGCCTCCGGACCTTTACCCCGTGGTTGCACCTCTCATTTCTATGGGCTGGCGTTCCCGTAGAACCTGTGTCCAGACATGTTATGGTGTCAACAGATGCCTCTAACACGGGCTGGGGTCCCATGTGCAATGGGCATGTTGCGTCAGGTTCCTGGACAGGACCCCAGCTTCAGTGGCATGTCAATTGCCTCGAGTTGCTAGCAGTACTGCTTGCTCTGCACTGCTTCAGGGGCCATATGGACAACACTGTGACCGTAGCATACATCAACCGTCAGGGGGTCTATGCTCCCGCTGCATGTCGCAACTTGCTCGCCATCTCCTCTTGTGGAATCAGAAGCATCTAAGGTCGCCTCGTGCCATTCACATCCTGGGCAGGCTCAATCGTGCAGCCAGCCAACAAGCTTTCACGGCAGCAGTCTTGTCCCGGGGAATGGAGACCCCCCCCCCCCCCCCCCCCCCAGTCAGTTCAGCTGATTTGGGAACGCTTCAGAGATGGTCAGGTAGACCTGTTTGTCTCTCCAGAAATGTTCTCTGTCAAGTCAAGTCAAGTCAAGTCACCTTTATTTATATAGTGCTTTTAACAATATAGATTGTAACAAACCAACTGAACAGCATTAAATAGGAAAATAGTGTGTCAATAAAGCAAAAAGGCAGTTCATTATTGAATTCAATTATGTCATCATCCAGTTCAGTTCCGTTTAAATAGTATCTGTGCAATCAAGTCAACAAAAACACTGGTAATTAAGTGTCCCCAACTAAGCAAGCCAGAGGCAACAGCCGCAATGTACCAAAACTCCATCATTTACAAAACGACAAAACCTTGGGGAAAACCAGGCTCAGTCAAGGGGGCCAGTTCTCCTCTGACCAGACGAAACCAGCTGTTCACTTCCAGGTTGCAGCAAAGTCAGTTTGTGCGCATCATTTTACAATTACATATGGCATTAGAGTTTACATTTCATGGGGTCTCATTTATAAAACTCTCCATAGATTTCATCCTAAAAGTTTATGTAGGTACAAAAGCTGGATTTGCAAATGCACAAAAGTTTTCAGATTTATAAAACCTGCGCAAAAATCCCTTTATAAATCTCAGTCAGGGGAAGATTGTGCATACAGTACGTGCATCTCTCCCACGTCTCCTCCCCGAAATAACCATATATGGAGCATACAACCAGGTGCGTCGGACTGGGGGTAAAACCAGCACTGATTACCAGGGCCCCAAAGGAAGACAGGGCCCTTGAAAAGTGAAAAGGGCATTAGGACTGCCTATGCATAGGGCCCAGGATCTTGTGCAGCGCCCCTGCTTACAACACCTTGTTTTACTATGCATAACCTCATCTGCATATACTGTAATTTCCATGCATATTCCCATGCCCGTGACACCATGTTTAACACCAAGATTTGTTATGTTTTTATAAATATATAAACATAAAAACAAATGGTTTAAAGTTTTTTTGTCATATACATTTTAGAATACAGTTGATCTTAATCTTTTAAATGCATGAAGTGTTGCTGATGAACACCTTTTAGATATTTTTAGTGGAAACAGATAGGCCCATGTTTAGTGTAAATACGATTGTCTGGTTCAGCAAGTCACAGACAAAGTATTTAAAAATAAATCTTACCATTTTACCAATATTACCATGCAAATCTTACCATTTTCTCCTAGTTATATCCTTTAAATATAGTGGTATTTTTCATTATGCCGTTGAGATGCCTGCACATGACATCAACACCTCCGTGAAGCTGCAGTTGTAAGCTATATCATTGGTCATATACTGGACAATGGACCGTTCAACTACTGAATCCAGCATTGTCTGCCATAATTTCCAAGTTAGTGCACATCATTGATCATTGTGTTTGCTAAAATATTTCTCGTAACATTTGATGTAGTTTAGTTTAAAGATGAATTATTGTGTCCCTATAGCACTCCTCGTTGTCATTAAAACATAGCATACCACAGGAAAATGATTTAGCCTATTGTTAATAAAATTATCTAATTATGTTTTTTGTAAAATTACTGTATGTAATTTCAGTGTTTATCTCCATTAATGCGAGTGGAGTATTTAATGTAAATGTGTATATCAACATGAAAACAGAGTTTAAAATCGCTGTTTCTTAATTACTTTTCAAAAAGAGTGTGTACGCATGGTCTAGAATGTCCGTACGGAGCGTACATATTTACACCAATTTTATTGTTTATAAATCACCATATGTGTGTGGAAAATTGAATACGTTTTTTTCTATGCCCATTTTGTGCGTACGTTTATACAGTAAATATTTATATTTTTCAAATTGATATGTTTCTCTGGGCCTCAAAGAAATATAGATATGAGTATAATCAGCATAACAATGAAAGCTATCACTGTGCTTCCTGATGATATCTCTCAACGGTAACATGTAAAGCGTGAAAAGTAATCGCCCTGGTACTGAGCCTTGAGGTACTCCATACTGCACTTGTGATCGATATGATACCTTTCATTCACTGCAACAAACTGATGGTGATCAGATAAGTACGATTTTAAAGTTTTCTAGTCTATTCAAGAGAATGTTGTGGTCAATATTGTTGAATGAAGCACTAATATCCAATAGCACTAATAAAGAGATACAACCACGATCAAATGATAAGAGCAGGTCATTTGTAACTCTAAGGACAGCAACATCAGTACTATGATACATTCTAAATTCTGATTGGACATCCTCACAGATACCATTTTTCTCTAAGAAGGAGAAAATTGTGAGGATACTACCTTTTTATCTTGGACAGAAAAGGAAGATTCGAGATCGGTCTGTAATTAACTAGTTCTTTGGGGTCTAGTTGTGGTTTTTTGATGAGAGGCTAAATACCAGCCAGTTTTAAAGTTTTGGGGACATATCCTAATGACAATGACAAATTAATTGTATGAATGTGAACCAATGTAAATTCTAAGCGGACCAGGACCAAATGTATCATTTTCTTTCCGGACCAAATGAAACAAACGAACTGAACTACAAGTGTGAACACACCCTAAGAACAGTTCACTCAAAGGTTCTTCAGGGAATCCAAAATAGTTCCTCTATAGCTATTTATATTGTATATACTTTTAGGATTTTATTTAATTTCATTTTATTTTATATTTTCCATCCATCCATTTCCCAATCTATTTTATTATGTGAAGGATTGTTTATTTTATCGTATTTGATTTTATTTTGGTAATATTATTTATGCATTTATTTATTTGTTTAAACTTAATTAAAATTAAAAGTGGTTATCATAGATTGGTATACTGCATTTGCAAGATTTATTTTATTTGATCCTAAACAGCATTCATTTTATTATTATTTATTTATTATTTTTCTTTCTTTCTTTTTCTCTTTCTTTCTTTCTTTCTTTCTTTCTTTCTTTCTTTCTTTCTTTCTTTCTTTCTTTCTTTCTATCGTCTAAGCTAACTCTAAACAATGACAGTTAGTTGCTTTTGTTTCCCCTAGGTTGTGGCCACTCTAAGAACATTGACACTTGCACATGCACTTTCCGAAGACTTTCCTGTGTCCTCAATGAATAAAAAGTTATGTTTTCCATTATTCCTAACCCTAACCCTAACCCAATATTAAAAAAGAAGTGTCTGCTAAAATAGGTTATATAATACTGATAAATGTATCTCTCTTTTCCTGCCTCTCTCCCTCATTATACTTTTCTGAACAAAGAAAGGAAGAGAGCGTTCAAACCGGGTGAAGCCATCAAACAACAGCGATATCTGTCTTTGAGATCACTTCTCCACCTCCATTATCAATTATTCATTTTAAGATGAGGTCACCAAGCAAACAGACGAAATAGCCAAACTTCCACCATCCATCTTTGTAAAGAAGCCATTCTGACACATTTGGGTATGGATGGAATCTGGAGTGATGCAGACTTCCATATTTCCCATTAAATGGTCCTTAGCTTTGGATTTGTTTGCACATATGCCTTTTTAACATTTAAAACACAAAAAAAGGTGCTATGTGTATACCTAAAATCTGTATGCCCATTTATGCATATTGAGTGTGTACAGAACCAAACTTATAAAATGTTGTTAATGCAGTGATATCACTTTCTTTTCAACGCTGACAGGTCATTTGCAACAAAATAGCAAAAACAGTGGTAAGTGTCATAACTTGTGCAAATATTTATACTATCTCACTCTATATATAATGATCGAAAATAAGTTTGTTGGTTAATGTAAAAGGTTAAATGCAGCAGTGTTAAGAGCATATATAAAACAAATAGGGCTTTGGACAATGGAACTTTATTAAAAAATGCAATCAGGTCGCTAATCTCCAGTAACAGAGTGCACCACTTGTGTTCTGGAAATAAAAGTTGTACTCATTTTCTCCATAGATTGTTATAAACATATAATCCTATAAAGAAAGTCCTACTATGAGCTACAAGGTTGTTAATTGATGATATGCCTTTATTAAAGTCAGTCTGCATTATTTCAACTATATTTCAACATTATTTCAATTATTTTGACTATACTTTCAAATAAATATGTTTAACAGCAAGAATCCAGATGATTGTGCACAGAATCATCACCATTTGAAACAAGTAAACTGCAGCAAAATATGTTTTTAGTTCCCATCTGCTCCCCCAAAGCACTGTATGTACAGTATAATAGCTTTATTCTGCTGTAAATTTATCTGTTTGTATTTAATGTGACTGTTATTTGGAATGTTTCTTGGGACTGTAGTTCTTTATCCTAAAGTACACAGTCTTATCTTTTGTACTGATATTCAATTTAAATCAAATTTCTAATTCTGTGATTCTCCTCATAGCTGGTTGGTTTGGTTCATTGCTTATAACACTTTCACAAAGGCTTCTTAAAAATCCCTGTGGAAATATTACTGAAGAGAGAAAAAAACAAAAAAACAAACAAAAAAAAAAAAACTTCCAGAACCAAGAAAGCTGAAAAAGGCGCCAAGCAATCTATAGGCCTATTACTTTTGTCATAGATCAACCTCTAGTCTTTTTCTTTTTTTGAGTGTGTGTGTGTGTGTGTGTGTGTGTGTGTGTGTGTGTGTGTGTGTGTGTGTGTGTGTGTGAGCTATTTCATGAGCTATTGTTCATAAAATACAGAAGTTTGTCATTACTTTTCTGCGTCATATGGTTGAAAAAAGACATAAATAGACTGTAGTATCCTTTTTAGTTGCTGTTGTTGTAAAACATGAAGCCAAAACCCATAAAATGCCTGTGCTATGTCACTTGCAGATTGTCTTCAGTGCGTCAGTGTAACAGAGCCATGTGAAAAGGAAGATGTGCGTAACTCTATCTGATGTGCACAGTAGTTGAACATGGAGTTGCTGTTCAGTGCTGAGGATGAAATTACTCTCATAAAAAAAGATCATTACAAGAAAACTTCTCCGCAACCCTGCTGTCTGAATGAACTAAAGCTTACAGTCGTAACTTTACTAAATGATACTGACATTTACTAAGACTGCTGAAAGCTTTGAAGTTGAGTTGAGTTCTGATACATTCCATAAGAAACTGATACATTCCATAAGAAAGAAAATAAATGGATTGAGTAGACAACATCTGGCATGTCAGTCTAATTTTTTGTCCCTGTAGTTTATTACATTTATTGTGGTCCCAACATAAGTTAACATCTTAAGTTTTCTTAGCATTGATTATATACATACGTATATTTTAAATATCAACAACACACAGCAATGGCATATGAAGTCTTTCTAAAACAAAATAAATACATTTAATTCAATGTGTAACTTGCGGTTTATTTTTAGCTACTAAATTTACCAGAAAAAAAAATTATGAGTGAAAACGGTTTCCATGCTTCTTTGTAAATGTATATTTTGAAATATATCCTTACAGTTTTCGTGTTGTGTTTGGGGTAAAATCTTTTACTAACTTCTATACTTGACTTTCCAGTCAGAACAAACCACACAAATTATGTTGTGCTATCGATGTACATTACATGCTCTATATTTTGGGTGCGCTCTAGAGGTCCCTCAGGACAGGCACGGGACGGTACATGTTTGAAATGCTATGGCGGATCAGGAAACTCGTGAGGCCATGGCAGAGCAAACAGTTCAGGAAGCGATGACAAATCTGCCTCTGAGGCCATGGCCCCAACCCTTGCTCTGGAGCCTTACAACAAACCCCCCCCCCCCCCCCCCCCACAAACAAATAAATCCTTGGGGTACTTACGGGTTCCGAGGCCCTCGGTGGGCCATGACAAGGGATCTGGAGCCCTCCCTGGGCGTTATCGGGGTAAGGAGCCCTCCCTGGGCTTAACTGGGGTTCAGGAGCCCACCCTGGGCTAAACAAGGAATCAGGAGCCCTACCTGAGCTTCACTGGGGATCTGAAGCTCTCCCTGGGCTTAAGTGGGGGATCAGGAGCCCTCCCTGGGCTTAACTAGGGGTCAGGGAAGCACTTACAAGGTGCAGGCACGAGCTCCACTCTCGAGGATCTGGCACTGGAGTGAGCTTTGGGTCTGTAGCCAGCACGGAAGCAAGCTCTGAGGCCGGAGCCGGCATGGGAGTGAGATCTTTGACTTCTGAGCAGCTGGTGAGCTTGTCTTTTGGAGCAGTTGGTGGGCTTGATTGGGCCGCAGCTGGCAGGCATGACAACGACATGGCCAGCGAGCTGAAATTCGGTGCAGCCGGCGAACTCCAGATCAAGGTTTCTAGATCAGGATCGCAGGCTCTCCTGACAGCGGATGACTGTCTCCTTCCAATTGAGGTTGGTGGTGTCTGGGAGCTCTATGGGCTGATAGTGTCATCCCGAGCCAGAACAGAGTCACAAGGGATTCCCCCTCAAGGGAGCTGGCAATGGTGAGCAGCATCATTTGTGCAGAGAGAAATAAACAGGAAAACAAAACACTTAAAAAACAAAACAAAAAACAAAATGGAAAACAAAGACGGGTAGAATGGGTTCCACTTACAGTCGTGGTCAGTTCAACAAAGGAAACTTTAACTGAATCAAGGGAACCAGGAAGACAGCAGAAGACATCAACAATTAGAACTGACAAACACTAACTGAGAGGACTGGGACTTTTAAACATAACGAGGGACTAAGGTTATACACCTGGAATTAAATTAACAATCAACATGAGAAAGAAACTAGGTCACATCTAGCAAAACACACACAAAACATGGAAAAGATTCTGACACCCTGTTTGTAATAATGAAACAAAAGTTCAGGGTTCACTTTTTATGGCACTTACAGTATACAGATGTGGAAAATGAATGATTGCTTCACCAAGGGGGCCATGGCGTGCAAAACAAGGACAATTAAAGGAGGGAACAGGGTGATGAACACTTCCGTAGCAGAGTGTGAATGTGCATTGAGAATTTAGCAGCTTGACGAACAGATGTGAAAATGAGAAGAACAGGGGTGGTGGGTCAGGGGACATATAATTATCCCTCAAAGATGATCAGATGTGTGACATCAGATGTACACAGAAGGTCAAACTTAAATAATGTTAAATCTATGAATGACTCATATGTCTGAATAGCTGCAGTTGGCAGATGAAAGCTAAAGGATTGTAGGTGTCTATCACACACCCACTGGATTAAAAAATATAAATAAATAAAAATCGAGAGGGACTGCATTGAGTCATCTGTTTACATCAAAGTAGTCATAATAAGAAATCTGGTCATAAATGAACAGGGTCCAAAATTAATGACAAAATTGTCTTTGGTGCATTAAATTTTGGCAGTAACTTTATTACAAGCTGCAACATTATACACAGTTTAAATCAAACTGTAAGTATGATAATCTGACCCTTCCTGATGTATGTAACAAAACTGTACACTAAAGAAAACATCTGTTGTGACTCGCAGTGTCTTTGGATGACTTTTATTTTGGATAATTATCAGAGGTTACTTTATCTCATTTCCTTCATCAGAGGTTTAGCTAGGATATGTGTATAGTATTTCTCATGTTAACCTACCAAACATTAGCAAAAATATGTAAACTTCACTAAACTAATTCACTGTTCAGTTATCATCTGCAATTAAATTTCAATGGATCCACTGAGAAATTACTCAAGCCTGAGTTTCTTCATCGGAACAGATTTGGAGAGAATTTGCATTATATGACTTGCTCACCGGTGACATTAACTGATGGAGTGGAGTTGTGTGGATTACTGTGATGTTTGTATCAGCTGTTTGGACTGTCATTCTGACGGCACACATTCACTGCAGAGGATCCAATGGTGAGCAAGTGATGTACTGTAATGCTATTATTATTATTTTTTTTTTTTCAAATCTTGTTCAGATGAAGAAACAAACTCAAAATGTACATATTTTATGGCCTGAGGCTGGGTGCAAACTATTCATTTAATACTGTACTGTATATCCAAATGTGTCATGAAATCTTTTCAGTGCTGACACATCTCCATTCTATTCCACAATTCAAGACTATTTGCATTCCACAATTAACAGTAGAAAGTAGTGGTAAACATAATTTTGATTGTAGCAGCAGTTATTCATCACATTGTTACTCTTTAGTATTGTTTATATACATTTACAGTATTTAATTTTTTGTGCAGTGTTAAAAGTTCATCAAATTAATATATAATGTCCTTGTAATGAGTAATAAGTACTTTTTCTGTTATTTTACAGATTTATTTCTTAAAGTTTATATTGACTCTATGTAAATTCTTAGTGGATAAGTAGTCATTTTACTTTCAGGTTGTTTAAAAACTGGGACATGTCCAAGTAAAGCTCTATTTAGGCACAGGCCACCAAAAATGATGGCTGTCCCTGTAAATCACTCTACGTCATAAGAGGGAAATCATCTCAGGTTCTCCAGAGAGAGGTGAAGCAAGCATAGAGAGGCTCTTACATCCCCACCTGACATGTGGAGCATTTCAAAGACTGCAGAAATGTCAAACGGTGTAAAACAATCTTTCAGAGAATGGGGCTTTTGGGGAGAACAGCTTTTAAAAATGTCACCGACTCTCTGAGAGAGATTAACCTGGGATCTGGTGATCAGAATAACCAAATCCCACTGATAAAAACTCTATAGAGCTGGCTTTTATTAGATACACCCGACCCTAGTGAAGAGTGCTGTCTTGAGCTCTGATCGAACGCAGCCAAGTAACAGACAATCTGTGATATAAAGAGACTTTAGGAAAAGAGATGCTGTGAGATCAAGACAGTGATAGGACCCAGAGCAATAGTAAAAAGTCAAGTTGAATTTGGCTGGAATATACCTCGGATGAATAGCTCACTGTGGACTCATATAAAAACAACACATCCGAACAGATCCCAAGTGCAAGGATGTATGGAAAAAGAGACAGGTGATCAGACAAGTTGTATGGTAGCATTCTGCTGTCATCATTTTTTTATAAAAAAGACAAAAAAGGCACTGCACAAATATTGAGGTTAAATAAAAATAATAAAGTAAAAAACAACAAAAAAAAAACAACAACAACAACAACAACAAAAAACATATAATTGATTATGTAATGTAAGTCATTTTTACACTAACTTGTGTCACAACTGTCAAAAAAATGGTTGTCATGTTATTGTTTACATTATTTTGTTCAAGTGTGGACACATGTCATTCACTAATAATTAATTGCACATTATTACACAGCTTTGTGGAATACTTTTCTAACTGGTCAGTCACGGCATTCCGAGGTCGAAAACACAATATTTTGCAACAGGACAGCAATTGCAAATAAATATTCTGTCATATTTGTAATACAAAGTAACATTTATAATTAGCAACTATGAGAAATATAATCCGTTATAAAAGTGGATGCAACGTGTTCATTGTGTTATAAATCATAAAAAAACTGTTTAATATTCATGAGATGATACAACATATTAGAAGGATTTTTATAATGCATTATGCATTCATTATAATGCCTTTAGGAATACCCTTATAATGGATTATAAATACGTGCCTCATAGAAAGTGTTACAAATTATAATTTTTTTTTTTTTTATCTGTACTAGTGAAAGTTTTAGAAAGATTTGTAACTACTCGATGTGGTTTACATAAGTAAAGATTTGTAACTACGCGATGTAGTTTGCATAAGAAAATCGTCAAAGAACCTTGATTTTTTGGGGTGAACTTTATCTCTAAATTAGTTAATGAGCATAGCCAATTTGCTGGCATTTTCGAGTGAACTGTTCCTTTAAGATAGAGAGACAACAAGGAAGTAACAGTCAGCCACTGATTTTGTCCGATCATTAATACTGGTGCCACTGCAAACACTCTTAGATTAATCATTGAAAGTGGGTTAAGTCACAGCCTGTGTGTATGAAGCATAATTTATTATATAAAAACAGACATGCACCCTCATGGGCTGAGTTACAAACTAATGGTCCACTTTACAGAGGTACAACATCAATCTTTTCAAACTGGGACAGAATAACTCATAGATATACTGAGTTGTGCATCTGGGTGCCTGAAGAGAAAGTTATCCTCCATCATCTCTGAGTGAGACAGCAGAAAGAGACAGTAAACACGAGGCTCACGTAATCGAGCCCTGATGCAGGCCATCAGCTCCACTGCCTTGGGTCACCCTACAGCGACAGCAGCTCTCCTAAAAAAAAAGGTGTGCGTTCAAAGCTCCCTGTTGGGTCTCATCTCCTCAAATGTGGGGGAAGAAGCACCTCAACCTGAATTTAGAAAAAAGCCTCTCGTGTTTCATCACCTATACAGGTTTGGTTACAATTGCCTCTGTGCTCCGAGCTCTTAGCTACCAGTCTCCATAATGGCTGTGGGCTTGTGATCACCCTCTGTATTTAGCTGTCTACCCTATAGATTAAGTAAGTGCTTAGATAGCAGCAAGAAAGACTTTTAAATGGAAACTCTGGATTTGAAAAATTAATGTCTGCGTGCATGTGAGTATTTGACTGTTTTCACACTTGGTCTGATTGCTTAGTCTGAACAAGTTTAATTATTTCTGATTATACTTTTAGGCACACTAATGGTGCAGTATGTAATACTAACAGTTAGCGGTTGCAATGGGTGCTCCAAACCAAATTCAAAATATTAAATTTGTCTCCTCAGACTCAATGCGCACATGGGTTGCCAGATTGAGGACACGCAACAGGAACGGAATGGAAGGCAATCCTTAAGGCCTTTTCACAAAAAAAATGTGAAAATTTGGTGCAAATGTTCATCACTTTGATGCTTTTGAATCAAAACAATAGATCCTTCTGGGACTATTCACAACAGGTGTGATCATTCGCAGAATGAAAAAGCAAGACTCTTTTTTTTATCATCATGCGTGTTGATTGGCAGTACAAGAGTCAAACCAACAACCTTCGAGTTACGAGTCCGACTCTGTACCATTAGGCCACGACTTCCTTCTGATTCAAAGGTAAAATAATACTGAGTACAGTGTTGTAAATGTATTCATATTTTTTTGAGTTGTTAGCATGTTGCTTTGCAGTTGCTAGAGGGGGGTTTGTAGGCCATTACTTAATGTCTGTTTTTTTCAAGAGCTAGTTTGATTGTGTTATTTGAGTGCATTACTAATATTTTCAGTGGCTAATTTGTCCTGAGAAGTTGTTAGCATGTTTGTCGCACACAAACAAAAACCAAACACAAAATAAAATCGAGGCCTGGTCCTCTCTCGTCCTTCACTGTCGTCGCTCCTCTTTTATGTCCTTCCAATCACCTCCGTGGAACTCGAGACCGGTGGGTCGAGCAGGTGTCGCTCATTTCCAATCACTCCACCGGCCTTGCTCCGTTCCCACGGCTCTCGGCCCGCCCCACTCATCACAAAGTTAATTTGCGGTTTCTAAGTTGTTCTAGGTTTTTTGTTGACAGTTCCTGGCCTTTACGTTCAAGCTGCTATTTTCACTGTTTTATTTAAGCTGTACAGAAATATAATAAAAGTAAATATGTTAAATTGTCCAGTTGCATGTTTTTAGCATATTAATATGCAGGGTGTTTTAGGTGGTTTGTTGACAGTTACTTACTGGCCTTTACTTTCAAGATGCTAGTTTCATTGACTTATTTAAATGTTTTACACAGAACTGTATTATGGTAAAAAACATATTATACATTAAATTAAATGAACATGGTTCATTTACAGTTTCAGAAAACTAGATTATACTGTATATATACAGAATGTTGCAGACAGGGTTTTGTGTGACAGTCAAAAAGCGTTTTCCGATGATAATTTTTATGATTTATTTCATTTATGTTGCTAAACTTTCCAGGAACTAAATATTGTTAGCTGGAATGACATTTTCAAGCTAAAAGCTGACTATACAAGCTCTGACGTCAAACAGACTCACCAAAAGAGTGTGAAAGTGCCCTTTGATATTTTTACAACAAGATTTAACAGCACTATTTTTTCTGTTCTATTTTTATTTTTTTATTTTTATTTTTTGTCAAGGACAAATTGTATCATAAATAAAATGATGCTATAACCTTAGTGGAAAGCCCGCATGTTTTATTGGACTACGCAATATGACTTCATCCATAATTAAAATTTATACCTGCTGTATTCTCTGAAACGGTCGGTGGCCTCATCTCTTCCATCACATTTGTAGGAATCGGTGACAAAAACATTAGCAGAAATGTCAGGGGAGGTTAGCAAACGGAGTATATGTGTGCAGTTATGACAGTGTTTGATTGTTGAGATTACAGAGCTCATTAAAGCTCTGGGCCTGAAGCGTTACTTTAAATAAAGAGCCACCCTGATACTGTATGGATTTTTATGAACATGTGCAAACATGCATAGCTTTTTATGCCCACTCAAGTTTCATAATGAGAGGTACTTAATCTTAATTACTGATGTCGCAACAAAGTTCTCTTTCACTTTTCTTTCTTTCTTTCTTTCTTTCTTTCTTTCTTTCTTTCTTGGTCAGTGAAGTGTCACCTGTTTATCATTAACCTCAGGAGGTAAATTTTATTTTATGCATTTATTTATACATACACACACACACACACACACACACACACGCACACACACACAAACACACACACACGCACGTTTGTTTTTGTGAAAAGTAGGCTTAGTGGTTTTTATACTTTAAAAACTATATATATATATATATATATGATTGTTTTCATGTTTCTAGATAATGTTTAAATGCCTTGTTTGAGAGATTTCATAGAACACTGTAATATTTTAATAAGAGTATAAAAAAATCAAAGACTGAAAAATGGCTGATGAAAATTCAGATTTGCATCATAGAGGAAAAATAAATAAAAATAAAGTATACTAAAAGGGATAAGAACAGATAATTTAATTGCATTACATTGCATATTGTATATATATTTTTAATAAACATTATTCTGTTTCTGATAAAGCATACACTTCAACAAACGTAAGGTCCAAAAAGGGGAACAACAGTACAGTACAATCAAATATACAGAAGCAAGAGCAAACTAAATAAATATCCTTGAAATACTAAAATTCCCACTAAAGACCATTATGATTACATTGTGAAAATATATAGATACAAATCACTAAATACTTAAAATGTAAATGACAAAAATGCAATACAGTTAACAAGACCAATATGACGCAATATTATTCTCATGTGGTCTAATATAGAGTAGGTTTTCCAAATTTACTATAAATTCTGGAATAAATCTACCTCCAGTGTTTCGTAATAAATTGTAATCTCTCTGTTTGTATAATGTTCACCAGCTCAATAAGCCACACATCAAATGTTGGCAACGAGTCCAGTTTTCACCTCTGAAGAATCAGTCTTTTCGCAAGAACCATAAATAAGGAGATAGATGTTCGTGTGTTCATGATGTTCATACCTATTAAAGGAGGATTCATAAATAACCCCAAAGAACATTACACATTTTACAGACCTTGAACTTTTGAATTCTGTTTTATGTAATAGTTCTCACTTAAAAAAAAAAAAAAATGTTTTGGTACACCAAAGTGTTTCGGGTTAATGGAAACATCATCTACCCACTTCATCAAAAGAACAACCTGTTATTTGCACCTTTCACATTTAGTTATGTGTAGCAACACTATGATTATTATTATTAATTTTAAAAAAATCATGAGAACTATACTGTAGATTCCTTTTCTTGATGGGAATAAAGGAGCTGGATATTTAATTACATTAGAATTTACATATTTAATAATATTTCATTATATTGCATATAAAATGGATTAAGGGTAAGTTTAGTTGAAACTGGTGATTCAGTCCATCAGTCTGTGGCTGGTAAGGAGAGGTTACCTTTCAAAGCTCTGATAATACTAAGGAGTTTCTTTAGTAGAGAAGCCTAACCTGTTGGTAAAGTTTGCTCATACAGAATGGCTCCTTTCCAAAACCACTTGTTGTTTATTGCTAGACAGTATCCTAACTCAAATAAAACTTCTTAAATTACTTATTTAGATTTCTCTACATAGGCAGCAACTCCGCATTTCTTGCAAATAATGCTCCTCATGTGAGTTTCATTAAAGCAGTGATTTTGTCATCATAATTGATACAAATGAGACAAATGTTGACATACAGTAAGAGTTCAGTGCTATAAATTGAATGTGGATAGTGGTTTAGAATGTTTAGTCTTGAAACAATTTTGATGAAAAATGAGGTTATATTGACATCTCATGAGTTTCACTCTTAAAAATAAAGGTTATTCATTGGCAAGAACCGTTAACATCCATGGGAACTTTCTAATGCACAAAAAGCTCTTTGAAGTAGAAAAAGGTAGCTAAGATCATTAAAAATATTCTTTACAATAAGAAAACAATGGTTCTTTTAAGAATCTTTAATTGAAAGGTTCTTTAGGGAACCAAAAATGTGTTCTTCCATGTTATTACTTCAAAAACAAACTTTTCAAACCTTTATTTTTAGTGTTTGATGACAGAATTTAGAGTCCCTGCAATTCTGAGATCAGTTTGAGACACGTTGGGATCTATTTTGAAACTAGAGAAGACACTTAGGAGACACAGTAGCTACGGTCTTTTAAGGAGAAACGTCTAAGTAGTATCCTTCTGTGTGCTCTCTGTGATAAATTATTGATATTATAGAGATCTTGTGTGATTTCATATTTTTTAGGGATCAAAACACAGACGAGGACAAGGTCTATGCGTGTATGAATCAAGCCTCCTTCTTGCTTTAATTACAGCATGAGACAATGGCCTTCGTCAGTGGGAGTGATCTGGTCAGGAGCATCCAGGGTTGGACGACACAGTCAACAGATGTTGCTGCCAAGCTGTTGGGCTTACCCATGACCTCAGGGGCTTTCCTGCCCTATCTTCCTTGCATCCTTCTTCACTGTCTTTGATTGTTGCTTGTCTTCACTATGGGATTTCCCTAGTGTCAGTCAGTGCCATGTTGCTCATTTTATTTCTCTCTAATCGTGATCAGATGGTGGCTTTATTTGAACATTAGGACATAGCATCCCCATAGTTCAAACAGCAGAGCATAGCATTAACAACTCGAATGTCATCTGTTCGAATTCCATAATTCATGATAAATGTATAGCTTGAATGTATTTGCTTTAGATAAAAGCAAATGAAATGTATAAATATGTATAAAATGTTATTGCCAACTTTGAACTTCAAAGCATCACTTGTGTTTATGAAACTTGCAATTGCTGGATTTAAGCTAAAGAAGCAAAGAATTCTAACATTTTTGTTGCAGTATTGTTATTCTTATTGTAACAATTAAAATGTGTTTTTAGGTAGTGAAATAAATCTACAAACATATAATGCAATTATTTCCCCAAAAGTGAATCTTAAAGGGATAGTTCACCCAAAAATCTGAATTCTGTCATTAATGACTCACCCTCATGTCGTTCCAAACCCGTAAGACCTCTGTTTATCTTTGGAACACAGTTTAAGATATTTTAGATTTAGTCCGAGAGCTTTCTGTCCCTCCATTGAAAACATATATATGGTATACTGTCCATGTCCAGAAAGGTAAGAAAAACATCATCAAAGTAGTTCATGTGACATCAGAGGGTCAGTTAGAATTTTTTGAAGCATCGAAAATAAATTTTGGTCCAAAAACTATTATTCAGACTTTATTCAGCATTGTCTTCTCTTCCGTGTCTGTTGTGAGAGAGAGTTCAAAACAAAGCAGTTTGTGATATACGGTTCACGAACGAATCATTCGATGTAACCGGATCTTTTTGAACCAGTTCACCAAATCGAACTGAATCGTTTTAAACGGTTCACGTCTCCAATACGCATTAATCCACAAATCACTTAAGCTGTTAACTTTTTAAATGTGGCTGACACTCCCTTCAAACAAACCAATATCCCGGAGTAATTAATTTACTGTAACAGTACACTGACTGAATTGCTGTGAAGAGAGAACTGAAGATGAACAGCGAGCCAAGCCAGATAACGAACAAGACACTGACTCGGTCAAAAGAGAAGCCATATCTAAACATGATCAAGAAAGTGCAGGCGTTTTCTCTGGGCCAAAACTTATTTATAATGGACTGTGGCAAAGTGGAAAACTGTTCTGTGATCAGACGAATAAAAATTTTAAGTTCTTTTTGGAAAACTGGGACACCATGTCATCTGGACTAAAGAAGACAAGGACAACCCAAGTTGTTATCAGCGCTCAGTTCAGGAGCCTGCATCTCTGATGGTATGGGGTTGCATGAGTGCGTTTGGCATGGGCAGATAACACATCCGGAAAATCACCATCAATGCTGAAAGGTATATCCAAGTTCTAGAACAACATATGCGCCCATCCAGATGTCATCTCTTTCAGGGAAGACCTTGCATTTTCAACATGACAATGCCAGACCTCATACTGCATCAATTACAACATCACGGCTGCGCAGAAGAAGGATCCGGGTACTGAAATGGCCAGCCTGCAGTCCAGATCTTTCACCCATAGAAAACATTTGGTGCATCATAAAGAGGAAGAAGACAAAGAAGACCTAAGACAGTTGAGCAACTAGAAGCCTATATTAGACAAAAATGAGACAACATTACTATTCCTAAACTTGAGCAACTCAAAATTAAAATCAGACTGCTATAAAAATAAGAGGGGATGCCACACAGTGCTAAATGTGGCCTTGTCCAAACTTTTTTTAAATGTGTTGATGCCATAAATCATAAAAATCATGTATACTACTTTAAAAATGAGGCGTGACCATCTATAATTTTTCATTTTGCTTTTCATTCCATGTTCTTTCAGTTACCATGGATTTCATGACATATCATATCTTACCATACAACATCTGCGGTGGCACTATTTATGGAAGAATTCCAGTGGAGAAACGGTGTTTGAATTGCAAAGTACCTCAAAATGACTCTGTTTCGCATGAAGGAACGTGTCGTGTGCCTGATTCACAAAGTGGAAAATGGAGCACAAATCTCCAATTCTCTCTGACTTGAGTTTATATTCTAAAAAAATTGGCTCCAATTTCAATTTTCAACACTGTTCACACCTCTAATCTCTAGTACAGAGATCATGTTACAGTCAGAAATAATTAGACCTGGTAATTACACACTGCTTCGTGACTAAGTTGTGTTTAGGGATATAATGACACAGTCAAAGCTCAGGCGAATGCCTTTGTTGTTTGACAATTAACCGTATCTCTGCTCCTCATTGCCTACAGTGATCCTTAGTGTTGTGTAATGTGTCACAAGGTGCACGCCTGTCTTTTAAATTGTAGTTATTTTCCCTGTCCCTGCACTGACGTTTGGAAAGGGGTGTGAGAAGCATGAGAAAGAAGTACTGCAAGGCACAAGAGTGTCATTCCTCGTACGTCTGACTGGTCACGTGCACACTTTGATGACGCCTGCTTTTGGTTTCAGATGTATAGCAGCTCACGTGTTTTCTGATGGGAGGAAACATGTTTGAAGATCAGTGCAGGATCGTCTTGGATGTTCTAACACCTAATTTGTGCCTGAACTCAGTCTGACACCACAAAGCGGATTCCTGGAAGTCCCAGAGACTGAATTCATAACCACATTTAATCGCTGACAATGTTTTAGCATCCTATTATGGTTATTTATCTCTGCAATGTTTTGCAATTAACATTTTTTAATGACAGTCAACTGTGTGAGTCAATTAGGTTTTAAATATATCACGACTGACAACAACCAAATGAGAGAGAGGAAAACACACTTAATTCACTAAAGTCTAACAGCACTTTAGCTCCGCAAGTTTTATGTGGTATAGTCCCATATGTATGTTAAGTAAGTCTTTGGCTTTTATTTATTTATTTATTTATTTATTTATTTCAATTCAATTTTATTGTTTACATTATTATTTATTTTGCCCGCAGTATATATATATATATATATATATATATATATATATATATATATATATATATATATATATATATATATATATATATATATATATATATATATATATTATGCATTTAGCAGACGCTTTTATCCAAAGCGACCTACAGTGCATTCAGGCTATCAATTCTCACCTATCATGTGTTCCCGGGGAATCGAACCCCCAACATTGCATATATATATATATATATATATATATATATATATATATATATATATATATATATATATATATATATATATACAGTGAGATGTGAGATTTAAAATAAGATATCTTACATACGGAAAAATTATAATTTTAGAGATATCTTACAGTAACGTAACAAGTCTTAAATCCAATTAGTCACCGCATCACACTGCTCATCTGTATTAAGTTATACATTTCTCAGCATGTTCTTGCAAACAAGTTTTAATGCTCATTCAGAGCAGTTTCAGAAACAGAAAGATAGAAGAAAGTGAAAAAAAAGGAAGACGGCAATCGTTGTCCTTGCCAAAGATTTGTCTACTCAGCTTTTTCTCATTCTCATTTCACATCTCTCATCTTGTCTCCTCTTCACCCATCTGGATGAAGTGTGTGTAAATCTCAGCGACCTTTAAGTGGATCCCGGGCTGCTTTCCCAATGGCACTGTTTCCTAATGTCACAAGCGCTCGTCTGTATTTATGAAGTCCTGTGTGATCATCCATCAGCGTGACAAACTCACTGTGACGCTCAAGAGGACCCTTTGTGCTTATTTATGGAGTTTGTAAATAAATTATGAGAGACATTAATTTAAATCTGTAAACATTTTCCCCTCTTGACATCGTTGATATTCGTACATGACATATTGGTCTGTCTTGGCACACAGGTTGCAAAGTCCTTTGGGTTCATGAGAAGGAAAACACCAGGTAATTCGCTTGACCCGGCGAAGTGCAAACACTTGTATATCATAAAACGAATTCTCTCACTCCCAAAGTGGTCTGCGAGAGCGATCAGACAGGGATTGCACAGAAAAGCACCTCAGAAACCTGGGATGTAATGATTTAGATTTGTCATGGTTTTATCACACTTTGATTATGGTTTTGCTTCGTTACTTCAATCAGCAGAAGGGAAGTTGAATTGAAATGACAAAAAGTGAAACATTCTGAATTGCAAATCCAAGAAATTTCAAAAACAGAGATACAGAGATGTACAGCCAGATAGATAGATAGATAGATAGATAGATAGATACTCTTCACCTGTAGACTGTCAATAATACGCAATGCATGCCAAAATTCATCAGTGTTGAGTACATTCACTTTTGCCATCTAGCCTTGGACCGCATTTGTGCTAAAAATTTGAGGAATCCTGGGCAGGTTCCTTCAAGTATTTTATAGTGGCAGACAATGACGTCAGAGTAACAGACTATAGATGAGCTGTGTGTGTGTGTGTGTGTCTACAAGCGTTTGTTTTCTTAGGCTGTTATTAATGACAGCTCCATGCAAGCGCACAAATCTCACGGGCACGGATTATGACTTATTTGAACTCCTAGGTGTACCCAAATACATTCATCACCGACCTACAGAGGACGACAGTTTCACCTCTCCACCTCATGTAGGGCTTAAGATAAAAATTAATACTTGTGTTTGTGCTTCTTAAATGTTTAATATATGTTGGGCTAAAGGTTAAGCCTTAGATTCGGAGTAACTCATAGTGTAACTCATAGTACATTTAATGTTCACCAGGAAATCTGGAACGTAGCCCTCCTATCAAACCAGGATCTAGTTTGTTTTGGCAGTTTCCAAAACAACACCAAAATATGGACAAATGGCTTGTTTCCAATGGTTGTGATTAAAAAAGAAGCAGTGTATTCTAGAAAAAAATACAGTTTTATATTATTATTATTATTATTTGGAATGTCTGTTTCTCAATGACTCTGAATACTCATACAAACCATGGGTCACAGGAGGGGTTGGGATTTTGCAAGTTATTCAAAACCTTTCTTTTCTTTCTTTCTTTCTTTCTTTCTTTCTTTCTTTCTTTCTTTCTTTCTTTCTTTCTTTCTTTCTTTCTTTCTTTCTTTCTTTCTTTCTTTTTGTGCAGGGGGGTTGTTCATATAGCAGTATTTTTTAAATAAAAGCAACAATCAACTACTTTTGAATTCATTCTTGAATTTTGGGCAAAAAAAAAGAAAAGAAATGTGATAAACTGTAATTAAAAATGTTAATATAATTTTAATTTAATATATAAATATATATAGTGTGTGTGTATGTGTGTGTGTGTATGATATATACAGTACAGACTAAAAGTTTGTACACACCTCATTCAAAGAGTTTTTTTTATTTATTTTCATGACTATGAAAATTGTAGAGTCACACTGAAGGCATCCAGGGCTATTTGACCAAGAAGGAGAGTGATGGGGTGCTGCGCCAGATGATCTGGCCTCCACAGTCACCGGACCCGAACCCAATCGAGATGGTTTAGGGGTGAGCTGGACCGCAGACAGAAGGCAAAAGGGCCAACAAGTGCTAAGCATCTCTCGGGGAACTCCTTCAAGACTGTTGGAAGACCATTTCAGGTGACTACCTCTTGAAGCTCATCAAGAAAATGCCAAGAGTGTGCAAAGCAGTAATCAAAGCAAAAGGTGGCTACTTTGAAGAACCTACAATATGACGTATTTTCAGTTGTTTCACACTTTTTTGTTATGTATATAATTCCATACATAATTCCACATGTGTTCATTCATATATATATATATATATATTAAAATCAATTGTATTGAAACAACTGCCTTGGTAGACTCATTTCAAAAATAAAAAAAATCTTACCAAACCCAGACTTTTGAACGGTTATAAACAAGGTATTCAGCTATATAAACGTAGGCCAGACCAGCGTTTATCCATTGGGAATTAATTAGGTAGTATAAAGTGTAAAGTCAGCTGAAAAGTTTTTGAATAACTTGCACAGATGAATCGTGGACCAGGAACATGCATTAAAAAGTAAATGGGGTCAGTTTTGATTTTACAGCAAATGCTCTATTGCAGGAGTGCTCAAGCGCGCTCAGACATGATCGAAAGCAAAAACCTGACAAGGACTAAGAAATTGCCTTACAAGAGCAGAAACACTCCTGCCACACATCTCCTTCTCAACTGTCACCAATCATAATTACATAGAGAGAAAAAAAATTGCTAAGCAAACATATCCAATACAATCACACGCAATACAACTCCAAGTAGTTACTAAAACACCGGTCTAAACTTTAACAAGGAACAGTAAATATTTACAGGCTTGGAGTGTCTCAGACCACAGACCGCAGTGGCCTCTTGGAGTGGAGTTTCAGAGTGCGACCCTGGCTTTAAGTTTGGAGTTTGTTTATATGAGACCAGGTTCAGGGAGGTTGAGTTTGCCTCCTTAGGTCAATCAAGTTTACACTGGCCTAATTCGATAGTTGCCAGGCAACAAGCATCAACAAGCTGTCACCAGCCATGCAACTAGCATGTATCTCAGCTCCGAGTGCAGCACACGCTTCCTCCGCATGTGTTTGGGAAACGCATCAGAAGTGTTTTGATTGGCCACAGCATTTGGTCCTACTTTAGTTCAAGACTGATGACAAATTAGTCGTGAAACCCCGAACACAGCATTAAAGGTGGCCTTAGTGAATATGCACAGAGTCCATCTTATGAACTCCAGCTCTCCATCTGTGAGATTAATAGACAGGCTGGAGTGCTACATCTGTCTAATCTCTTTATGACTTTGGCTTCCCATGACAGGCATTTTAGTTAACATCATGGAGATTTAGGTCTCTGCAGTTTATCAAAGTTTCACAGAGAGCTGGATCGTGACAAGTTGCATGTGTGCTAACCCAAAATTAAATCAGTGACAGAAGAAGTGTGGAAGAGAGGTCCAAAACAGTGCTCATTATTGAAGGGCTTGGGCTCTAATCAAAAACCTGGTGAGCTGACTATATAGGCAGCATTTTAAGGCATCATAGAAAGATTATTGCAGAAGTGTATTCCTTTAGATAAATTCTAAGGATTGCAATTAAGCTTTATGGAGAGGACAATCACATGTGTTGCAATGAGCTGGCAGACAATGTGACAAGAATTTAAATGATCTTTATATTCATTCAATACTACAAACTTATCTAATTACGGTGGCCAGAGGTCTTCTTTTTCCTGCATTTACTGGACAGATTTTAAAATTTGCTTAAATTGTCTGACATTTGGCTTTGTTTTCCTATTAATGTGCTTTTTACAGTCCTCATCAATTATTTGTGTGTCTATTTGCATTGCTTTGACTATTCTCTGTAGATCCCTCCTTTCACATGACAGAATTGGTTCATTTTGTACAATGCCTGCATGCTATTGGCCAAGTACTTTTCAGCCATCAGCAAGTATGAATACAATAGGAAAACAAAGCCAAAATCCAAACATTTTAAGCAATGTATAAATCCTGTTTAGAAAATGTCTAAGGAAAAAGAGGATTTATTGTCAACCTATGCATCACTGGCTTAGCAACATGCTAACACCAAACTATTGAAACATATTGTGGCTCAAGTTAGGAGCTATATTTGTTTAACCGCTGCCTAAATTACGTTTTATTTCAGTATGGATGATGCCTAGGAACATAGTAGCCTATCTAGACTGTAGACAGCACAGCAACACATTATTATTGCAGTTTGTACATTTTGTTTCAGCAGCCTTAATGGTGGTTTGGAAGCACATGCACCACCAAATCATGGAGGATATTTTTTTTTTCTTTAAACTAACATATTTAATCTTTTCTTTTTTTCTGTTATAGTGGTCACATTAAAACTTGACGAAACAGACTATTTTAACATGCATTCATGCTAACATCATTATTTCCACTCCCTTTATTTCACACCCAAATTTTGTTCCGAAAGCAAAGCATCTCGGAAAAGTGCAAAAGTATTGTGACTGAATGCAAAGTTTCTCATGGGGGCACAAACATTTTGTGACTGTACGCAAAGTTTCTTGGAAAAGCCCAAAACATTATTGTAATTGAATGCAAAGTATTTAAATGGCTGCAAAAGGTTTGTTACCAAACGCAAAGGTTCTCAAGGAAGCAAAAAACTTTTCCAAGTGAATGCAAAACTTTTGTCACCAAACACACAGTTTGTAAGTGAATGCAAAGATTTTAACCAAACACAACGCTTTTCAGAGGAGCACAAACATTTTCCAAGTGAATACAAAACTTCTATAACCAAAGCAAAGCTTCTCGGCAGAGGGCAATTTTTTTTCTGTGTTAGCGCAAAACTTGACAGAAAAAGTGATAGAAAAAGCAATTAAATATTTTTCATTGCATTTCATGTATTTTCCATTACCACGTTCCCTTCAGGACTCCATAAGAATGAAATGATTAGGAATATTGTTAAAAAATTAACTTCAAATGTTAAACTTCAATGTTCATTTCCTGTTCTGGTTAAGTAATAACAGTATCCATCCTACCTCTAGTTATTACCTCACTGTGACTATGCAGACATAATTAATTTTGTTGATGTGAACTGTAAATGTGGGCAGTCCTGGTTGGTGTGTTCAAATATATTCATCTGTCTAAGATTAGAGAGCTATGAAAGTTCAGAATGAGCCTTTTTATCTGGTTTATTTCGATAAATGTTATTTTTCCACAGTGCAAAAAGTTACAGTATGTTTTCATAACAATGTGAACTAAAGTAAAAAGTAATTCCTCATGATATAAGGGACTCAGTGACAGTTGGGAAAACCAGCCATCATATTTGCATTCTTTGACAGTCTCTCTCACACAATTTCAAGCATGCTTCATCCTGGGTGGGTGTTTGAACTCTGTGTATCCATGTTTGAGAACAGCACAAGCAAACTGTGTTTGGCCACTGTGTTTGGACAGCATGGCCAGGTCTCCCAGGGTGACTTTATGAGGAGCTGAAAGACCTATGGCCCAGTGATCCCCTTTCCCCAGGATGCAGAGCAGGCCTGATGTCCCCTCTGGCTCTTTTAGAAACAGCTCTTTAGGCAGGAGGCCAAGTTCCCAGGGCAATGCAGTGCATTTGCGTAACTCCAGATGTCCATCTGTTCAGTGGTTTGGGAGGGAATTCAAATCCTTTACATCACCCAGTTCCCCATTGCATCTACTATCTTGCAGACCAAGACCCGGGTCAGGCTTACCATCATGGGGTGTGAGGTGAAGAGAATCTGCCAGCAGGATGTAATCTTAACATTGGACCCGTGGAAAAGCATGGTCAGCTATCCAGAAGATGCGATGAAGTCATGGCAGTGTGGGCAAATGAACACACATGGAGAGAGTATGTTTGGAATTGCTGTCTGAATGATTGTGTTGTGTGGGATTGGGAAAACGAGCCATCAATCAACAAGATCACGTGTATCACGCCTGAGTTATGCCGTCAAGATTTCAGAGCGAAAAGCATCCCTATTTTGGAGGTTGTGCTCTGTGACCCCTTCAGTCATCCAAATCAGTCCTGCGAGATGCATTTCATTACAAAATCTCAGTGGAAACATAGTTTTTCTTGGGTGTTTATACTGCAAATTACACAATTTTCCTACAGTGCTGCAACACACACACTCAGCTCATGAGTAACAGTGGTGTCGCATGAAAATAGTAATAAAACTAGCCGCTGTTGACTGCAACCGGTCAAAAGTGTGTGTACTCCAGTCAGAAGCCAATATCAATAATCTTTCAGCATCTTGAAAGTATTTATAAAACACCAGCTTCCCGTTTCAACAACAGTCCTCCATATTCTATGCCACTGCACTCTGATAAAATAAATCTCCCTCGTGCTTTTAAGCAGACACGTCAAACTGTCATGCTTCATAAGGGAGGAACGAGGAGATGCTGGAGAATGCTTTAACGAAAATTTAATTAAACAAATAAAGGGATACAATCTCAGAAATTACGTTTAACAGCAGATGGGAAACAAGGGGTTGAACACACTATAAATACACAGACACCAATTGGACACACCTGGGAGCAAACTAACTAATTAATCAAACACAGCTGGACATGAATTAACACAAAGAGTATTGGAACAGGAACACAGCTGGAAATGAATTAACACAATGAGGACCGGAACAGGAAAGATCAAATAAGGAAAACAGGGGTAAAACAGTCCAAAATTCTGACATAACTCCCCCTCCTGGAAGGTGTGTCCTGCGTGGGCCCCCTAGAGGCTGGTATAGGACAGAAATATAGGAGACCTCCAGGGAGCTCTCCTATTCAGGGAGCTTCAGGGAGCTCAGGGTGCCATGGCGGAGCAGGCAGACCAGGAGGCCATGGTGGACCAGGGAGCACAGGGAGATGGTGGACCAGGGAGAAAGGGGAGCCATTGCGGATCAAAAAGTTCAGGAAGTCATGGTAGAGCTGCCTCTGAGAATGCTTACAGGCTCCAATGTTGTCTCAGGGCCCAAACAGGGGAATTGGGCCTTCCCTGTGCTGGTTCAGTGGCTGGAGCCCTCACTGGGCTTAACTCACGGTGCTGGGAGGAGATAGGTGGTCAGAAAACTTGGTTGGGTATGTGGAGGGTCCTGGCGAGGGGTGAGCTGGTGAGGCTTGGTGGTTTTCGGGGGGGACTGGATGATCGCTTTGAACTCCTTTTATGATACAAATCATGGCAAAGCAACTTTACAGTAAATTAAGTTTCTACAATATTTAGTAGTAGCTTATAAGTGGTGACTGTCAGTTTATGTGCATACGTCAGGAATTTTCAGAAAAATGAATACAAGACATAGTCACCCAGACGATGAACACTACTAACAGCAATTATTATATGATACAATCACACTTGTAGCTATATTCTGGGGTGGTGTTAGCGCAGTGGATAAGACACACGTCTGTGGTGTGGGAGACCCGGGTTCGAATCCACTGTGAGATACCAATGTGTCCCTGAGCAAGACACTTAACCCCTAGTTGCTCCAGAGGCGTGCGACCTCTGACATATATAGCAATTGTAAGTCGCTTTGGATAAAAGCGTCAGCTCAATGAATAAATGTAAATGTAAATGTAAATTTGTAGTTCTGTATGTTTTTTCAGGGTTGGCATCATCTCTTCTAATGTGTTCTGGATCCAGACTGGAGCTTGTGTAAATCCTAGTTACCAGACATACCTCTCTAGTTCCCAACCACCCTGCCACAGACACTGTCTTCAGCCGTAGTCATCTTTCTGTCATGCTTCACGGGGGACAAATGAGGAGATGCTGGAGAATATTTTAACGAGAATTTAATTCAACAAATGAAGGGATACAATCATTGGAATTCAGGAATGACATTTAAAAGCAGACGGGAAAAAAGGGGCAGAACACACTGTAAATACACAGACATCAATGGGACACACCTTTTCATTGGCTCATTAGTGAAACTCTATACTACCTTTTTTAACACCATCACACCTAACCAGGTGCAATACAAGATATCACTTTAAAATTATAATGGGGAGTCTTGCATAGTGGTTCTCAACCTTTTTGGCTCGAAGGCTATCCATAGTTTTTCACAATGTACCCCAGGAAGGTACCCCAGTATAGTATATTTCCTCTAAAGCTGCTTGTTTTCATCTTCTTTATTAACAGAAACTGAGTGCTGATATATTAATTTACCACATTTAATTTTGTAATACTACAAATGTATGTATAAATTCCTTCGAGGAACCATGGTTACATACATAACCTTAGATGCAAGAGAAGGAGACAGGAGCCTGACAGTAATCGGGGCCAACCCGTCCAAAGGCCAAACTTTAGAAGGAGTAAGTCTTGACCCCCAGGAGAGGGGAGATCAGAGGACTCAGGGCTTAGGATATCCTGATCACTGCTTAGCATAAGCTTTTTCTGGCTGGAAGCCTCATCCTCAGTGCACCATGGAGGAAACATGTAACCAGAGGGTTTCTGCCCACTGACTGGCCACCGAGAGGTGCGTGGTAAGCTGCCATAGCCTCCACGTAGACCTTGAGGGTGGAGTGGGTCAACCTCTCGGAGAGCCAACAGGAACTCCAGCACTGTATCAACCTAGCAGTTAACTGGGTCGAGCTGGCGGTCTGCACAACAAGATGTGAAAAGTTTCCACTTCAAGGCATACAGTTTTCTCATTGAGGGAGCTCTGGATTGGAGAACGGCCAGACCAAACAATCTCAGAGACAGCTTGACAGTGAGTGACTGCATTGATGAGCAGGTGACATACTTGCCTGCATCGTGGTTGAATCCTACACTACGCCTAGATAAGTGGTTTTCTGTACTGGAGAAAGCACACTTTTCTTGCCATTAAGTCTTAACCCCAGCTCTTTTATGTAAGCGAGAATGACACCTCGATGCCGAACCTTCATCCTCTCTGACTGAGCTAATATCAATCAACCGTCAATGTGGTTGAGTCGTGAAAGTATGGGGTGAGAGTGCAAGGCCAGAGGAAGATCCGTATTGGTAGGCTTTTGCCCCCAAAAGCAAACCTAAGGAGCTTCTGATGAAGAAGGATGGAGATAAGTGCATCTTTTTGATAGATCTTGACACACCAGTCCTCGGACTTGGCCTGTGCTAACATGCTGAACTTCAGTCCCCTGTCTGAGTGGTTAAAAAAGTGCAGATATAAAAAAGGACACAACACCTCATCCTTCCTTGGAACAGTGAAGTACAGGAGGTCGCGAGCCTCTCAGCACCATCATGTTTCCAGGCAGTAACTGAGAAAAGCGCTCACCAGAGACTGCTGCGCCCTGGAACACTAGCAGGGTTGGCAGATCGATGTCCTGAAGGCACTGAGGAGAGATGGGCACCGTGTAATGCGGTATACACCACTCTTCCCCAGAGGAGCCTGCCCTCCGAGGTCCTGAGCCACAGCATCAGGACTCTCGTAGCTGAAGTCTCTTAAAAATGACGGTCCTCAGACCCATGTCGTCTGCTAGGAAGACTAGACCAGAGCCTGCTCTGGGCAGGACCCCATGAAGCACACTTGGCAGGGGCTCCCATACCGCCATGTGACCTCCTAAGGGAACCAGTCTCGGGAGACTGGCCAATGGTGCACCTAGAGCCACTAGCTCAGTGCACTGAAGTGGCAGACGGGCAGGGGATGACCGTACTAGTTGCTCTAGAGACCTCCGTAGATGTAGCAAGCCTCCTAGCACCGCTACGTTTCCGGGCGGTAACTGAGAGAAGCGCTTTCCGGAGACCATTCCAATCCTCGGAGCATGCCTGGTGAGAAATTGTGCAGCAACAACGAGCTCTGCCTCAGAGGGTGAAGAAACCACAGCGCCTTGAGAACGAGCTCTAGATCTAGTGAACACGGGTGGAGATAGGACAAGCCATCTCCAACCCGTTCGCCAGATCATGTGCGATTGCCACTATCGCAGTTGCCGCCATGCCGCAGCAGCAGCAAGACCACAACTGCAAGATTGCATGCACGGACACACTCCTGTGTGCCTGGCTCCACTCCTCATTAATGCTGCTGATTATAATATCAGGCATAATATGCTTGTGTAAGTGGTGCTTGTGCATTGCAATTGGCGAGCTCATCGATGCCTTCCACATCAATCTCCTTAGCAAACGCGGGCTTCCAAACCCCCGAGAGCGAGCGCTGGATCTGGTGGTTAAGGAAGAAGATTGGAACGTGCCCATCTACATTCCTTGCAGCGGATCCGACAGCGAACCCGCGAGCACAACCAAAGCTCCGCTTCAGCGAAAGCGGGGCTGGCACCGCGAGAAATGCCGGTGAAGGCTCCCTCCTCAAAGAGGGAACTGCGTGTGTCCCTAACCTTTTTTTTTTTTTTTTGCTGGCAGTGAAAACACACAACCTGAATGCTGCCTGTTCTTTATAGAATATAGTAGGTCATCCGGGTATTCCATGCGTACAGAAAATGTGTGTGCACACTATGCACAGCATACATACTGGATACTGCAGAAATAGTAAGAGTAGTATGATAGTATGGCATTTCGAACACAGCAGGTAAGACTCAAACAGCTCATTTCCTCGATGCTTTACAACATTGACAGCTAATCAAATTTACAGAGTTGTGCTGAGACACTACAATACATTTTGTATTGTTGTTTTATTTAGCTTCAATCTAACCATCTACTTGGTGATCTACTATCACCAAATTTATAAGTCAAATAACCTGCTAGCATAATATGGCTGATTAGCCTGTTATCTCATAATGAGTCATACTTTTAGCCGATTAGCCAGGTATCTTAAAATACTATGAACTCAATAGCCTTCTAGATTAGCATATATGTTACACATACAGTATTATGCCATATTATTAAAATTATTACAGGCTATCAGTTTACAGTCTCTCTCTTATTCTTGAGCAAATTTATTGCTGACTCATGCACTACACAGATTTTAGGCCAATCCAGTGTTCTCTAAATTGAGTATGTCACATTGATTGAGTATTATTAACATAAAGCTTCTGAAAAACATGTAAAACTTTGTTCATTTGCCATCTGTTAGAATTGCGCTTAGATTAAAAAGTGGATGTTTCTCAACAGACTATGCCAAAGGATTAATGTGCTGGCCTTACAAAAATACTACAAAGAGAAGAAAAACTTAAAACCGGTCTGCCCAGGCCAAAATACACAGGGATCCTTTCTCAATGGCTGCCGATAGTGGATTTGACAGATCTGCACTGGACTGTGGGATTTGGATGATCACTTGAAGACGCCATAAAAGATTAGCACAACACAAGGTAGCCAACTTCAAGAAACAGCAATACCAGCAGGTGGGTCATTATCATTTCTCAACATGCTGGTTCTACTTTTAACTATCATGGTGACTAAACTCATAGTTATCTATTTTCCTCTGAGGCTCTTTCAGGGAGATAGTGAACAAAAACAGAAAAAAAGACAGGCACAACAGTATCCTTCATTCTCTTGCCTGGCAGATGTTTACCATACTATTAGCAGCTGTGATAGGACAGGTATGTTCTTGAGCTAAAAGGTGGATCTGCATGACAGCCAAAGAGAAAAGAAATAGCCCATATACCACAGGCATTTCTATTTATATCCTCCAATGAGTGCCGCAGGCCCATCGGGTCTCTGAAAGGAGACACGTACAACATGCCCCTCAGCACTATGTGCTAATACCTCAGTGTTCGTTTCTCTTTGACGCTTTGTCATATTTCTCATATTTGATCAGTATAGCCCTACTCTCTGTGTTTTTGCATTGTCAGTTTGGATTGGGCTAAGCACTGACATCTGGTAAAAAAAATCTACATTTCTAAGAAAATTAAGGAAACCTGTTTCTAATCAATGAGAGCATTATGTTTTTGCAAAAAGTCAGATTATTGAATTTAGTAGCTATATGTAATAATGTGGTTTTACTGATCTCATAATGAATTTTGAATTTTATTTATTTTTTTAACATTGCTGTATATCGCAGAGGCATACTTATACACTCAACACATAAGATGACAACTGCAGTCCTGCCTTAACAGACTAGGCACAAGAGTTTGAGCACAACATTTCTTCGGAGGATGCAACAGTCATTGATGATACACTCTGCAGTGTTTAAAAATAAATAAATAAATAAATAAATTCAGCATAAATATTGCTGAATCCTGATCTACTCCACTTTTATGTAAGTCTGCATGCCTGCATCTTTAGAGTTTGCTTTCTTTTAATTCAGCTAACAGCTCATGCCATGACCTCTAGTAATCTATTTAGTAGAAGAATTTGCAGGTTAGAGTTCACCAAACTTGAACTTTGAGTGCAGCAAAATGCAGAAGTTAATCACATGAGTTTGCGGTCTGCAGCATTCCCATATGAAGGGAACTGAATGAAATGAAAAGTGTCACGACAGCCAGTCTAATTTGTTGTTGTGGCATGGCAAAGCTCAGTATGGCGGATGTATATTGAAGTCCTGCCACACAATTAAAAAAGCTTTTATTCACAATTTATTTTACCAATGGCATAATTTTAGGCATGCTTAAATGACCAGTTTTACCAGATTATAATAATAATTTTAAGTTTCACTGTTTTTAGAATTTGAGAATGCAGTTGAATTTTACAGTGGTAGTGCAAAGCTGGTTTGTTCTCTGGTATCAGTGTGAGAATGGGAGATTGTCTCCAGCGAGTCATATTTAGCTTGCAGACACTTCAAGTATTCCCTTGAGTTCACTGGAGACAGGTAACTTTTCTTTGCCTCCCATCCACCCCCACCAACCCCCCCACACACACACCTTGGCTCACCTGAGAATTTAATTATACTTTCTGAAATGCCCTCCTCAGATTTTGTGACTGCGTCAACTGCTCGTCCATCCTCAAGTTTGTCCGCAGGGGAAATTTTGAACCTTTTTGAGTCTTCAGAGCTCAGGTTTCTGTAGAGGGTATCATAAATGATAGTTTATGGCTCAGAGGAATCTTTATCCTGCCACCTACCACAGCTATGAAAGGGCTTCCCCGAGTAAAGAATTGAATGGGTGGAGCTAGAAGCAAATGCTGACGAAGAGTTTTCATATAGTTTGAACAACCAGAAGCATTTTGTCTCACAGTTACTCTGGATTTTGTTTCCCTGATTCATGGATCACATTTCCATTTAACTTGAGAGCTGAACGATGATATAACTGATTTCGTTACTATATTATATTACAATATAGTATACTATATTACAATATAGTATACTATATTGTTTATTTGTTATATTCGTAACAAATAAACAAAATATACTTTTATATGCCCTAATAGTCTTTTATCAAACAAATCTGCTGATATGATTTATTTTATTTGTTTAATTATTGTAATTTATGTTTTATAACCTACTTACAAAAAAATCTTTTTTATTATTATTATTATTTATTATTATTATTATTATTTAATTTTTTTATATATATGCATGGACAAGTTTCTTTTCTGCAAAAATTTCATTTTCAGAAATATCTCTGTGTGTGAATGAAACCACCTTTTGTATAAACCTCTTTTAATACTAGTTATTGTCATATCTAAATACAGTTTGAACTAAAACCTGTTCTAAAGAATTTCAGAACCAAAATTATTTTTGTTTCCCTTTTAACCTTTAATTAAAAACATATATGTTACTCAACTACACATCACTTCACAATTTCTATTTCATGCCAACTTTAAAGTTGTTGTATTTGCTAAAACACTCTGTTTGTTTGTTTTGCAAAAACAACATTTTCAGAAATATCTGTATATATGTGAACAAGTCTACATTACCTACCCACAAATAAACCTATATTTTAAACTACCTGGTCTCATGGCATAAACATACCTGGGGGCACTTTTTAGCAAGACACAAAATACATACCGAAAAATAAATATCACTTCAGTTTCCAAAAGAAATGAACACTAGAGGCAGTAAACATCAGACACCTTTTATTCCTTTACATACACATTTACAGAGTTTCGATTATTAAAGTGTAATTTTTAGTGGTCGGTCGATATTGTGTGTGTATATATATATATATATATATATATATATATATATATATATATATATATATATATATATATATATATATATATTTTTTTTTTTTTTTTTTTTTTTTTTTTTTTTTTGAAAGCGATATCTTGGAGAGCCAGGGGAGAAAGCCGATATAATAATAATAATAATAATAATAATCATAATAATATTAATAATAATAATAATAATAATAATAATAATAATAATAATAATAATAATAATCATAATACTAGTTATTATTATGATTATTATTATTATTATTATTATTATTATTATTATTATTATTAGTGGTGCTTGCCGGAGGCAAGGCATCACTATTATTATCTCACATACTTATTATTCTTCTTATTATTCTTACTTCTTCCGTACGAATTTCGGCGCGTAACTTGTCCCGCAGTTTTTGACACAGACCAACGAAACAGGCGTCAAATCGTGCGGCCTAGTCGGGAATGGTGTGCTATGACTTTTATAAGCGATCGGGCGTACGATGTTCGTACACCGGGCGAAAAAACGGGCGAAAAATCGCATAGACAATGCATTGCGGCCAACTTTGACGGATCGTAGCTCCGAGAGAGAATTTCGCAGAAACATGTGAATCACCACATTTGGAGAGGCTATCAGGCTGTGCGCGATCATACCCCGCAATGGGGTATAAGTTGTACCCCTGGGGCGCAAGAGCCCCCCAAAGTTGCCCCATTCTAAGCCAATGGTGAGGGATCGCCCATGAAACAATGCGTTTTTCCTACTGTGGGAAATTACATAGGGATTTTGCATTGAACATAACTATGGATCACATAGTCATAGAGACAAGGGGGTGGGCTCATTTGAATCAGGCAACCAATCAGACTCTCATGATCATTATAAAGCTTTCAAGCCACGCCCTAGCAACCATATAGAGCACCATAGCAACAAGCTCCATAGACTTCCATTGAAAAATATAAAATGAATAACTTTGGATAGAAGTGTCATAGAAACATGAGGGTGGGCTCGTTTGACTCGGGGCAGCAAATGGCCAATCACGAATCACCTTCAACACTTCATAGCCACGCCCTAGCAACCATTTGGACCTCCCTAGCGACCAAAAGCATAGAGAGATATCTTCAAATCTGAATATCATAAAGGCATGGGGGTTGGTTTATATCATTCATACTAGCAAGCAGACTTCGGAGTATCATCATTGGCAGTTGCCAGGCCACTCCCTAGCAACCAAACATACTACCCTAGCAACCATTTTGCAAGATCTATATCTCCACATCAGAACATCCTAGAGACATGGGGGTTGGTTTATATTGGCGAGCAGCCTTTGGAGTATCATCATTGGCAGCTGCCAGGCCACTCCATAGCAACAAAACGGAGTACCCTAGCAACCGTTTTGCACGACCTATATCTCTGCATCAGAACATCGTACAGACATGGCGGTTGGATTTTTTGACTCATGCTTGCACACTGGACTTCCAACATGCTAGTCATGCTAGCAGTGATTAGCTACATGCTAATAGTGATTAGCTAAGTGCTCAAATGGGCTAAGAACTCTATAATAACTACATAGTGACCATCTGTGACAACTACCAACCACCTAGTAACATCATAGCAACCACCCAGGAGACCATAGCAACTGCCTAGCAACCAGCCAAAACACCCTAGCAACCGCCTAGCAACACCTTAGCAACCACCCCAAGTACCATAGCAACTGCCTAGCAACCACCCAGGTTACCATAGCAACCGCCCTAGCAACCACCCCGATTACCCTAGCAACCACCCTGGGTACCCTAGCAACGGCCCTAGCAACCATCATGGGGACCCTAGCAACCGCCCTAGCAACCACCCCGGGTACCCTAGCAACCACATAGCAACACCCTAGCAACCGCCCCGATTACCCTAGCAACCACCCCGGGTACCCTAGCAACGGCCCTAGCAACCATCATGGGGACCCTAGCAACCGCCCTAGCAACCACCCCGGGTACCCTAGCAACCACATAGCAACACCCTAGCAACCGCCCCGATTACCCTAGCAACCACCCTGAGTACCCTAGCAACGGCCCTAGCAACCATCATGGGGACCCTAGCAACCGCCCTAGCAACCACCCCGGGTACCCTAGCAACCACATAGCAACACCCTAGCAACCACCCCAATTACCCTAGCAACCAACCTGGGTACCCTAGCAACGGCCCTAGCAACCACCCTAGCAACCACCCCGGGTACCCTAGCAACCACACCTTAGCAACAGAGGGGCGAGTTTTGCCACTGCAAGCACCACTCACATTTTCTTCAGGAAATGTACCTTCTAGTTATTATTATTATTACTATTTATTAATATTTAATACATTTTAAATCATTTGACAAAGGATAAAAAAAATATTATTGTGTAAAATAAACAAACTTATATTTTAGATGACAAAGTATTTTTCTTACGGGAAGTTTGTGTGCATTGGGAATCATATTTTTCAAATAAAACCAGGGTAACACAATTTTTTTTATACAGCACAGAGTGAAAATGACATGAATATGACAGTGGGCAAATGCATAAAGTGATTAATGTTTAAAGTTTATAAACATTCAATTCGCACGGACCAACTGTCACACAGAACACGCGATCATGTTGGAAAAAATGCCCACTTCAGAAGATCTCACAGCTGGATTTGACTAAAGTTTGCAAGGTTTGTTAAATTAAATGTTCATTAGCCATTCAAAGATTTGCTTAAATTATATAAATGATTATTTGCTTAATGCTGATGGCAAACAAGAAAGTATTATAATGTTTGCCTTTCTATTACTAATAATATAAAAGCAATCATTATAATACTTTTTCTATGTTAATTCCTTTGTTTAACTATTCCATCTGATTATTAGACAGACTTCTATCCATATTAGACAGAACTGTTACTGACGACAGTAAACAAGAGTGAGCACTGTGTGAAAAAAAAAAAAAAAAATCCTGTCTCGAACAAACTTATCGAGTGATGCCGATATTTGAAAAATGCCAAATATCAGCCAATATATCAGCCATGCCGATATATCGGTCGACCACTAGTAATTTTGGCACAACTACTTAAAGAATATCATATTATAACTTCAGAACAATATTTATGTGATGGGAGTTTTGAAAACTGATGCTTTTTAATGTTTGCATTGCACATACCCAGCTTCATATCTATGGGTTTACCTAGATGGAAAATTTGAGTCGTAATTGAGAGGCCAGGAGCTCCGGTTTGAACAAAGCTGAAATGGGCCAGTTGCATCAACAAATGTTTTTTTTTTTTTTTTTTTTTTTTTTTTTTAATCAGTTTTGCATTAGATTACACTATTGGGTATGTTTAGGGTTGGGTTTGGTGTAGAGCATATTTCCAACACGATAGAGCATTAACTTTTAGTGACAGATATTTTAATTCTGAATCGCTGTAATTCGTACCTGAAGCAACATAACAAAAACCCAGCAATATGTAATTATCAACATAATAAAAACGTGCCAGGGTTCATTTATTGAACCTGTGTTTTAGTGCCACTCAGTGGACATTTATCTTTGAAGCTGCGGCTAAATGAGCAGTAAGGTACGTAAAAACAGTGTTGTACAAAAAGTACACAGAGGTAAATATTTTTTTATGAGACCAGGTTGATTTTAAAACTGATTTAGCATCTTGTAAATGAAAATCAAAGGAAAATCTAGTGTTAAAATGCATTTTTATTTTATAGATGTTTACGGTGATCTTTAATTGCTGGATGTTGGAAACTGTGTTCTACAGGCCTTCAAATTAAGACAGAGACTGTGAGGTTCACATTTATTCTCTACGCCTCGAGGTGATGGTGAGCATGTTGATGCAGACGTCAGTCTTGTCATGTAGCACGCTATCGGCATGTGTCAGGCTCTCATTTGCTGCCAGATAAAGCTTGGCCAGATGCCTAGTCTCATCACCCGTGCGGGGCTGCGTGCCGCCTCACCTGTAAGAGCTGAGATCCCACTAAAACAATATTGCCTTATGTGCCAGAAATCATAAACCGCATTTGTCACGTATGCCAGGAGAATTTATAGCCGGCTTATGCGCTTGGTGACACAAAACCTATCGTTTACACTCCGGGGCTGTTACATATATTTGTGTAATATGCCAAATTGAGCAGTTTAACCTTCATGTTTTGATTAAGGTCTGTGAAACCTTTTGAATATATGGTGAAGTAGCATGTTAAAACTTCATAACTTTATTCAAATAGTATGAGAACTGGATAGTATAAGAATGTGATAGCATGCATCAAACTAGAAAATAAGAAACATTACATAAGAAACATGAATAAATGCAGTTTATTTTTGGAAAGAGATAAATACTATTTTTTATATAGGAAGAATGCATAAACTTAAAGGTCAGTAAAGGCTTTTACATTCTTAAAAAAAAAAAAAACATCCTGAATAAATGCATCACAGTTTCCACGGAAATATTATGCATCACAAAGGTTTTCAACAAAAATTGTTTCTTGAGAAGCAAATCAGTATATTAGAATGATTTCTGAAGGACACGTGACTCTGAAGACTGGAGTAATGATGCTGAAAATTCTGCTTTGCATCACAGGAATAAATTACATTTAAAACATTAAAAACCCTAACATCAAATCTCTTAAAAATCTCTAAAATCTTTTTTTTCTTTTTTTTTAAGTTTAAGTAACTGCATTCTTTCTAATGGATTAGTGTGTATTTCACATAACACGACTAGCACGGCCTACTTGTGTTTACAAAATGTTTGCTGAGTCTTGACTTTTCTGCAGTACATGTGCAAACATGTGAAATGCAGGCTACAGGTGTTGTTTGACAAGTGCAGTTCTGCATAGCTTTTCCCTTTCCTTTTTTTTATGTTTGTCAAAAGTCTGCAAATCTCTTAAGTCTCATATTTGAACAATGTTTTGTATGTCATCGACAGTGCCCATACAGCAGTAACGTCACTCATGTTTATTTTGTGAAGGCATGTGAGTTCATTGGGTGGAGAAGTCTTCAACAGGTTGCTACTGAAGGTAATGTACCAGAGTTTTGTTACCATCACAATGTCCAGAGGGTTTATTCTTAATATAGGCCTCTTCACCATGAATCATGATCTTTTGAGTTCTCTTAAAAATAATGAGTTAATTGGTGGTGGGTGGTTGCTGTTGAATTGATTAACAGCTCAGCACAAACCTGCGCTAATGTCGCTGACCTACAAAATTGCTCAAGTTTCAACACTTTCTGCAGCTACTGCAAGTGGAATTTTTATTTTTTCATAATGGTCATAATGGTTTAGTGAAGTTGCATATTATCACAAGAATGGGGTTCCCTGCGTACACGTGAGGTAACTTCCCTGCAGTGTAGCATCATAGTGGGCTGTAGGAGAACCCTTGACCTCTATTACTGCCTTCATTGTTAATTTAGCTATCAATTTGATCTGTTTCTTCGTAAATGCCTTAAAGGGTTAGTTCACCAAACATTGTTAAAAATCAACTTTGTTCACTATACTTGTGGTACAAGTGTGGTTACTTTGTCCACCGTACATCCGAGATGGTGGACAAAGTAAGACAGATGTCCACCAAATGCCAAACTCTATTTTGTATTGAGTCTCCAACAGTATATGATCTGTGAGTTGCTGTCTATTCATACCACATTTTTCCATGTCATTTAATGCTGCTTTAAAAGGTGGCTGACTATGTAAGCAGTAGACCGTGAAGTAGTTTGTTATATTTATGAGCACAGCGCAAGTATTTATCTTTTTTTTTTTTTTTTTTTTTCAACAGGGAAGCTTATTTATGCGAATGTGCAAATCTTTGGATTCATTAAGCACTGTAAATAAATAACTAGAAGAATAATTAAATGCAGTAAATGGTATACATTGATATATTACCAAATACATAAATGAAAAAAGACGAGACACCAATAAATAGAGCTGTGAAATGATTTGGATATGAGTACTAATGACTTTTGATAGGAGATTTTTATTTTATTATTAAATAATTAATTTTTAAATTGAGGTCTCTCGTAAAAAATCTAGAAGTATTTCAGTTAATGAAAACATGTCTAATGGTTTTAATTTAACAACACTGCAGGCAAAAAAAAAAATCTTGTAATCTCATGGCTGTCATGTTAGACAATTGAGATATTAAAGAGCAACTCTGCTTTGTGATTTTTCTTTGTGTAACAATGACTGAGCTGCCCCTGAAGCAAGTTAAACTCCAGGTGCAGATAGAGAAAGTAATCAGGATAGTATAATCAGTCTATAGTGAAATGACTAGTTGCCCGTCTGTGTTTTCTCAGCTGGCCAGTTTTGCTGTTTAAAACCAAAAGCACCTGTGCAGAGAAGTAAATACCAAGAAAGAAAAAAAAAAGACTTCTGTTGACAGCAATTTTAAGGCATCAGGTGTGCTCCAAATGTGTCCTTTCCAAAAGGATACTGCATTTTGGCCAAATGTATCCTATATGGAGAAGTCAATCCAATAATAATAATAAATAAATACATGTGAATAATTTTTTGTTTTTGTATTTTTCTTTTCAAATATTTGTAATATTTAGATTTTTTCTTTTCTTTTGTTTTTCTTTTGTTTCTCTGACATGAGCAGGGATTAACTGAGGAACACAACATGGAGGTTCTTATGGGTGACTCACTCCCTGACAGCGAGTGTCGCTGTTGGACAGTGTTTTCTCTACTTCCTGTTGGCCTTCTGTAGCTAATCGTTGCTCCGTGTAGCTGTTTTTATTTTATTTTTTTCTCTAGAATCTTTATCTTTCTATCACTCTCTGTTTTTTAAAGTGATGAAATATAACTTAATTCACACCATATTTCTGATATTATCGATCAATCTTATCAGATAAATTTTGATCGTTCACTTTTATTTTATATCCTTGACGGCAGAACACCTGCAAAGCATTAGCACTCGTTAGCTTGTCATTAGCGTTTTCATTCGAACCTATCGCTGTTTTCTTTTCTCCTCTCCTCTCTCTCACTCCAATTTTTCACAAGTTCATCAAACAACTGTGGTACGAATATTTCATCAAGCACGGTGAGTAATGGCTTCTCCTGCTATTGTTATTTGCACCTCTTGTCACATGTACAGTTTATCTATCTCTGTCGCAGATGAGGGATTCACATGTGATAAATGCAGGGAAATAGTTAGGCTGACAGAGTAGACATGCATCCAAACTTTAATTGAGGACAGTAAGAATGTTAGGGCTCTAGATACGGCCTTGGATGCATCTAGCTCAGGGATTCCTGTACATTGTTTCGGTTCCGGCAACAGAGCCCATGCAGCAGGGCAACTGGGTGACAGTGAGGCAGCCTATTCGTGGGTCAAAACACAGCTCTACCGCTCTTCTGTTTCGATCAAAACATTAAACAGGTTCTCCCCACTCCCCAGTGATGCACCCACTGAGAAACCTGATGAAAGTGCTCTAGTTATTGGTGATTCTATTGTGCGGAATGTGAATATAGAGACACCAGCCATCATAGTCAAATGTTTACAGGGAGCCAGAGCGACATCTTGGCAAATGTAAAAGTGCGGGCTAATGCTAAACGTAAATACAGTAAGATTGTTATTCATGCCGGCGCTAATGATGTTCGACTTCGCCATTCGGAGATCACTAAAAATAAAATTAAAGAGGTGTATGAACTTGCTAGCACGATGTCAGACACTGTAATATGCTCTATACTTGACTAACTGGGGCCCAGGTCAGGAAGCAGACAGACTGGCTAAACCGACCGTCTGCTAGCTGCCTCACGTCACAGAGGTCAGTTAATTCTCAGCACATAGAGACGCTTTCACCTAGATATCACACTATAGAGACTGTGTCTGTGTCCCGAACTAGAAAATACAAAAAATGTCTAAACCAAGTTAAGATTAACAATTTAATTGCGGTTCAACAAATAAAAAACAGATGCCATACTGATAAACAAATGATAAATCTTGGCTTATTGAATATCAGATCCCTTTCTACGAAAACACTTTTTGTAAATAATATGATCACTGATCATAATCTAGATGTGCTCTGTTTGACAGAAACCTGGCTAAAACCTGATGATAACATTATTTTACATGAGTCCACCCCCCAAGATTACTGTTCTAAACATGAGCCGCGTCTTAAAGGCAAAGGGGGAGGTGTGTGACGATGTGTGTTAGGGAAAACTCAAGGAGAGGGTAAGATCCAATTGCAAGTATGATTTAATGACAAAAAGGGTAATCCAAAACAAACAGTGCTAGGAGACAAACAAAACAAAAGAGGGAACCGGATGAAACGGAACGGGAACTCGGAGGAACGAGAAGGTAAGGGGAAGTCTCGGGAGACGAGAACATAGTACACACAGGGTAAGGACTCCATACAAACAGAAGAAGGACAGCTATTTATAAGGAGACTAATGACAATAGATTTCCTGCACCTGTGCGATTAACTGGAGTGCAATTACTGTGAAGACAGGACCAGACTAGAGGAATTATAGGGCCTCACTTGGGAACACCCAGGAAAACAGAGCCTGACAGCGTGACAAAGTTTTCAGGATTTCTCAGAGGCCAGGCTTCAGGTATAACTCGTTTGAAGTAATGGTGCTTCACATAACATTATCCAGAGAAACAAATGTTAATGATAAATCCCCTGTTATGTTTGTACTGGCTAGTGTATACAGGCCACCAGGGCATCATACAGACTTTATTATAGAGTTTATGATTTTAAATCCGAGTTAATTCTGGCTGCAGATAAAGTTTTAATAGTTGGTGATTTAAATAAGTATGGAAGAACCATCACTTCTTCCACAAAAGACTGCTTTTTAAGTTATCTTCCTGATGTATCCAAATTTCTTAGCATATCCAAAACCTCAGAACAACAGCAATTGGAGGACGGAACGTACAGATGAAGCCTCGGCCACACCTGAATGGAACCAATGGTGCTGGATGAGTCAGAGGAAGCCAGAGGGGATAGTGTGATGCTCTCTCGAGCCGCAAAAAACGATCCACCCAAATCTGGCCAACCTTTCCAACTCTGCTTCAACACCTTGGTGTGAAGGTGCCATTCCCGAGCCTCAGCCCCTGCCTCAGCAGGATGTCTGCTCTCACAGTGCGTCTCAAAACAGTATGTAGTACAGGAGTGCTCTGAAGAAAAAAAAACGAGAATTCAGTCTCCCATGAGAGGAGGAGTCCGAGCTCCGAGCAGCATGCTCATAGGCGACCCTTTCCGAAAAGGGGAGAACTGCTAACTACCACGAGAATAGCCCACACAGCCCCCCATGTTGAGGGGCGGTGCTTGAGGTGTATAACAAATACACACTGGTTGAATGAAGCGCAAGGAACCTCGGGGCTAATCATCTTAAGCAAGGGAACGAAGCGGAGCGCGTAACCCTTACCGTACAGGATTTCAGAAAGTGTTCAGAGTCGTGCGTGCACACTTACCACTTACGTGGATTTCAGACAGTGCGCAAAGCGTTAACGTGCACACTGACCACCATGTGGTTTGAGAAAGTACACAGGATTAGTGTGTGTACTGAAAGATTACCTGACAATCCACAGTATGTGGGAGCTCACGTTCAGAGAGACCTGTGAAGCCTACTATCTGATAACCACAATATGTGGGAGTTCACCTACAGAGAGGCCTAGAGAGGCCTACTACCTGTTACCAGATAACCACCTCAGTGTAAACTGAAAGTAATATGGAACTCGACTCCAGGGATGCCTGGTGAGGCCTACTACCTGACAACCACAAACCGTGGGAGCTCGTTTTTTATATTTTATTTTGAGGAAACGCACAGTATGTGGGAGCTCGCCTTCAGAGAGACCTGGTGAAGCCTACTATCTGAAAACCACAATATGCTATTTAGTGGAAACGCACAGTATGTGGGAGCTAAATCTCCAGGGAGGCCTGGTGAGGCCTACTACCTGGCAACCACAGTATGTGGGAGCTCACCATCAGAGAGGCCTGGTGAAGCCTACTACCTGATAACCACAATATGTGGAAGTCCACACAGCCCCTCATGTTGAGGGAAGCGATGCTTGAGGTGTATGAAAAATACACACTGGTTGGATGAAGCCCAAGGAACCCCGGGGCTAATCATCTTAAGAAAGGGAACGAAGCGGAGTGCGTAACCCTTACCGTACAGGATTTTAAAAAGTGCGCAGAGTCTTGCGTGCACACTTACCACTTACGTGGATTTGAGACAGTGCGCAAAGTGTTCACGTGCACACTGACCACCATGTGGTTTTGAGAAAGTACACAAGCTTAGCGTGGCCAGACATCCATGAAATTCCCTGCAGTGCTGTGCCAATTCTGATGATCAGCCAGGCTCTTTAAAGGAAACTCACAGAGTTGTTAGTAGACATATAACCACCAGCAACATAACACCCATAAGCAGGTAAAGCAAGGGTTATGTACCCACCCACCCTCCTGTACTGGAGTCCCACTTGCGGGGCGCCCCCTTCTGGTCCGGACCGTCAGTAAGGCAGTTACTATGAGCATAGAACCAAGCAAAACACATAGGTCCAGGAAAGGAGACTGTTATGTGAGAAACTTTCCACCTAACCTCGATCAGGTAGAGAGCTGGTGGCGACAGGGGAATTAGGCAGGGGAGGATAAAAACAGAAGTTAAAACAGAGGTAAAAAACATCCAAAGACACTAGCCTTCTGCGCCCGTCTACGATCCTCAGATCGAGATGGGCCAGGACCCCTTTGTTGTTCGGGCTCGGACCTGGACCTTCGTGGAATGAAGGATTTAAAGGAAGCGGAGCACGCCCTTGCCTCCCTGAACTTTTCGACCACCATCTCGACGGAGGTACCAAAAAGCTCAGAAGGCGAGACCGGAGCATCGAGAAGAAGATAAGTGACGGGTCCTACGGGCGCGTATTTATAGTCGCGCCGGTAGCGACGTCAGAGGCTGTCGCCGGCCAACATGTTGGCGTTTTTCAAAGTATGCTTCAGACACAGGTCACAACGAGGTGTTCCCCATAGTGTCCCTTCAGAGGACGCAGTTCGAAGTTCCCTTGACAGGGAACAGTATGACACCATGGTGGAGGAAAACAAAACTAGATGTATTTCGTTTTGCTTGGCGGGAAAGTAACCTATCCTACAGAAAAGCATTAAAAACTGCTAGATCCGATTACTTTTCTTCTCTTTTAGAAGAAAAAAAACATAACCCCAGGTATTTATTCAATACAGTGGCTAAATAAAAAAATAAAAATAATAAAGCCTCAACGAGTGTTGACATTTCCCAACATCACAGCATTAATGAATTTATAAACTACTTTACTTGTAAAATCGATACTATTAGAGATAAAATTGCAACCATTCAGCCGTCAGCTACAGTATTGCATCAGTGCACTATAGACCCCCTGAGGAACAGTTCCACTCATTCTCTACTATAGGAGAGGAATAATTGTATAAACTTGTTAAATCATCCAAACCAACAACATTTATGTTAGACCCTATACCATCCTAAAATAGGTGCTTCCAGAAGTCATAGATCCTCTTCTGACTATTATTAATTCCTCATTGTCATTAGGATATGTCCCCAAAACCTTCAAACTGGCTGTTATTAAGCCTCTCATCAAAAAAACACAACTTGACCCCAAAGAACTAGTTAATTATAGACCAATCTTGAATCTCCCTTTTCTGTCCAAGATACTAGAAAAGGTGGTATCCTCACAATTATATTCCTTCTTAGAGAAAAATGGTATATGTGAGGATTTCCAGTCAGGATTTAGAACGTATCATAGTACTGAGACTGCTCTCCTTAGAGTTACAAATGATCTGCACTTATCATCTGATCGTGGTTGTATCTCTCTATTAGTTTTATTGGATCTTAGTGCTGCGTTTGACACAATTGACCACAACATTATTTTGCATAGACTTGAACACTTTGTTGGCATTAATGGAAGTGCATTAGCATAGTTTAAATCGTACTTATATGACCGCCATCAGTTCGTAGCAGTGAATGAAGATGTATCATATCAATCACAAGTGCAGTAAGGAGTACCTCAAGGCTCAGTACTAGGGCTGCACAAACTACAGCTAGTCCGAAATGCAGCGGCAAGAGTTCTTACTAGAACCAGGAAGTATGACCATATTAGCCCGGTCCTGTCAACACTGCACTGGCTCCCTATCAAACATTGTATAGATTTTAAAATATTGCTTATTACTTATAAAGCCCTGAATGGTTTAGCACCTCAGTATTTGAATGAGCTCCTTTTACCTTATAATCATCTATGTCCGCTACGTTCTCAAAACTCAGGCAATTTGATAATACCTAGAATATCAAAATCAACTGTGGGTGGCAGATCCTTTTCCTATTTGGCGCCTAAACTCTGGAATAACCTACCTAACATTGTTCGGGAGGTAGACACACTCTTGCAGTTTAAATCTAGATTAAAGACCCATCTCTTTATCCTGGCTTACACATAACACACTGATATGCTTTTAATATCCAAATCCGTTAAAGGATTTTTAGGCTGCATTAATTATGTAAACCGGAACCGGGAACACTTCCCATAACACCCAAAGTACTTGTTACATCATTAGAAGAATTGCATCTACGATAATATTAGTCTGTTTCTCCCTTATTCCGAGGTCACCATAGCCACCAGATCCAGTCTGTATCCAGATCAGAGGGTCACTGCAGTCACCCGGATCCAGTACGTATCCAGACTAGATGGTGGATCAGCACCTAGAAAAGACCTCTACAGCCCTGAAAAAGACAGCGGAGACCAGGACATCTAGAGCCCCAGATACAGATCCCCTGTAAAGACCTTGTCTCAGACGACCACCAGGAGAAGACCACAGGAAACAGATGATTCTTCTGCACAATCTGACTTTGCTGCAGCCTGGAATTGAACTACTGGTTTCTTCTGGTCAGAGAAGAACTGGCCCCCCAACTGAGCCTGGTTTCTCCCAAGGTTTTTTTCTCCATTCTGTCACCGATGGAGTTTCAGTTCCTTGCCGCTGTCACCTCTGGCTTGCTTAGTTGGGGTCACTTCATCTACAGCGATATCGTTGACTTGATTACAAATAAATGCACAGACACTATTTAACTGGAAAGAGATGACATCACTAAATTCAATGATGAACTGCCTTTAACTATCATTTTGCATTATTGACACACTGTTTTCCTAATGAATGTTGTTCAGTTGCTTTGACACAATGTATTTTGTTTAAAGCGCTATATGAATAAAGGTGACTTGACTTGACTTGACAACATGGAAAACACACAGTGTAGTTAAAGCTCAATATAGTTTCACTTGCATACTCTGCATGTAAATGTGTTTTCAACAGACTTTTGCTTTTAGGGTAGGTATAAACGGTACAATTAGAATCTGCAATCAGACTAAATTTAATCAACAGAGAATGAATTCCTTGTGGCCTGTTGCATTGCAACTGACTCCTGAAAAAAGCTTGAGATTATGCAATGTGACGTGCCACGACCCTGTAATTTGAGAGTGAGAGTGCTAATGTAATTAAATCCTCAGGTCAAGAAACTTGCTGCGATTGTAGAAGAAACCTCCGTAGGCATAATAAAAACATAATGAGAATGGGAGAAAACAGCACGTACACACTGGCAGTGAGAGCAGCATTGGCTAATTGTGCATTGTGTACTAAACCTCACATGATGTGCTCATCTGCTCTAGATGAGATCAGGCACTTAACAGCAGCTTAAACAAGAGTCCATCCTCTGTTTTCCAATCAATACAGTGGGAAAGAAAAACAGTTTCTTTAGCAGTGAATTATGTGATTTTACTGTAAAATGCTGTTTAATTAATCCATCCAAATACTCTATGCATCTATCATTATGTCTATAGTTCTGTATAGCAGTCTATCTATTGTATTTAGCATTTTATTTAATCCATCCTTCCATTCCACCCATCTATCCAAATACACAATGTATTTATCCTTTTTTCTAGCGAGCTCTCATTCCATCCATCCAAATTCACAATGTTTCTGTCGTTTTATCTAGCTATGTCTTATTACATCCAAATACACAGTGTATCTATTGTTTTATGTAGCTGTCTCTCATTCCATCCATCCATCCATCATTTCAAATATGCAATGTACCTCTACTAGCTTTCTAGAATTCTGTATCTCAATCCATCCATCCATCCATCCATCCATCCACCCACCCCAGATCCAAAAACTCTTATATTGTGGGCATATTTTCACCTGATTCTGATTGATGACCGGACAGATGACTGATAGTTGCTTATTTAATATTATTTTTATGTTATGGAAAATCTAGATTAAGTAAATCAGAATGTAAAACAGAGGCTTATGTTTAGAGTTAATGTCACTCCTCTGTCCTCAGTGTTTTTTGCTTGCCTGTTTAATAGAGGCGCATGATAAACAGACTGATGGGAAAAAAAGATCCAGATTTTATTTTATGGACAGGTCTAATAATATTTAAAAACCCCTGTAAAAGTGAGCAGAAACAGGAAATGGTTTAACCTGACACTTACAAGATGAGGAAGTGGGTACTTGCATAGGCTCTGGCACTCCCTTCTATAAATGACCATTTAGTCTGGGATTTTTTGGAATTGCATTTAGGACTATCATCTTCAAGGTTCTGTGAAGGTTCTTGGATAATATTTGTCTTTATATAGTGTCTCTGCTGTACCATTTCATCCCAAAATGATTTATATGGAAATGGCTGCTTCTCAAGATTAAAAATTAAATTTTGATTGATTTCAAGAATGGAATGTGGAATGTGACCAAAATCCACTTGTTTAATTGTCCTATCATTGCTACAAGGAACTTGTGGTAAGGTAATTGCAATGAATACTGGCTTTGTTCCTTAGAGTTAAACAGTTCAAAATCACTTTTAAGGAAACAAACGCCTGTACAATAGACAAAGCGGGACTGTGTTGCGCTTCCACAACATTTGCTGCAAGATAATATCATAAGGTTGCAGACAGAGGACAACAGTGTCAGAGGTCAGGTCAAAGGTCAGACGTGGACATGGACAGGTGCAGAATGGAGACCACTTTAATAACTGAGTGTAGGCTTTTGCTTTGTTTTGTAAACCTGAAAGAAAAAGAGGAAATAATTTTGGTCTAGTCACCTTTATTTAAATAGCGCTTTAAACAAAATACATTGCGTCAAAGCAACTGAACAACATTCATTAGGAGAGCAGTGTGTCAATAATGCAAAATGACAGTTAAAGGCAGTTCATCATTGAATTCAGTGATGTCATCTCTGTTCAGTTTAAATAGTGTCTGTGCATTTATTTGCAATCAAGTCAACGATATCGCTGTAGTTGAAGTGACCCCAACTAAGCAAGCCAGAGGTGACAGCGGCAAGGAACTGAAACTCCATCGGTGACAGAATGGAAAAAAAAAAACCTTGGGAGAAACCAGGCTCAGTTGGGGGGCCAGTTCTCCTCTGACCAGACGAAACCAGTTCAATTCCAGGCTGCAGCAAAGTCAGATTGTGCAGAAGAATCATCTGTTTCCTGTGATCTTGTCCTGATGGTCATCTGAGACAAGGTCTTTACAGGGGATCTGTATCTGGGGCTCTAGTTGTCCTGGTCTCCGCTGACTTTCAGGGATGCAGAGGTCCTTTCTAGGTGCTGATCCACCATCTGGTCTGGATTCGTACTGGATCCGGGTGACTGCAGTGACCCTCTGATCTGGATACAGACTGGATCTGGTGGCTATGGTGACTTCAGAATAAGAGAGAAACAGACTAATGATTCTAATGTAGCAAGTACATTGGGTGTTATGGGAAGTGTTCCCGGTTCCGGTTTACCTAATTAATCCAGCCTAAAAATCCTTTAATGGATTTAGATATTAAAAGCATATTATGTGTAAGCCAGGTTAAAGAGATGGGACTTTAATCTAGATTTAAATTAAACATTGGTGTACAATTCATTAATGTGTTTGATTTGGCCTAAAATGGATTAAACCATTGACAATATATTCGTGATTGGATGAACATGATTTCCTCCCGAGTCCCGTCAGATTGCATAGGCCGTGGGGATGAAGACGACAATTTCCAAGATTCCACACTCCAGCGTCATCAAGCTACACCTTCTACACCTTTGTTTTTTGTTTGTTTTGAGTATGTGCCCACTAGCGCCGAAAACGTACATATTGTGCCTTTAAGTAAATGTATCTTGATTTAAGAACATTCAGATATTTATAATTAAAAACCATGACATAAATATTGCTTTAAGTGTTATTTAACATTTATTTTAGCAAATGGTACTTTTACTATTATATTCTTCAATATATAACATTTCCCACAGTCATGATACTCATAAAAATTTGTATCAGGGAATTTAAAGATAATTTCTGTAATGAATACATTATTATGCTCTGCCCTAAAATGTGTAATAAGCTAAATTAAGTTTTTTTTTTTATTGGGTAGACTAAAACTTGCTCATAAACCAATAAAACCATAAAGTCTGTATATATTTTTTTGTATAATCCTTATCCAGTACTTGTGTTTATTTTTGGAAATGATATTTTTTTCTGTTGTGTTTTCTAAAAATGGCGTTATGTGATAGTAGTGACCTTCTGGCTGAACTTTCCAGGGTTATTTTTGCAAAGTAACCAGCAAATTAATAGTAGCACATGACATGCATGATAAGCAGACGTCTTGTTTACATAAGTGGTCTCTCATCAGTTGGTTGTTTGGAAGAAAACAGCATCGTTAATTAAAGATCCGAATGACCTTTCTGTGGTATGCAACGGTTTGATAAGTGTGTAAATAAACAGGCCATGCTTCTAAGTGTAGAATGACACGTAATTGTGAGGTTCAGATGCTGGAACCGGTCAGCTGGCACTGAAAATCCGTAGGTCTGCCCGTCCAGCTGACACGCTGTAGTGATCCTCAACTTCAGCCTCTGTTTTTCAAATTGTGGGACGTTCAGTGTGCTTTTAAAGAAACTTAAACTTCAAAATTTGGTCCAGAAATGGGAATTGCATGTTGTTTAGTTCTTCTTTTAGAACTTGGAGGATTATAGTATGGAGTCAATCACTGTCAGCTGGCCATAGCTGTGGACTTTCCCCAAAGCTTCAAAAGGTTCCTGTCTGGCCACAGAGACAATTCGCTGTATCCCAAAGACAAGCTCCTCAGGGATATGTTTAGTTTGAAATAAATCCTGTTTACAAGTTATTTGTGGATGAAGAGTGCAGGGAGCAAGATTCTTTATTTATTTCTTCATGTGGACCTGCAGCCTCACGTTCTTTGGATGACAGTAGAGTAAGCGGCTGATGACAGCAATGCCAATCTTCAGCAGATGTTACATCCATTTCCTGGTGAGCTGCAAATTTATATGAAAAAACATTAGTAGTTCCATCCAAGGGCGATGGGTGGGGGGGTTGGGGCCGGGGTAGGAGCTACGGTCTAGAGACTCGACAGAGAGAAGCTGGAAATCAGGTTGCTCTTGTTGCAGGCACATGAGGCCAAGTCTGAACCAGAAAACCATCTGTTCATAGACCCAGCTCATAGATGTTAGATACAGATTCTTTCTACACCTGTGTATAAATAGAATACCCTTGTCTCTTAAAGGAATAGTTCACCCAAAAATCTAAATTGTGGTTTCCAACCTGTATTCTTTCTTTTATTATTATTATTATTATTATTATTATTATTATTATTATTAAAAATTAACAATATCCTTTTTTGCTGATTTAGCTTCTCTAGTTTAGGTCTACATAAAATGTGTACTGTCTTTAAATGTTTTTTTTTTTTTTTTTTAATTTTATGCTTTACTAGAACAGGAACTGTACTTATGTGTTTTACCTTGAAATTGTGGATAGTTTTTATTATAAAAAATGACACCAGACATTATCTGTAAAAGTAGGCTTTCTTCTACTAGAGTAAAACAAATGACTGGCTTGCATTTCAAACAGCGTGCAGTACATGTTGTGCATTGGGATGGAATTATGAGGTAGCCATGCTGAAATATATTAAGCAAGTAATGTCCTATCCAGTGCAGTAATACATCGTAGCTGAAAGGATTGCAACACAATACAAGCCTCTTTCTTCCCCCCCAAGCACTCATATGGTTTACTGCTTGTACGGGTGAGTTATTTATCAAAGTGCTTGGCAGACACTTCAGCAAACAAATGTCTTATAGAAACGCATGTTTGCAAACCTAGCAGAGGTAAATCTGTCAACTGTTAGGAGGTGTGATCTTGTTGTGAGGAATCTTTCATTATTTCCAAATTCACATAGATTAGTGCCAGGTGAACAACATGAATCCAGCTGCCTAATCAGTTCCACATTAAACAGTGTCCTCAATTGGACTTGTTACACTTGCGAAATTCAAATGGTAAAATAAATGGTAAAACACACAGACAAACAAAAAGGTAAATAAATAAATAAATTTATTATTTGACTGGGCTGGATTAAATTTATGACTTTAGCACAAAGCTAAAATAAAAATGTCCACAAAATATTAAATTGAAAAGATTTAGGTTTTATTTAGACGGTAAGAAAAGACTCTTCAGTAAAGCTGCTGAAATATGAAATATTATTACAGCTAACTGTATTCCATTTGAATATAATATAATATGTTATTATTTACTTGGATACAAAGCTGAATTTTCTGCATCATTACTCCAGTCTTAGGTATCACATGATCCTTCAGAAATGATTTTAATATGCTGATATGATGCTAATAAATATATATATTTATTACTATTTACAATGTTGAAAATAGTTACTATTTGCCAGAGGTGTCAAGTAACGAAGTACAAATACTTCGTTACTGTACTTAAGTAGAAATTTGGGGTATCTATACTTTACTTGAGTAATTATTTTTCAGCCGACTTTTTACTTCTACTCCTTAAATTTTCAGGCAAGTATCTGTACTTTCTACTCCTTACATTATAAAAATAGCTTCGTTACTGCTATTTTATTTCGGCTTGTTTTCAATCTGGCTTGTCATAATTGAGAAAAAAAATATCCAGATAAATCGCGCCATCCGGATGGAGTGAATTTGATTGTGGTTGGATGAGAAGTATAAACATATACCATTCCGACACCCTATTGGTCTTTACGCGATCCATCGCACCTGCACATGACACAAGTCACATCACACTCCAGCAAGGACATAGACGGTTTTGGGTTCGTTTATCAAAAATTATATTTCTTAAAAGTAGGGTGGAACTGGCTTCCGATCGCCTCAGAGTCAGTCCGCTTAAATTTCATATGAATCCGGCGTCAGACCGCCGTCTCCTCTCTGTCTTTCAGCGCGCTCTGCAATCCGAGCTCAGTGATCAGCCGTGAAACAGTGATTCAATGCGAGCTCAAACAGAGACAGAGGACACAAGGTGTGTGTTTCTCGATAGATTGTTAGAATATCTGTATCCGTGCAGTTCTTTGTCATAAATACAGTTTACAAAAGGTCACGAGTGAGCAGTCGGTTTCTCATGATGAGAATCTCATCTAGTATAAAGTTTTCGCTTGTCACCGCGCGCTCATCACAGCCGTTTCCTCCAGCGAAAATCTAGCCCTTAACACATATGAACGAACGCATACTTTAATTACTCTTATTTAAATATACTTAATACACTACTGTGCAAAATTCTTAGGCACGTTAGTATTTTCACTTAAAAGAATGGTGTTCGTCATGATGGTGTGTCAGTATAAAATATCAGTTTATATTTCCTAACATCCATTTTGCCGTCGTCAAACTGCTTGTGCATTTAAAATCGCACTAGATTATTATTAAAATTAATGGCAAACTGATTTTTCCTAAGGACACACTACAGCAAAATATATAAATAACTGACTTAAAACACTCTTTTTGGGGTGAAAATACTATATTTTCTTTTCCATAAAACTTTTGCACAGTACTGTATTTTAAAAACGACATTGTTGCTACTTAATAAAGAATGACCATACAGTAATTCACGGGACTGATTAAAGACAGTGACAGACAGCACTCATCTTAACTAAATATCAGAGTGAGTGACAGAGATACAGTATAAACTTTACGTGTGCTTTTGTATTAAATAATGACCCAGATTGTGAAATACATTTATTAGCCTTATTAAGGGAAGCACAACTTGGGAAATTAGAGCATCCAAGGTGAAAGCTATGGATTTATTTTAAATATTTATAATATTCTCTAATGTTATCCATAGTTTTTTTAGGTTATTTTTTTTTAAGTATCGTTTAAGGCACCGTTTAGGCGCCGGTACCGTTTTAAAAGTATCAAAAAAGGCACTGGACCCTTCTTAAAAGTTATTATTTCTCACTGGCTCATTTACCAAATGGGGGCTTTCTCTTCATCCTCCACAAATTAAGCTGTAGCTAGTTCGGTAGCGAGACATTTTAATAAATTATCGTTTGCGAATGACGACGCGATTGACAATTTTGTGATAACTAGGCTTTACCAACTTTGTAACCCCGAACACTGGACATAGCAGACATATGTACCGAATACAGGAAGCTATCGATTAAGAAGGTATCAGGATTATGAGTTATTTTTAGTTTTTGATTAACAATGTGGATTAATCATTAATTTTGACAGCACTATAATATTTATTGTATATAGACAACCATACAAGGGTAATTGTTACTAAGCCTGCACCAATGTTCTTGTCCATTGCCCTCGCAGATTCCTGCAGCTAAGCTTGGATGTACATTTACATTCCATTCAAGGTTATTGATGACATGCCTCTGAAGTTTGACTTTTTGCACCATAACAATAGTTATTGGCAACTAGTCATCATATCTCTAGTCCTTTAATGTATTTGCATTGTACTAAAATCTGTTCATTTTCAGTGGGCATATATGCGGCTGAAAAAAGGTAGCCTAGCCCTAGTGCATCACAAATTTTTCAACATGAACATTTTAATATAACATTATAGTCATTATGGCCTTTAGAAATTTTTTTTTTTTTTTTTTTGAGAGGTGGGGTAGTGCACAATAGGCCCCTCTGGCACGGCCCAAGCTTTTGTTCTTAATGGCATTTTTTCTTACATTACTTTTACTTTTATACTTTAAGTAGTTTTTTAAACCAGTACTTTTACACTTTTACTTGAGTAACAAGCTTGAGTTGATACTTCAACTTCTACAAAAGTCTTTTTAAACCCTAGTATCTATACTTCTACTTGAGTAATGAATGCCAATACTTTTGACACCACTGCTATTTGCTGCTTCATACATTGTAGAAACGCTAATGCATTAGTTGCCATATGTTGTCACTTGGTACATGACCTAATAATGTTGCATATATATATATATATATACATACACAGCCTTTATTTATGACTTTGCTGTTGTACCGTTTGCAAAGAAGATAATATTACTGGGGATATTTTAGCTGTAAGTTTTAAGTCAGTTTATCAGGCACCTCCATTCCTCTTGTCTTAAGTCTGGTGCATTTAGCAGCACCATCACTAGTAAAACACAACACAATGGCCGTGTTTGAGTGTGATGGAGGGCGATTTACTCTTTTGAGGAGGCGACCGCAGTGGGAGAAGAGCAAGAATGGAGCACATTGAGGCGAAAGTGCTGAATCAGAAGTATCATGTTTGCATTCGCTTGAAGGAAACTCCAGTGACTGAATGGCTCCATTGTTTGGTGGCTTTATGACACCGGCCATTTAATTTCACCCCGAGCCGAATCTCAGGAGCCATGCGGGTGATGCAGGACGTGATTGGAAGCGATCTCTCCCGGAGCCCTTCTCTAGCGTATCAGAGGCGTTCATTTACCTCCATAGGGGTCGAGTCATAGGAGCCCAAACAGACATCTTCTTTCACAGCTCTGTGGAGGGGTATAGAAGCAGAGACACAGAGATATGTATGTATGGTATAGTTTGCTTGTTTAGCGGTAAAAGCAATTAAAGGGTAACTTCATACCCAGTGATGTAATGGTCATGCTTCTCCCACGATTTGCAGCCATCTGCACATGGCGAGCACTTTATAGTAGCTCACTCGCTCTCACATGCTAGAACGTAAAGAAAAATGAATATATGTTTAAGGAATTGTTTTTAGAAAAGGCCACACCAGATGTTCAGAAATATACCCTGGTCAAGCTCAGACACATAAACCTTTTTTAATTATAACTTGATTATTTACACGATGGCAGGAAAATTAGCAGGATGGAAATAAAGAGCTAAAGTTAGCCATTGTTCAGAGTGGGAGAGTTAGCTTATATGAGGACGTCAGCATTAAGTTTATTTTAGATGCTTTTGTTGACCTTCTTTTTGATGATATCATTTTGATTTTTGTAATGCCATAAAACAAATCAAAAGTCAAATCCATTGCTAATTGGGGTTGGGAATAGTTAGAAATGTCCCAGTTCCTTTTCTGGTTCCATTAAAATCATTAAAAAAAAAACTATATATATAAAAAAATAAGTGGTAAGGAAAAATGCACAATACTCATCTACTCAATGCTCAACACTGTTTGTTACTAACTGTCAACTTAATGTAAATGTTGGCAATGTCAAAATTCAACATATATTACAGTATACAAATTTTCTGATTCTGGTTTCATTTAAATTAACTATTATTATGTTTTTTTTACTATTTAACTTCATTGAATGTAGTGTTGCTGGAAAGTAGAAAGTAATGTTGATTAATGCTAGTTCATCAATCAGCAGGTTCTTCAAAGTTGGCATTTTTAACACTATCAATAACATTTTGCTTTTCAGGCAGGAATAAGCTGGTTGGCCAAAAAGTCCCTTGAGGGCTAAGACACTTGTTCATTTCTCTAAATTAATGAAATATAAACTGTTATACATATAACCATGTATACATATTCTCCATAAAACCCCTTTTTTAACAAATGACAATGCAGTCACGAGATGGTGTGATGCAATGAGTGGTTTCCACATTTTTAAACATTTAAAATGCATGAAAATACATATTTTCTATCACTTTGATTATCACTCTTGAAATGACCCATACATTAAATCTATCCCTCATACTTGCAGTACATAACAATAACAATCTTTTTATTAAGTGGTCCAAGTTGAAGTCAATATGTAGCCTATATTAATGACAATATGGGACAATTATATTGTAATTTAGTGGTGGTGGGTGCTGCATGCTGCCGGGACATGTACAGTCAGACAAAAATAAGTGCACAGTTATCAAAGGTGCGAGAGCGCATACAGTCATGGGAAATGTGTTCGTGGTTAAAGACATGTCGCAGCGAGACACGTCGGTGGAATGCACGTCATTGGAACCAATGTGCTCAGTGATTAAAGAGGCACGGCAACATTTCTGTTATTTGGTTTGTGACATCCTTTACTGGAAACGCCAAATCGTCAGAACACCGGCGCAAGACTCACAGTGCTTGGTCACGTGTCGCACCAGAACCGTTTTCGGAACCGAAACTTAGAAATTGCTCACAGTTCCGGTTCTTTTGAAAAAACAGTTCTCGGTTCCCAACCCTATTGCTAATACATGTTTATGCTGGTATTTGATTCAATACAATTCGCAAAAAATAAATAAAAATAAATAAAATAATAATAATAAACTAGCTCATGTTTATAACATTTTTATAACATGTTTATATGTTTATAACATTTTATATTTCATACAAATAAATAAATTAATACATTTTTAAACATAAATTCCACAAACTGATACCTGAAATGTATCCCAATATTTAATTCCTTGAAGTTTGCATGAATTAAATCATTTTTGACATACACGTGTAGTTTATATTGACACATAAACTGAATGTAGATAGTAGCTCAGACCATCTGGATCTGGAATATTGTTTTGTCAAAAATGCATTAAAAACTTTTAACTGTTATATAACTGTTATATAAATGTTATATATATATATATATATATATATATATATATATATATATATATATATATATATATATATATATATATATATATATATATATAGTTTTAGGGGGGCATTTTTAGAAGAGAGACTTCATTTGTTTTAGGAGGAGACTTCATTTGAAAGTCTCCATTTGCTCTCCATTTAATCTCATTGATTAGTAGGAGAAACGTTTGAGATTTTAAATAGGTTTCATTTTGGGTTTATGTTAACTATCAGGTTCTGGCCATCGGATATCAGGCATCTCTGCATGTAGATCTGCTATTGAAATGGATGTGAAAACAGAGCGTAACCTTTCATCTTTACTCAGGCTTAATAAGAGCATCGGAGGGGTGTTTCCAATAACAAATCCACAATGCTGGGTTCAGTGCAAGGTCACAGCATCGCACAGACCGCATTGAGAAGAGCTTTACAGTTTCCTAGTGCTCCTTGAAGAAATGAGACAGGAAACAGGAGAGAGAAGTCGAAACAGATCCAAAGTCAGCCTGAGATAGGCTCTGCTCAGACCGCAAAATGCTGGAAAGAGATAACTGTCTCTACTCTTTCTGTTAAGCAGCAGAGATCAGCAGTTCATAGAGTTCAGATTTCATTGATGGAATGCATAAAGTTAATTAGTATGTAATGTTCAGTCTCTTAAACCCATTTATGTGAAATTTTAATGTCCAACACGTATGTCTTAATGAATAAACAAAATGTTACTATTTATCTCAAATTTAAATGGAAAGTTTTGTGTGTGTGTGTGTGTGTGTGTTTATAAATATGTATATGTGAATATATGTGTGTGCATGCATGTGTGTGTGTGTGTTTGTGTGTGTGTGTGTGTGTGTGTATATATATATATATATATATATATATATATATATATATATATATATATATATAATTATTATTTTTGCATATTATATTATTATTAATTTATTATAATTTATATAATTTTTGTCTCCTCATTATCAATTTCCACCATGTTAGTCTTTTGTATCCCTAAACACTAGTTCCTTACTGACTTCATTCTTAAACTGTAATTATCAAAGAGATCGCTGTTGTGTTTTCCCCCTTCGTGAGCAGTGATTCATCCCTGACTGTACTGAATGGCATTATTCACTTGTTATTTTAGTTAGACAGAGGAAGAGCTCCTGTACATGACCTTTACAGTAAGAGGAAGGAAACCGCATCAGTCCCACTCTGTGGATCAGAGCAAACGGCCCACATTGTAGCTTTAAATGGTACGGGTGTGTAGGATGATCAAAAAACACGTCATCTTCTCCCTTCCCTTCCCTCCCTTCCCTCAGCCCAAAGACTCATTTGTCCTTATAAGAGGTGTAGTGACCACACAGAGGACAATTTAATTCTTGTACAATAGTTGAGGACATTTAATGAGTAAGGTAACTGTGTCTGAAATATTTCACCTAAAATCCATTTGCCAAAATGAAAATGTGTAAAAATGAGAAAAATGGGTATTGACAAAGAGTAAGACTATAGAGATATAAAGTGAATGTGGAAAGTATACAGTAGCTTATTTTATTGCTCTTTTACATTGATTAGGTTGAGATTTTTAATGTCATATTATTTATTTATAAGAGAAACGAGTGAGATGTTAAAGAGATCATGTTTTTCTTTTCCACATACAGCAGAATAAATGTTTAATTATTTTAATTCTATTTTCTTTAAGAAATGAATTCCACTAAAAAAAACTTAAAAAAAAAAAAAACTACAAAAGCTATCAGCAACTGACACACATCCATGTCATTATATGTTTGTAATACTTCCATCTGGAAGACATTATACGTATTTCAATGCCCATACAGTACATGCCGACAGAGGAATAGTTTTATTCCCAGAGCCATTGATACTTTGAATCAAGCCAATAAGCTTTTTAGTTGAGTTGCAATTCTTTTACTACTCTTGGTTGTTTGACAAAGGTAATTTACAATTTTATAAATTTATTAATTGCATTCAGCAGCGAAGTTGCATGTGAATGTGTATATGGCAGATGCAATGAAAGTTGTCCACATACAATGGCAATAAAGAAATTCAATTCAGTTCCGCATCCCGTGAAACATGAAAAATGTTGAATAAACTACTTGTTGCTCTTTTTGATGTGGCTAAATGTGAACTGGAGCTTTCAAGTTTCGAAAAGGATGCAAAAACACATGTGACTGAGTGAAAATGGCCAAACACATTTTAGGGGTGAACTATCCCCTTAACGACACTAGTTTAAGCAGTTCGACTGGAGTTGAATAGAAATTTATGCTTGTCCATAAACTAATCTTTTGAGTATAGGGTCATCACCGTTAGTATCCTTGTCAACGTGAGTGACTTCATTGACAGACCAGGTCCTCATTATCCATCAAACGTAATGATCTGACTCATATGGAGCCAAAACCCAGAATTTGTTGTCCCACTCAGGGACCAATACAATGATGCATTTGGACATTTGTGGTTGTTGATTCATTCGTCAATTGCTACATTCCCAGGTCAACGGTTCTGCCTGTGTTTTGTTCTCACTTGTACCAAAGGCTTTTGGGACATGACTGAATGTCACACAGCATGAGGTGTGTCTGATGGGTTATTCAACTTCCCCAAGGATTTTTGGAAGACCCCTAAACTCTTTCCACTGCGTTCTCACACAAAACCTTTGCTCTGTTTTGTTGGGGTCTGTGAATCAGACATTCTATTACAATATAACCATATTTCTTCCCTGCCCCTGCCAAAGGACATTAAATATCATCTTGGAACCAACACAGGGTTTTATTTGAATCATCTGTATGCTTTTTGCTTGGCGTTTGACTCCTTTTTAATAGAAAACACATTCATCATGCATAAGAAAGAATTTACCTAGTGATTTTTACTCTTTGGGCCAAGTGTGTTATTACTCTAAAATCAATTGAGTAGAAAATTTGTGGATGTCATAGAGGTTGGAGAGCCCTGACAAATTACTGTACTCCCCAAAGGTGCTCCATAGTATTATGTACTACGAAAATAATAGGGAAAAACCATTTTCATTTCAAATGTCATTCTGCTTTTAAAACATTAAACCTATCATATCATGAGGAATAATTTGCCAAGATATGTTGAGATAAATTTCAACATTATATGACCTTATGTAAAATGAATAAATAAAATAAATAAATATTATTTTAAATGAATGAATGAATGATAATGATGTAAAACCTTTAACACATTTATGTAGTAGGCATATATTAGTTTCATATGTATCTTACATTAACAATTAGAATATTATTTTTTTTTAGCAAAATATCAGCATATTGGAATGAGTTCTGAAGGATCATGTGACACCGAAGACTGGAGTAATGATGCTGAAAATTAAGCTTTGCATCAGAGGAATTAATTACATTTCAAATATATTGCAATAGAAATTGAATTTTAAAATGTTATAATATTTCACAATGTTTCTGTTTTAATTGTATTTTATATATATATATATATATATATATATATATATATATATATATATATATATATATATATATATATATATATATATAAATCAGCATTGGTGAGTACAAAGTAGGGTTAGGTTAGGGTGGAAGACTTCAGCTTATGAGGCAAGTTGTCACAATGGGGACAATGCAATTTAAGAGTATGTTTGTTATATTTATAGAAATGAATAGTACTGTATGTTCTTTTTAAGCTGGTTTAAACAGTAAACTAATTTAAAAGCCAGCCCCAGTTTCTTATACTGTGTGACAAAAGCCTAAGTGTTTCTCTGTGTCTGTTTCTGCATGTAGCATGTCTGTTAATGTGTGTGTAAACAGAGAAGTCCACAGATGCAGTGGAAAAGTTGCAGTGGGTCATAGCAGGTGTAAATGGATCTGAGGTCTACGGGGCTCTGAAATGGAAGCCAGTAGCAGCTGGAAGGCCTTATGACTCAGAAGGTCAGAAGGTCAATGCAGCAGCAGGGAGCAGACTGTATTTACGATGCAGAGACGCAGGGTGTGAGAAGAGCCTGAAACTCTGTCCTCAGAACCTCAGATTGGGGTCAGGGTGAATATTAGACCTCATTTCATGCTTTCAGCTGGCAGTTGGCACGAAATTGAAGACACGTAACACTGACGTGGGTTTATTTCTCACACAGGCACACACACACATAACATAGAGCTATGTCTGATTTTCCAACGTGATCTCATGAATACATGTATATTTTTACATTAAGTGTGGTTCTACCACACGTACATTTACTTTCGTTTTCATGCGCATAAAAACGTACAACATTGACGTATTTATCGCAGTAAAATGTACAAATACTTATGTATTAGCAGCTAAAAAAACTTAAATAATAACTAACGTAAAGTGTGAATGTATATGAATTCCCATGTATTAATATTAAAATAACGGATTACTTTTTAAAAAAAATAACGAAGTTACTGATTACTTACGCACGAAACTAACGCGTTAAGTTACACATTTCACGAAAAAAGTAATTAGAGTACTCTAACGCGTTACTTTGTAACGCGTTACCCACAACACTGCTCATGAGAATACATGTATATTTTTACATTAAGTGTGGTTCTACCACACGTACATTTACTTTCGTTTTCATGCGCATAAAAACGTACAACATTGACGTATTTATCGCAGTAAAATGTACAAATACTTATGTATTAGCAGCTAAAAAAACTTAAATAATAACTAACGTAAAGTGTGAATGTATATGAATTCCCATGTATTAATATTAAAATAACGGATTACTTTTTAAAAAAAATAACGAAGTTACTGATTACTTACGCACGAAACTAACGCGTTAAGTTACACATTTCACGAAAAAAGTAATTAGAGTACTCTAACGCGTTACTTTGTAACGCGTTACCCACAACTCTGCTCATGAGAATACATGTATATTTTTACATTAAGTGTGGTTCTACCACACGTACATTTACTTTCGTTTTCATGCGCATAAAAACGTACAACATTGACGTATTTATCGCAGTAAAATGTACAAATACTTATGTATTAGCAGCTAAAAAAACTTAAATAATAACTAACGTAAAGTGTGAATGTATATGAATTCCCATGTATTAATATTAAAATCGTAGGTTTTAATGATTTAAATCTGTTGTATTTAATTGTCATTTCAACACATGTTTTTAGTTGAATTTATTGAAAGCAGTTTACTCATCTACTTAATAGGAAATAACATTTCTGTGTGTGCTGCAAACTCGTTTCGGGGGAATACATGTTAAACGAGACTACACTTTGAAATCTTAAATGAATACAATTTCTGTAATTGTTTAACCATTTTGTAATATTTTGCTGTGCGATTTTCTTCTATCCAGTGACTGATAATACAACCATAGATACAAAAAAACACAGCATAAAATTATAAATCACATCCATTTTTTTTTTTTTTTTTTGCTGTACTCCATATCTTTAGAATCCAGATGTTTGCAAGGAACAGATCCAAATTCAGCCCTTTATCAATCGATCTTCATCTTCATTTTCAGCAACAGCAACCATCACAGTCAAAGCCCGCGCTCGTTATGATTCGAATTTGAAAATAGCGCCAGTGCACCACCCCCGAGAAACGTTACGACATGGTTTACGGCACTGATATTGAACGCTCATTGGTTCTCACCTAATTCGTTACAGATTGTGACATGACGTGTTTCAGTTGATAGACATTTGAAATGAGTATTGCGCCTTCACGGAGAGAAAACAAATTCATAAATTCATGGATTAATAAATTAAATTCTGCTCTGTACCCTATAAAAACTATTACCTCCAGAGAGGACTGCGACTGGAACTCATTATCATTTGTACTTTTGGTACCGCTTTTGATATTATATATTTAAAAAAAAAAGATTAATGTTACATTTGTTTGTCTGATATTCATTTATTTATAACAGTAACGTTATGTAGTTTTAAGAAATGGTTATGTAGGTTTAGGGGTAGGTGTAGGATTAACGTTAGTGGATCAAAATATCTTTTTAATTTTATATTTTTACTAAAATCGTCATTTTCCTACACATTTCTGTCCTGTTTTATTCTTTTAACATTCTGTATAAAATGGGTAGGTTTAGGTCCGGGGTGGGGTTCAGGGATCTTACATTTATCAAAAAAATATATAAAAAGGTAAAATATACATAAGTATTAAATTAAGCAGATATGCATTGAAAAGCAGCTTCATGAGCAAATTTCTATGGATAACTGACTGATCAGAGAACACGTTCTATCTGTACATATTTGAGGTTGCTTTTACGTAAATGTAGATACGTACATTTTATAAAAAAAAAATTTGATTGTGAGATCAGGCTGGATTTTCAGAAAAGGCTAAATAACTAAGGGTGTAAAGGAGACAAATCGATTGAGTAAATGATTAAGTGGCTTACCTGCTTTGTTTCTTGAACTAATGCTCTTTAACAAATTAGTTGAATAAATGAGTCAATTACTTATTCATAAAAGACAGTCAGTCGTTTTGGAATGAATTTGTATTAACTAATTCATTGAGTGTGTAAGGGAAACAGGTCAATTTAGCTTAAAGGGAATCATTTAAGATATCCAAAGTATAGTGAAAACACTATCAATTAGCACAGTAACAAGATCGACAGTTTAAGACATTAACTGGTAAGCACAAAACACAAGATACTACTCTTTTCAATATGAATAAGGCTTTATTAGATAAATCTAAGACATATAAACTCATCTAACACATAAACGCACGCACTCACATATTCACACAAGTTGCAGGAAGATCGAAAGTTAGGGAAAGATGAGATTAAGAGAATGGAAATATGGAATCCCAAGCTAACAGCAATACGTTAAATTGCATAGACATTAACAACCATCAATCCCTTAATTAGCCCTCGCATTGAGTTCCTCAATGAGGTTAAAATTATATTAGATACGCCAGTAAAGGTCACAGTCTGGAGGTAAAGTTACTTGCGTCTCCTGTGTAAAAGGGAGTCCCCTTTGTTGTCATTGAAAGGGGGTTTCCTGATGTCTCTGATTGGCTGGAAGTTCAGTAGTCGTTCAAGTGACGTCTTGGGAAGACTGTGGTTGGGCGTTGGCTAATGATGCAGATTTTGTGCTGGTTGAAGTTGAACGGGCAGTCGAGGTCAGACTCGGAGACCTGTTTTTCAAAACTTAATTTAGTGATGGGCGGGGCCGAGGGATGTGGGAACGAGCGAGGCCGGTGGAGTGATCGGGAAATGAGCGACACCTGCGACCCACCACCGGTCTTGAATCCCACAGAGGAGATGTAAGGATATAAAACTGGAGCGACAACAGTGAAGGTTGAGAGAGGACCAGTCCTGGGCTTTATTTTATGTTTTGGTTATTATTTGTGCGCATCAGTCGTCTGTGAGGTTGTTTTGTGTTTATTTTGAATTATTAAAGTTTCATTTTGATTGTCCGCCGGTTCCCGCCTCCTTCTTCCCGATGATTAGGAAGTTTTTATTATTACAGAAACTCTTGAACAGAAAAGAAAATAAATAAAGTTTGACGAGACTAGGTGGTGTTTCTTCTCATCGTGGCTAAGTAGCAGCAGGCGTGCAGGCTGACGCACACTGGAACCGTGCTCAAAGAACAGTGATGACTAAAAGCATGGCTAGTAGCAAAGCTAAAAAGCTAAAAAACTAAAAGCAAACTCTTTTAGCAAAGCAGGCATGACTAATAGCAGAAGCTAAGAAGCAAGCTAAAAGCTAAAAGCTAAAAGCTAAAACTGAACTAAAAGCAAACATGGCTAATAGCAAAAGCTAAGAAGCATAGCTAAAAACTAAAAGCAAAATGTTATGGTGTCCTAAGTATTTAAACTGGCCTGTTGGCCACACCTCAAATGTTGTCTTGACCAATCAGATATTGTCTTGGCTTGGGGGTATCATAAATCATATGTTATCTTACCCATAACAACAGTAACTTGTTTCTAAACAAATTTAGGTTTGTGAACTAATCAGTTCTGTGAATGATTCATTATATCTTTATTCACATTTTCCTGGAGAAATTGGTTTAGCAATTCAAATGACTCACTCACAAAAATGCCCCTTGTTGCCCCCTACTGCCATAACCTGCAGAAGGAATCATTTAATAATCCCCACCACTATATATATATATATAATGAATTGGAACTCCAAAGAAAGCAAGCAGAGTGACACAAACCAGAACTCTTGGCCTATAAAATTTGAGGACCGGAACTAACTGTTGTATAAATAATAAGCAGCAATGTTTTAAAGACAATAAATCTATTTCAGATGATGACTAATGACCTGACAATGGATTTTTCAAACGTCTGTCCAAGATTTGTCTTGTGAAATCCACAATAACCCTTCGCCCAGAGCAGTTTCTATCACTACACCCCAGTAAAGTGCTGTAAAAGCTATGCTTCTCATGTCGCAGAGATTTATAAGGCTTTTTATCTATCTTCACCCAAATAGCATTGCATACCTGTACTGTGGAACTGGCAAGTCAGTTGGTATTCCTAAAGATATTTAGGGCACTAAATCAAATATGCTATTTTATATCCCAGCACATGTCAACACAGAGAATATTGAACAATGAGTGCGTCTGAACATATGCTCCACGAAATTCCAGATAAACAACTTGTCTTTGTAGAGAAATCTGGCAGAAGCTGAAAGTTGAAAACACTGAAAACACACACACACACACATAAAACAAAATGGAAGAGTATTCTGAAAGAACATGGTGCAGGATCCTGAACATTACGATCATTATTTTCTTTTTGTTTTTAAGTTGTTAAAAAATACGCCTTTTATCCTGTGTTTTTAATGAACTTCCACATCAACACTGGAGAACTATCCCTGATATCTGATCCAGAATGGTCCAGCCCCGGATAAACACTGGGAAAAATGGGAGAAAATGGAAAACAGGGGTAGGATGTGTAAGCAGTGTGCTTATTTGAGTTTCTGCAACTCTGCCAATAAACTCTTGCAAACGAGGATGCGTCTAAAGCCGAGTCTGCAGGCTGCAAAGTACATACAAAAGGTTGTGACAAAAAGACGTGGCATCTCAAAGGCGTCCGTCTTTCCACTGCATCACGAAGATAAAGGAAGCAAAATCGGATTATTTACCCCACGGATCCCTGTCTTCCTTAAACTGAGCAGGCGTGCCTGGGAACGATTTGCTTAGCCATTATCCCAGGATATTTGAGATTCTGATTACAGCCATGTTATGAGCCGGTGCTGGGATAAAAAGAGTGCTCATCTCGGGCTCTCGCCCTCTCTCAGTCCATTTCACATTCATTTTTCTTCTCTTATTTGGATGTATTCCTGACCCGAGATCCCAAACCAACAAGCTCAGTTAACATTTCCACTCCACTCAAATTCATCAAAGTCATTTCTAACCAACATGTTAAACTTCTCTGTGAGTATTTTATGCCCGCCAAAGCACATTCTCCCATAGGAAAGAAAATCGCACATGAGATCTCTTTCTCAACTGATTCTCTTAGAGAGCAAAAGGAGATTCCAGGCTTTCATGTCTTCATAAGCTCATTTCCACAATGAATTTCACCTAGGACAAATGATCTGAGCTATACTGTCCATGTTAATTTTACTCTTACTATATACTGTAATAATGATTATCTCAATCATTTCTATTTTTATTTCTTATTTTAAGGGAATGCATAGGAGATAAATCTTAATTTAAACTCCAATAATGTTTACTAAGCAATCTAAGATGAAAGCACGTAAAAAAAGGGGGGGGTATTCACATCCTAGTGGTTAGAGAGTTTGACTCCTATCCCTAAGGCTGTGGGTTCGAGTCTCAGGCAGTCAATACCACGACTGAGGTGCCCTTGAGCAAGGCACAGAACCCCCAACTGCTCCCCGGGTGCCACAGCATAAATGACTGCCCACTGCTCCGGGTGTGTGTTCACGGTGTGTGTGTGTGTGTGTGTGTGTGTGTGTGTTCGTTCGCTTCTGTGTGAGTGCACTTAGGATGGGTTAAATGCATAGCATGAATTTTGAGTATGGGTCACCATAATTGGCTGTATGTCATGTCACTTAGTCAAACTTTGAACAATAACATTTCCTATGACATAAATATTATCAACCAAACAAATGTGACCCTGTCAGTGAAATCCAGGCTAAAGTCAAAAAAATCTAATTATGAGATAACAAGTACAAACAAAGTTTGATTTCAACCATTAATTTCACTGTGATTTATTTGTGATTTCTCAGTCAATATTAAATAAATGAGGGTTACATTGTCACAGAATGTTCTTTACCTGATTAAGGATGATTTTATGTAGAAAACAGAAAAATTACACACAAACACACACAAAAGACTTTAGTTGGGTTTTCGCAGCTAGGCTCACATATAACATAATATAGTTTAATAGTAACATCACAATTCTCCTTTTATGTATTCATATTTTGTTTTAAGTTCCTAAGATTTTAAGTCAAATACATTATATTTTGTCATGAAACACACAAGAACCGATGCCACTTACCAACAATGTTTAATAGCATTGCTTGAGAAACACTGGATGGATTATGACTTAAATATTGGTCTTTTTCTCACACAAAGCTATAATTAAGAATAATTGTAATATAGTGCACAAGTAGTAGTAGATTGTATTTGCCAGTTTGCCCACCCTAGACATTCTTCTATAATCACTTTTTGTCTTCCATAGAGGAAATAAAATTCCAGAGGTTTCAAACACACAAGGGAGACTAAATAATGACAGAATTTTGATTCACATCTGATCTAACCCACTATGTTGGACATTTTTTGGGGGAAAAAGAAGGCACCAGAGTCCAGAATTATGTTTTTTATCAGATATGTTATTTGTTTTTAGGACTGCAGTCTGGATTAATTACCTGGGTTCTTTTGCTGGGTCACTCAGATCATGCTAAGATGAGTCTCTTTGTATCCGCAGCAGGCGTCTCTGGGCTTTCCTGTCTATAAGCACAGGCCGCCAGGCGGATGACATGGCCTGTTATTCCACTTGTAAGGAATTGGCAAATTACACACTGAGGAGATGAAAGGAACACTGAATTCCTGCCAGTACATTCTTAGTCCGCAGCTGCGAAAGCCAAGTGCTGGCGTCACCAATCAGGGTGTCATTCACCTCTCCCAAGGGTGTTCGCTGTGGATTTAGATGTCAGTGTCATGAACAACCATGCAATAGGGTGAGATAATTATCATATTAATACTGTTTTTAGCCCTGTATAGACGTAATGGTCTGCTGAAATTTTACTCTAAGGTGTCCAAAGAGTCATAAAACCTATAGAGAATGCCAGCGATGCGACACCCAATCTGTTCATCTGAGAAGGGAAGATGTAGAACAGCAAAAAGCAAACTAAGGAACTGCGCAGAGACCAAAATAGATGGTCCTGTTCCTTGTAAGTGTTAATTCTGATACTTTGTTTCCATCACATTTCCTCTTAGGATGCATTATACAGGCTTTTGTTTGAAGATATTTCCTGTGAGATCCTGTGACCTACTCTAGTGCAGAAGATAAAGTTGTATTATGTACACCACTTGAACTTTAGCACAATCTTGAGTATATTTTTGATCTATGTAAATGTGTATGCCTAAATGCATATATATATATATATAATTATTATTACATTTACATCATGTAATGTAATATTACATAAATAGCCTAATCATCATTTTCTTTCTCCATCCAAATACAGGCCAATTTATTTAAATATCTTATAACTTTGTTTTGTCCAATTATAATCCCTTTACTTCATTTGAATAAAATGTAAAAAAACAAAAAAAAAATATACACGCAAACTGAACACTCAATATAATGTACAGTAGGGTATGTATCATTAATAGCAGACATAGCAGACTAATCCTCTTAACATGAACTTATCCTCTAAGAACAGAGGTCTCTAATCATGAAATAGTGCACAGTATATTGCAGAGCACAGACCTGACTCCAGCGTCCACCCACCTACCCATAATTAACACATTCATGAAAACTTTAAGAACTCACCAGGGGACTTTCAGACAAAAAGCCTCAGGCTGAATGTAAATCGATGATTAACATATTTAATTATTACAGGTTGCATCATATTCCGTGTTGGTATTTAGTCTGTATTCATTTTGAGGAATACTAAATATGTTTTTGTGCAAGTGAGTTGAGTAAATGTGTGTTCATATTTAGTCCAGAACTACAGTAACCATCGTATTTACACACTGCACTTACTGCAGGGTTTTCTCAACATGGAGACAGAAGAGCTGTCAGTCAGTACATGGGAAATCAAAGTAACTGGCATTACTTATTTCAAAAAAAAAATATATTACTGTAAATTAAAAAGTAATGGATTACTTTAGTTATCTGAAAAGGTAATCTGACTACATAACACAAGTTATTTGTAATGTGTTACCCCCAACACTGAAACTCATTTGTCTTGGAAGTCAAAGTATGCTGTGATTCCACAGCATTTGCATTAAAACTCATTAGGATTGACAAATCGGTTATGAATGCTTCATTTTGAGGATTTTGCATGATACATTCATTTATTGTGGCAGCTCAAAGACTCGTACTACAAGAAGTCGCATTCTGTGCCACTTTATTGTCTGAAGTTTATTGCTCAGCTTATAGTAAATGGAAACGCTGTGATGTCATACCTCCTGAAATAGGTTATGAGCTACAAAGGGCCACGTTGGATGATTTATGGCCATTGCATACAATCGCTCTAATGTACCATGAGCTGTCTTTATTAAATAAATGCATTTTAGCTTCTCAGGAGTTGATTTAGAACCACAGTGTTTTCAGCGGGCACATATTTTACTGGCTGAGCATCTAGTGTGCTAAAAGAGCCACATAGCATCTGTCGCCCACATCTGCTGTCCAGGAAATTTCTCAGTCCAACCGTTATCCATATATTTATTTATTGACCATACCAATCTCGTTAATGCCAAATTTATGGCATGCGTTTCAGTAACACAGTGATGCAAAGTAATAATAATGCAGGTTGCATCATGTCAGGCTGAACGACTGGCTGGCTAGAGGGAGGAAAATAACTTTATGATGGGAAAATGTGCAGCCCAGTTTCAACAATTGCTTTCAGATCGCTATGAGCTCTTGTCTAAATTTTAGTGCATCATTTTGGGAATTAGAAATAGGCCTTCGTAGACAACTTATATCACATAAGCATATTAAGATGTTTAAAGGAATAGTTTGTTCAAAATTAATATTTGGGCATCATTTATTCACCCTCATGTCATTTCAAAAGCATATAGCCATCTGCGGAACATAAAATGGAACATAAATGGGATACTCAATATTTATGTAATTATAGTGAATGAAGAAACAGAGCTTGCAAGCTTTACATAGAACACAAAGCATCATAGTATCTTAAAATAGCCTGTAGTACTGGTGAACTATAGTCCAAGTTTTGTAAAAGCATGCAAAAGGTTTGTACAGACATAAACTTCATGCAATCAATCATAATTTGTTGAAATTTCACTGACCCCCCCCCCCCCCCCCCTTTTCCCTTGAGAGTTCCAGCATCTAATTTGTGGCCAAATCATAATTTATTAATTATTTACATTTATCACAATTTAACACAAACTATTTAATGACTTTGTGATATTTCAAATATGGCGCATGAGTCTTATAGATTAACTGTATAAGTTGTGTGAATGCATTTATGGTGCTTCTTTTTTAAGCTGAAAAGCGATTCGTTGTCATTGCATGGAAAACAGTAACAGGTATACAATTAAAAATGTCATATTTTGTGTTTTCTAGAAGAAAGCTCACCAACATGTGTATGTAACAGCAGAATTTCTGTAGTCCTTCAAACCATAAAAACCTGTTTTACTGCAGCTGTTTGTGTATGATAATTTGTTCATATTATTTTGGTTACATCATTCTTGATCTGGCAAACCTCTGTTTTCTTCCAACGAGGATCTCTGCGACTTAGCATCATGAATCTTCTATGCGTTACCCAGTGGAGCCTTTTTTCTCTTTCCCGCTCTTACTGGAATCCTGTCCTGTGACCTTACTCTAGTGCTAAACTATGTGCCGTTAAAATCAACAGCCTTGAGGGGACGAGTTGAGGACAAAATAAAATAATCATCACTTCAACACATTGGCCTTATTTTAACAAACAATGCTAAAGATAGATTTTGCCATGACCAAAATATGGCAGTTGAAGTGTATGTCACGGAGTGTGTGGTTTTCATAATCAGTGGTGTGTAGCTTTTGTGCAAAAGAGCCAGGGCTGTATTTTCTGGAAAAGTACTGACTTCCAGGTTCAGCCTCAGCTGGGGCTTGACCTGATGCCTTGTTACACAACGCTCTCTATCCATTAACTTCGCCTCCTGGGAAGTTTCTACTTATGAGTTCAGAAGTCATAATTGTGTTGTGATTATTTCAAGGTCAGAGATGGGATATCTCTACTTGAAACCTCCCACTTCGGATTAAAAATGCATTGCCTTGCTTGGATGATTATGTATAAAGAAACAAAATGGCTTTGCTCTGCAGGTGTTTGATTGTCAACAAAGACATTTTCTTAACAACCAAACTTTGGTTGATGGAAAATGATGCAATGTAAAAATTTGCAGGTGCAAGGCTGCTAGGATATTGCTAGGATCTGGTGCAAGACAGTTAGGATAATTCACTGTTTTGCACCTCTTTTTTGGCAGATGCTTGCTAATAGATTTTATTATATTGTGATGTAAGAATTTTGACTTACTGATGCATTTTATTTGCTTAATGTGTTTTTTTTTTTTTTTTTTGTTAATTTACCATATGCAATATATTGTAGCTGGTGGCTGGAGATTTAGCAATTTGTGTGTCAAAGTTAGAACATCTTTCTGGAATGCATAGAATATGCCATTACAATTAGACATGCATTCAAATTATTTTAATCGGACAAAATCGGTACATTGGGCAATTTCATATGTCTTTATTTATTTATATTTATGTTGTGTAGCACTGATGTTGTTTGACAACAGAGTTCTCTTCCAATATGTTGCACAAATGTAACCTTATAAATGAGTTAGTTTGGTTCGCTTGGTTCTTTTTAGTACTTCATGGTTCCTTTTATACTGTTTTTTTTTTTTTTTTTTTTTTTCAACATCGAACCAAAAAAACAGAAAAAAGAAAAAGTGCTTAGAAAAACGTAAAAAGAGCCAAAATAGTGGTAGGAATTCTGTCCTGTTTTGGTTCGTTTAGAAGTGTTTGGTTCGTGTTACAATCATATTTCAGTCAAACCACACCAGAGTTTATCTGAAAGCGGACCGAGACCCACCTTTCAACAATGGATGGCAGCGTTCACACTTATTCAAATAAACCGTACCATCAGAGCAATCGCACCAGAGTTTGTTTTATCAAACCAAACCTGCCAAATGTGAACACACCCTAAGAAGGATTAAAATACATTAAAAATAATCAATTTTAGTGCATTTGAATTTGTTTCTTACAAATAAGTAGGCTAGCTTTTACCTTTCGACTGAAGTTCCATGGATTACTTGTGGATTATTGTGAGGCTTTTATCGGCTGTTTGGACTCTGATTCTGACGGCACCCATTCACTGCTGAGGATCCATTGGTAAACAAGTGATGTAAAGATGCATTTGTTTAAATCTGATCTAATGAAGAAACGAACTCATCTACATCTTGGATGGCCTGAGGGTGAGTACATTTTCAACTAATTTTAATTTTTGGGTTATCTATTTCTTTAAGTAAACATACATATTTTATAAATACTTTATATTTAATTTGTATTTAAATGTATAAACATGTATAATTAATCAACATTGTGTCTGCTTTGTCTACTGTCCTGGATAGATTTAGTTTCACTGAACTTTTTTAAATGCATTTTACTGGATTGGCTTTTTCCATAAAAGTCACAGTCTTAAGGTCAAGAGAGCAGTTAAAATGCTGCCTCTGTAGATAGCTCACTAGATGCTGGAACAGAGCCTGAGATGTTAATTCCAGAGTGCTTTTCAGATTAGTTTTTAGCTATTTCAGACTTTCTTTGTGTATACACTGATAATATGGTCCTCGTAGGAGTGCATCCCCACTGGTCTGCCCCTTCCCTTATTATCAAACCCTATTTAAAGGCCAGCACATCAGAGTAATAATATATATATCACGTTTTGTGTGACCACAGAGCTGGCAGACTCTGTTGCCGCTGTGTCATTATTCCAGGGCAAATCAAGCAAGTAGCGGCCACAGCGCAGTCTTCCCGTGTACTCCATGGGACTGAAAGCTCTCTTTTCCTCGCGTTGTGTTCAGGTCTGGCACAGACCCCTGTGCTGTCAGCCACTAACGCCACCACGCTGACGTGGGGTAGCATTCAAGTGCCACTGGTACTATAAATTACATGTTAAGTCATGTATGGACGTGGAGTCTGCTTTTAAAATACTTGGGTTCTGGAGAATTTAACAAGGTGTGGCATACATGAAAGCCTTTTTCTGTCACTCATTTAAAAGGGGATTGAGAAAAACAACAGTGCACCAGACAGTTAGGAATCCAGGGTGCTAAAATGCAAAGCACTTTTTTTTTCTGGAATAATAGCTCTATTCATTGAATATGGGTTGGCATTTTATTATAAAGCACTGTCAGGGTGTTATGTAATGCATTTTAAACACTGTCCTGGGTGAATGGGCACAGCACAAACACTTCAAATTTCTGTCTGGAATTTATCAGTGAGAAGAAATCAGGTTCTGCTTTTTTGTGGCATAACCCAGCTGAAATAACTCAGGCAAGTTTTGTTGCCACTGTCTTAATGGGTTTTTACAGGGTCCCTATGTCAGTTTCATGTCTCCCTATATACACACTCAGTATGGCAAATAGGATCACAACGTGTATTCTTGTAATTTCACTTAATTTGCACACACGTACACACACACACACACACACACACACAGGTGGAATATATATACAGTACATACACACTTGCAAGATTCTTTACAAATATGAGCCAGTAGAGATTTGGAACTGAGATTATGGACTGAGACAAAGATTCACCTTTATCTAAGTGATTGGAAAGTAAAAGTTTGGTGAAAAAAGGGAACTGCAAATGATCCTAAGCATAAAACCTCATCTGTAAAGCTAGGTGGAGGTGATGTCATGGCATGGGGATGCATGGCTGTCTCTAGAACAGGACCTTTTCATTTTAATGATGACTTAATGTATGATGGCAGTAGCAGAATGAATTTGGAAAGGTACAGAATCATCTTGGCTACCAATATTCAAGAAAATGCCACCAAACCCATTAGAAAGTACTTCATGTTGGATCAGGACAATGACAAAAAACACCCTGCCAGTTCAGTCAAGGGCTTTATCGGGGTTGCCCTAGATTGCCTAAACCAATCTCCAGATTTAAATCCAATTGAACATTAATTTCACCAGCTGAAGAGGAGACTAAACACAGAAACTCCCAAAAACAAGCAATAGTTGGAATTGGCTACATTAAAAGCTGGGGAAAGCATTTCAAAGCATAATACCAAGAGTCTGGTGATGACTGTGGATTGCAGACTCACTGCTCTGATTGCATGTAAGGGATCTGCAGCTAAATATTAGCTTTTAATACGTTACATCTGCCTTAAATTCAACTGTTCAAATACTAATGCTCATATCAAATAGTGGGATGAACTCTAAAAGTGCTGTCCTTTTTATTTGGTAAAACATGTATGTATCAAAAGACCTAATAATAAAATGTGACATTCTGTAGTTTTTTCGCATATTCATATTTTCATCATCTTTGCAAATGTCTTGACTCCACAGCAGAGAAAGCAATTTTGTCTTTACTGTCGCAACACTTATTGGGGGCACTGTATATGTGTGTGTGTGTGTGTGTGTGTGTGTGTGTGTGTGTGTGTGTGTGTGTGTGTGTGTGTGTGTGTGTGTGTGTATATGTGTGTAGATATATGTATGTATAGGTTTGTGTGTGTGTGTTAATATATATATATATATATATATATATATATATATATATATATATATATATATACATATATATATTTTCACACACACACACAAACCTATACATACATATATCTACACACATATACACACACACACACACGCACACACACACACACACACACACACACACACACACACACACACACACATATATACAGTGTTTTACTGTGATGTTTTATGTTAATGTAAATTTGTTCTTTCTGCTGTTTTGATCTTTAGCCAGAGCTTGCACATTCTCTGTCCATGTTGAATCCATGAATCTATGAATGCATCATGAAATCCATTTTACAGGGCCCTATCAGGTGACTGGGACATTCTATTTACACTGACAGTGATTACAGTGATCAAACTGAACATCAGTGTGTTCTTTAGTTATGGTTCATTTTATAAGGAATACAATTTTCTTTGATCTTTAGCTTGGGAATAAGTGCAGCGAAACACAGATTCTCATTGCACATGCAAAAAGGGCGTTTACATTGAGTATTAAAGCCGCTAATTTAATTCTAAGGGTCAGCGAGAGGGTGGGAAATGATCATAAAACTATATTATGACTGTTTTGGCCCCAAAAGCTTTAACATTATAAGTGGACTTCAGGGAATAAAATAAAATGATGAAAAATTGTATGATTATGACCTCTTTAAACAGCAGGATATCGTTGCATGCTATGTCAGTATGTTCGGCACAGCTGCGTTTGACTTCCAGCAGGTGATGATGTCTGGCATATTGGCTCAGGAATACTGTTTGTGGAACACCAGTTTAAGTGGAATGCATTTTGCCAAGGTTTTATTTTTTATTTTTTTTTTCATCAACGCACAAGAATTCAAGGTTTGATTACAAAAAGGCTACGCCTGGGAGGAGGCTAGATGTATCTCGGAGCTAAAGCCACCTGAAGTATTTCCACCTGGTACATTTTGTCTAGACTAACACCATAGCTCTCATGCACTCACCTGAAAAAGAAGTAGGGACAGAATGACACTTGCGTGTGGGTGTGAACGTGTGCACTGGGGCGTCGGCAGCTTGAGCAACAATGGATGGTTTTGGAAACCTGATGCCTCTAAGCATGTTTATGTCTGGTTAGATTTCAACCAGTGTAACTGTTTCCCAGAATCCTGAATTTCACCCTCGTTCTATTTTCAGCCTCGGAGGCTTTTAGTTTACATAACTGTTCAGAAATACATTATCCATGTACACAGTGCCCTTCAATCATTATGAGCGTGGTTATTTAATAAAGAAGAAAAAGTTATAGCTGTCAGGTTTGTTGATTCCAAAATGTGGTAAATTACAAATAATGTAAAATCTGCACAACACATCAATTGTAAATTTAAAGAAACACAAGACTTGAAGTTCAAGATCCAAAAACAAGAAACACTCAACGTGTGCATAAAAAGGCCTATTTTTTGTTTAAATATGCAGTTTTATTTATTAATAAAGCAGTACAGATTGGAAGAGCATGTACAGTCATTTGGAGGTTATGGTAAAATTTATGGTATCATACAGCCTTGAGTAACGTATGGTTTTTCAAAAAGATTGTGAAAGCAATATGATCAAAAACACATTCATTCAACTGTTTCTAGCACTAAAATACATATATAGCCATTATTAATCATTTGTTTCTTTACATGCATTCAGTAAATAGACCTTTGTCTAATTAGTAGTTCACACTGGTAATGTATACAAATGTATAATTATTATAAGAATCTGCAAATTATAATTTATTTATTTTCAATTAGAGGGATCATAAAATTTGCTCTTTTTTAACATTGTATATTGTCTTTTTACATTATTATTACTTTACACAGTAGAAAGTACTATATTTAAACAAATGTAATGTTATTTTATGTTATTTTATGTGAGTTAAATGATCATTTAACTTGAGCCTGAGCTCCCTGATAATTAAATTTTACTTTTTGAGTGTAAAAGACGTTACTTTAATTAAATATCCAGTCTGGGTTTGATTTATAAATCACCTGTATAGAAAAGCATGCTGAGTGAACGAGTCAGCAGTTCCTATATGCATATGTATATCGCTATTTTTGTTTATGTTCTTTCATTAGCCTCATATATTCATCACTATGGCAAAATTTCATGATTGACTGAAATCTTAACGTTTTCCAAATCTCTCTTCCCACGGTAAAAACTAAAAAAAAATAAAAATAATATTGAATCTTAAATCTAACCATTGTTTTCTAAGAGAATTTCTTAGCATTGTGTAAAGCAACTAATGTACTGGTGGTTAAATGACTAAACTCTCAATCAGCTTTCAGTCAGCATTTGGAACAAAGAGCCAAAAAGACTCTTACAGTTAACATCACACTAAAGCCAAATGTTGGTCAGGATTCAAACTCCCATGGGCTGAGTAATCGTACCAGAAGCATATTTAGCTTCATAAGGGCTGTTAAAAGCAGAAATAGTTACACGCAGACCGAGGACAGTATAAAATTCTGGCTGCCTAATTGATGACAGGATCATGAGAAGACCTGCAGTATACCGTCCTCGCGCTAATTTAAGCTTTGTGCATTTGGGCCCCAGTGCCCCGCCCCTGCTGGGACAAGGGTACAATGTTATGGCCTCCAGATGGAGGGTAATGGGCCACACCTGAGCTCGTAACCCTGCGTCTTTGAACTGAAAGCCTGACTCAGCCAAACACACACCATGATCTCTCCCCACTGCGGTCGGCCGCGCAACACGGACGCAGCCATTCCCAGGATTCAGTGCCAAAACGATCCTCAGCTGATGCCTATTTAAAACTCTCACTTATTTACAGTCTCCATCCCGTCTTAAAGCAAGATTTTCATCAAGCTTAGCTAAACCAACCACGCTGGCAGGTTATGATTTTGTTATGACTATCACAATATATTCTTGTATGTCTCTTATATATGCAGTGCATTATATACATACAGTGTTTCAAGGAACATATACACTTATGTATGCAGAAATTATTTTAGTTTTGAAAAGACATCTCCAATGCTCACCAAGTCTGCATATATTTGATAAAAATACAGTAAAAACTGTAATATTGTGAAGTATTACTACATTTAAATCATCTGATTTCTATTTGAATGTATTTGAAAATTTAATGATTCACAGTGGCACATGATCTTTAAGAAATCACTTTAATATGCTGCTCAGGAAAATTGTATTATTATTATTAATGTTGATGTTATTATTAATGTTTTTACTGTTACTTTTCATTAAATTAAGGCAACTTAATAAATCTTTGTTCAATAATAGTACTGAGTTAAAAAGTAGTTAATATTAGTTATTGAAATACTTAATTAATTATATTATTATTATAAAATAATATAATGGTACCTTATACTAAGTTTAGTTATATTATGATGTTTAAATATGTTTGTGTATTTGCATGTGTGTGTGTGTGAATATTAATGATAATTCCGAAAATGGCATTCCAAAAATATTATAAAAAAGTTAATCTGTTAAAATAGATTAAATATAAGTAATATTTGATCCAGTATTTGTGTGCAGCATCTACTTTGTTCATTGTTTTGCATTGGAGTATTGCTAAACTATAGACGTCTGTTTTTTTTTTTTGTTTTTTTTTTTTTTTTCAAGTTTAAAATAAGAGGTCAAGTCACAATTCGCTCAATTATAAAGAGAAATAAAGTCACAATTATGAACAATACTATAGTAATTCACTGTTACTTTGTTAATTGAATGCGAGACATAACTTATACCTAAATTGAAAGCACATGACCTCATGTTTTGTGTCATGTTCGTTTAGGTGCATTTTCAACTGCTCATTAAAGGAAGCAAGAATATAGAGTGACACGCAAAGTGATAAGTTCATTAACATTGTAGAAAGGTTAACCTGAGCCTGCAGAACGTGAGCATTTCTATTCTTAGTTGACCTTCTATTCGTGGAGTAACTTAATCAAACAGATTATCCGGCACTTGAGGTGTCAGTGGACATGGCGTCATACGTTTCCTGTTACGTTTAAAACCTTTTTGGGGCCAGAGACAATTTCCTCTGTTCAGGGAATTGGTTTGTTTCTTAAAGCATAGTGGCGCATGGCCAGTATCCAGAAGGATTGTTCATGTGTATAGCAGACAAAGCCAACATGATGTTACTGTACAAATTTGAGGGGGTCCACCAATTCCACCTCCATGTATCATATTTGCTAAAGGAAATCCAGTACTGTTTCTTAGTATGTTTGAGGTGTTGATTCCAAAAAATAGTTGGAAAGAAAACACTTTCTCACTATATATGAAGCAATTTGTTAGTAATTTGCTTTTGACAACCATTTGTAAGGTGAAGTACTATTAGCACCAAATCACCAGAAAAACTGACACAATGACATGATTCTTGTCTTCCTCTGAGCCAGACTACAACTTATTCATTCAATTCTCAGCTATTTTTCACATGTATGAATAATTCTGATTACAATATTTATGTCTAATTATTATTTGCACTTTTGTCCACTTTGCACTTTTGCCGATAAATGATATGTTTTGAACACTTCAGAATGTTTGACATTTCACTTTTTTTGTTACTTTGGTAAGTTTATTAAAGCTGAGACATTTGACAGTTTAGAAAAATCTTTGTTCTTGCAAACCAGCAGAATTATTCATTTTAAGATGCAGGGTTATTGTTTTAGTTTTTGTCTTTTAAAAATATTAAAAACTGTAAAAGCACTGTAAAATTTTGTCTTCAACAGAAAAAAAAAAAAACACAAGTTTTAGAAGACAACAACCTCTCTATTGACCTCAAATTTCAGCAGCACCTGCATCTTAGCCACGTCAGAGACCAGATCACCAGTTCTTTATGTGAGGGGAAAGGTCAGTTTATGTGGGACTCACTTCCTCATTTCTTTGTGATTAATTTCTCTTAAGGGGATGTTTGTGATGCATTATGGGAAGCTAGAGCAAATAAACAGGGAGGCAATTCCAAGGACTTTTGTGTAAAGCCGCAAGGACCCATTTGTCCCATACACTTCCACGATATGTTACCAGGATTATTTGTTCCATGATAAATCAGTATTTGGAGAATCTCTATTCAATGTTGGATCTTTAGTAATTTTGCATGTTTAAAGTGTAGTGTGACCGCACCTTCACTCTAATCCAACAGAAGAGCAATCTACTGGAGTTACAGGCTGTGAAAGCTGGCTGATCCCAGGGACTCTACATATATCAAAATCCAATGTGCTCCCTACAGCATTGAGAGGGAACACACTGACCGAAAGAGACATGCGATGATCAGCAAGACCTGTTTCAATGCATCAAACTGATGATGATGATGGCCATGTAAACTAACAGATAATCATTGGCTCTTTGAAAAGAACAGAACATGCATTTCCAGTTGTTTTTATCCAAATGCAGTAATTTGCATATTGGTTCAAATGAATCATCTAATAGTTTACAACTTTGGGCAAAAGATCTAAGACATTTTGAGACATTAACATCAATACAGTAAAACCTCAAAGGCACATTTAATTGTATTTATTTATTTATTTTGTAGTTTGTATCTTTGTTTAATTTTCTTTTTTTCTTTCTTTTATTTCTTTTATTTATTTATGTATTGCTTTCTGCTTCAATGTATCTACACTATAAGTGTATAATAATAATAATAATAATAATAATAATAATAAAGAATGTGTCTTTAAATCTGAATGGTTATTTAAACCTGGTCTCATTTTAAATCTTTATTCCAAACTGGTTTGGTGCATGAAGTCCTTTAAACTGTTTAGACAGACCCTGTATCACCAAATCCTACTTAGGCAAAGGCTTGTCTATTGAATATTAATTAGGTTATATGAATAGATGCTTCAGTAAGGCTACCTAGCAACATCATTTTGACATAATTAATGTAGCAGAAATGAGTCGAACCAGACAAATTAAAGAGTCTATCAGAGCTGTGTGCATTGAAATGAGAGCCGAACTCCTCAGGAAGTCATAAATCAGTTCTAGTGCCACAAGAAGCAAGCAAGATAACCAACCAACCAACTTGTTCACACAACAGCTTTCAACATTAACACCAATAGAATTGACTTCCCCCACCCAGCAGAACCAGACTGAAATTCCTAAGGGGGAAGGGCTTTAAACCTTTGTCTTCACAGAAAAGTCCCTTTGCCAGAGAATGGCAAAGAAACTGCTTTTTGTACATTATATATGGACCAGAATGAACTCAAAAAGACTTATAAATGAATCATTCCATTGCTTAACTCCATATTCATTTACGTGTAACCCACACATTTGACTATCATGTATAATCACTTATTGTGTATGTCTTTTGATAACTATAGGATACATAGTCATGTCTAGTATTGATATAATCAAATTTTCTTGCTTGATATTGTCCTGACAATCATTTATTTGTAAAATATATCATAATCGTGTTATAGGAATCATGTCCAAAATTAGACCCTGCGGGGCAGGAACCACATGCTTGGTAAGATAAACAAATGATTTATGATACCCCCGAGCCAAGACCATATCTGATTGGTCAAGGCAACATTTGAGGGGTGGCCAACAGGGAAGTTTAAATACTTTGGACACCATGAAATTTGGCTTTTAGTTCCAGCCTTGCTCGTGCTATCAGTCATGCTTTCAGTTCCAGCCTTGCTCGTGCTATCAGTCATGCTATTTGTCATGCCTGCTCTTAGCTTTTAGCTTGTAGCTTTGCTACCTAGCTTTAGCTTGTAGCATCTAGCCATGCGGTTAGTCATCATTGTTCTTTGAGCGCGGTTCCAGCGTGCCTGCCTGCTGCTACTATGCCACGATGAGAAGAAACACAACCTAGTCTCTCAAACATTTTTTATTTTCTTTTCCGTTTGAGAGTTTCATGTTCTGAGTTAAGTTTTGTAACGTCAGTTCAACTTCAACCAGCCCACACGACTCTGCACTTTCAGCCAAAGCCCAACAACCACGGGCTTCCCAAGACGTCATTTCAGAGACTGAACTTCCAGCCAATCAACGACCTCGTGATAGCCCTTTCACCGAGGCTCCTTCTTCACAGGAGATGCAAGTAACTTTACCTCCAGACTGTGACCTTTACTGGTGTATCTAATATAATTTTAACCTCATTGAGGAACTCAATGCGAGCGCTAATTACGTGATTGATGGTTGTTCATGTTTCTGCAATTTAAAGTATTGCTGTGAACTTGGGATTCCATATTTCCATTCTCTTAAACTCATCTTTTCCTAACTTTCGATCTTCCTGCAAATTGTGTGAATGTGTGAGTGCGTGCGTTTATGTGTTAGATTAGTTTATATGTTTTAGATTTATCTAATAAAGCCTTATTCATATTAAAAGAGAAGTATCTTGTGTTTTGTGCTTACAAGTTAATGTCTGAAACTACCGATCTTGTTACTGTGCTAATTGATAGTGTTTCACTATAGTTTGGATATTAATATCCAGCGCAGATTTTATGTTAAACGGCTTGTTCAGTAAATCGCAGGGCGTCTCATTGGTCAGCCGTGAAACAGTGAATCTGTTCAAATTCCCTTTAAAATCTTAAATGATTCCCTTTGAGCTAAATTGACCTGTTTCCCTTACATTAATATTCATGAAACAAGTTATTGCCATTTCATGACATCACAAGCTGTCAGTCAGTGGCCTCTTCACTTCAAAACTCTTTCAGCTGCCACTCAGAAAAACTGTTCACACTCATTAATTGTTATACTTTACCCTCCAGCTCTTTGTTTTAACTCAGTCAAGTCACCTTTATTTATATAGCGCTTTAAACAAAATACATCGCGTCAAAGCAACTGAACAACATTCATTAGGAGAACAGTGTGTCAATAATGCAAAATGACAGTTAAAGGCAGTTCATCATTGAATTCAGTGATGTCATCTCTGTTCAGTTTAAATAGTGTCCGTGCATTTATTTGTAATCAAGTCAACGATATCGCTGTAGACGAAGTGACGCCAACTAAGCAAGCCAGAGGTGACAGCGACAAGGGACCGAAACTCCATCGGTGACAGAATGGAGAAAAAAACCTTGGGAGAAACCAGGCTCAGTTGGGGGGCCAGTTCTCCTCTGACCAGACAAAACCAGTAGTTCAATTCCAGGCTGCAGCAAAGTCAGATTGTGCAGAAGAATCATCTGTTTCCTGTGATCTTGTCCTGGTGGTCCTCTGAGACAAGGTCTTTACAGGGGATCTGTATCTGGGGCTCTAGTTGTCGTGGTCTCCGCTGTCTTTTTCAGGGCTGTAGAGGTCCTTTCTAGGTGCTGATCCACCATCTGTTCTGGATACGTACTGGATCCGGGTGACTGCAGTGACACTCTGATCTGGATACAGATCTGGTGGCTACGGTGACCTCAGAATAAGGGAGAAACAGACTAATATTAGCGTAGATGCCATTCTTCTAATGATGTAGCAAGTACATTGGGTGTTATGGGAAGTGTTCCTGGTTCGGGTTTACCTAATTAATGCAGCCTAAAAATCCTTTAACGGATTTGGATATTCAAAGCATATCAGTATGTTATGTGTAAACCAGGTTAAAGAGATGGGTCTTTAATCTAGATTTAAACTGCAAGAGTGTATCTGCCTCCCGAACAACTCAGCTCTTTGTTTTAAGTTTTCAACACTGACACAGCTGTGTTGTGTGTGTTTGGAAATGAATGTGTCAGAATTATTGCTATAAGTTGAAACAGCCAAATAGTTTCACATACTTGCTGCTCTTCTGGTTTAAGTTCCATCTATTGAAACTTTACTTCTAAGAAGTTTTCTTGGTAGGCAATACATCACACGTACACATCACACATGGAAGTGTTCAAGGCCTTTCCAAAAGCCCTCAAAAGGGGTTGGTCTTTACAACCCAACACATAAAAGCTCACACTAGTTTAAAATAGGATATGGTGTCTTAAATACAACCATGACAATAGCATAGCATTAAAAATGGACTGTAAAGAACTGTAACGGTGAGTACTGAGTTTATGTCTGTATATTGTATGTGTGTGCATCTGTGTGTGTATAACATTATTAAAATATAAAATAACTATTTTAATGCATTTTAAACTTTGTTTATTTGAAGACAAAGCTAAATTTTTAGCAGCCATTAATCAAGTCTTAAGTGTCCCATGACCAATCAAAATCAATCTAATATGCTGATTTGCAGCTCAAGAAACATTTCTTATGGTCTTTTGATTAATAGAAGGTTGAAAGGAACAATCGATTTAATGCATCCTTTCTGAATGCATTCATTAAAAAAAAGAAGAAGAAAATATGTGTGTGTGGGTCAAATGTTTTATTTTTTATTTTTTTTTATTTTTTATGATTATATATTTATTTATCCAAATCTGAGACTTTGTCCTATATGTCTAGATATGTATGTACTTGTTTACGATTCCTTTGAGTGAGTCAGTTAGACCAATTATTAATTGTTCACAAATTCGACTGATTTGGTTATAGAGTTCAATGATGGTAAGTAAATAACAATATAGCTTTATGCACCAAATTTATGATAGAGTTAGGGAGGTTTTGCATCATTTTTGAAGCTTGAAAGCAACCCATGTATTATTCAAAACTTCTCTGTGTTTTCTACAGGAGAAAGAAAGTCTACAAGCTTGAAACGACATGAAGGTGAGTAAATAATGACTCAATTTTCATTTTTGGGTGAGCTGTACCTTATAATGAATCATTGTGGTGGAAAAAAATAAGAGTTTGCAACACTGGCTCACACACCAGATAGTTATAATGTACTTTTCTCTGGATAAGCTGGCAGAACAGAAGACTCAATGCTTCTTTTCAGATAATGAGTCTAATTTTAGAGCATTTCAGGGAGACATGTCACAAAATCACAGACTAATCTGAAGACAGGGAGCTGAACTCACAGTGTCACAAGAGTGTGTTTTGCTTATGCATTCCAGCAGCACAATGACTATCCTTTGAGGACATTGGGAGCACACTTTCTGTTGTTTGCCTGACACATACGATTTGGCCTGAGACGCTGAATGGACATCTGGTTAGGAAGACCACTTAACTGAGCAGAGAAATGAAGAGGCTGAGAAAGTTGTGGGGGGAGAGAGAGAAGGAATAAAGAAACCATGTGTTCTGGCTTTGAAATGTTGAGGTTGTATTTGTGTAGTTAACACCCATTTCCAGACGGGTGGTGGTGTTTCAGAATGCACTGATAATCCCCAAAACTTAATCCATGTAAGGCAAGAGTCAGTCTTGGTTACTATGATGCATTGTGAAAGCAAAGCGTAGCCAAAAATTTGTTCAGATTTTGATTTTTAATCCTTCCTGCCATTCTGTACAAATCAGGCAAGATGGTGAGCTTAGAAAGAGCAGCAATTATTTGGAACAAACAGCTAAACCTACTGAAACTGCATCTGTTTAGGCACATAAATCACAGGTGGTCTCCTAGTTTATGATTTTGTTGAAAACATATTTTTGAACACTATTCCTACTGAAAAGGTTGGCTTAATCCAGCTTGAATTTACATTTTGTACTGGCTAGTGTTTGTTTTGGTGCTATTCTAGCTGGTGCAAAGTAAAATGTATGTAATTAAAGGAAGTAACTGATTAATTCAACGGTTTTCTTAAACCAATTCACTGTGGATCTCAACTCAGATATGGCTGCCAGCTAATAAATTGATGTTGACCCTGATGCAGCATACCTAATTTGAGAGCTGCTGTGAATGCCAGGATTAACCGTTTGACTCTGTTCTGCACACAAAGCTATTCCATAGCTTCAGAAGAATACAGTTTAATCATATGGACCACTTTAATAGTGCTTTTTTGTAATATCTGTGTTTGACAACACAAGTCGTCATTACCCCTTTTAAGAAGTAGAAGTAAAAAATAAGATTTGAAATGACATGAGGGTGAGTGAATCATGCCCATTCAGTATTTTTATTTTGGGGTGAACAATCCCTTTATGAAGTCTGATGGGAATATCATTCATTTATGCTGGTATTTTCAGCAGGATCACACCAGATCCAAGTTTATCAGTCTAGTCTTTTTTATTTATATAGTCTTTTAATTTAAATCTTATTTAAAATACACCTTTTCACTAATTCAAATTATTTTTCCAGCTCCCTATACTGTAGGCTACTGAGAGAAATAAATCAGTATCAGTGGTGAAAGTAATCAATGAGTAATGGCTTAAAGTTCCTTCTATTTCTTAGTCTGACAAATCTATTGTATAAATTCAGAGGTCTTCTATATAATTCATAAATCATATGAACTATTATGATATTTGCAAACTGCTTTTGGAGCTATTCCTTTCCTTTCCTATTCCTTTCATTCGATAAGTTAGACTGTGAAATTGACAGTTGTTATTTAACCATCTGGACCATATATGACAGTTGAGTATTTCTTTTTTTATATATTTCCAGGCTGAACCATGTCAGACCATTTCAACTAGGCCTCTCAAAACTGAAGCTATGATATGGCATTGGTCAGCTACCCACTGCTTTGATGGGACAGAGCGTTGAGTAACTGGAGTGGAGTTCAAAAGAAGGTTAAAAAAGCAAGCCCTACACACACCTCTGTTCTTTTCCCAAAGACAAGTCAGTGCTTTGTAACTCTCCTAGATGTCAGAGAGTGACAATCACTGTGGCCTGGCATCCTGGGAGTGACTTCCTGTTGCATGCAGCACGTTCTCCGCTTCACACGATGACATCACCACAAAGTCTCCCAGCATGGGTCCACTAGTGAGGGTCAAACTGATGAGAGTGAGTGAACGAGAGAATGAAACAGAAACAAAGCAATAATGTTTGGCAGAAGAAAAGGATGAGAAGAAAAGGTTATTTACCTAAACATTTATTTTAAGAAGACATATTGCTCCTCAGGTCACTTTGGGAATGGTGTTTTCTTTCAAGTTTGGTTTGGATGGTTTTCCACTGTGTGTCTTACAGCGGTCAGAGCTGTCAACTATGAGATTATACCACTGTGTGGTTGTGGGACAATGGCCTGAAAATTAAAACAGGGGTCTTTATTACATTCTGGATGCGTTGCATCCTGACCATGGTAGATTATAGGCTTTCATGATATTCAGCCTGAGTTTGGCATATCCAAGTTTTACAAATGTAAAAAGTGTGCCATGAAATTGCATTGGTGTGTAATTTTCGGGTCACTAACTATAAAGCAATGACACAATCAGTCAGTGGTGGTCTAGAAGAGACACTCAAACAAACAGGTTGAGAATTTATTTATAGAGCAAAAATAACACTAAATAAATAAAATAAAATAACAATTATCCAATCATAGCAGTGGGTGTTTACTTCCGAGTCTACAGTCCGCCACGTCTATTCAAACAGAGCATTGAGATGAAGGTGGTCAAAAACAGGACAGAAATTAGCTTATTACTTTAAAACAACAATGTTATATATATATCTTGATAACATTATAAGTGGACATCAGAGAACAGTAAAAAAAAAGAAAAAACAAGGCAGCTCATGTCCCTTTTAATCAAGTTTATTTATAGATATTGTTTGGCCACTTCTACCTACAGACCTGTGAAATGTAACCCAGGCCAGAGCTTCCCATCTGTGAAGGTTTGGCCCATTTCAAATAAGCGTGCGATTCAGTTCTAGGACCTTCAAGCATGAGTCAGAGTCATAGCGTCAAAGATTAGTCAGAGCCACGGAGAGTCCAGCGCCTCTGAGAAGTAACTGAAACTTTCTGGGGATCAGAGGGCCTGGATGCACCCAAGAGAAGCACGAGCATTAATCAAGAGAGCATTCATCCCAAACAATACCGTCTGCTCAGAGTCCTAAACCTCCAACAGATGCACTGGTTTTCTTGCCCTACTCGCTATAGCTGGCGAAGCTCCGTAGCAAAAATATGGGCCTCAGTAGAGCATTAAAAAGAGACAAATGAAGGTGAATGAAGGGCATATAAATAATGGAGCAATCCTATCTAGCCCTGTCATACATATATACGTATATATATATATATATATATATATATATATATATATATATATATATATATATATATATATATATATATATATATATATATATATCTCAGAGATTTGGGATGGCCAGAAGGAAGACTCAGAGATTTGGGATGGCCAGAAGGAAGATGTTTGGTTTTTGCTAAATGGATTTCAGCTGTGAAAAGCGACCCACTTCCCTGGAAAAAAGCCCAATCTGAAAGACCTCTGAAACCCACTGAGCTTATCAAGACTTGAGCAGAGCCACAACTGGACATGAATGAGTTTTTTTTTTTTTTATTTCTCCATCTGTACCACTCTGATTTACATGACATTTTATAATAAGCAGGGCCTAGAGACAAGCAACATTTGGACGGCAATGACAGCACATCTGGCGGGAGGAGAGAAAGTAGTGAGAGCGCCTTCCTTTTCCAACTGCTGAACTTGCCTGGAATGGAAAGGCATGGTCAGGGTGGAATCCCATGCTAGGAGCTGACATTTGGATGGCTTCTTGCACTGCCTCGGAACAGAATGTCGGGTACAGATGCATTGCATGTTCTTGAAAAGTCTTAGATTAGTGGTTCTCAAACTTGTGGTACTTGGCATGACTCTGGAAATTTACACTGAATTGGTTTTTCATTTCTGATTTATAAATAATATAACTGTCGCTTTGTGTGTTTATGAATCTAATGCATTGTCCACATTCTTATTTCTGCAGGATGCAAATAAGAAAAGTATTCACTGTTCTGAAGCTGACGCTGTTGATGCAAGTGCATGCATGCGTCTGTCTGTTTGTCTAGTTTAAAAAGCCTTTAAGTTTAGACAGACAGACAGACAGACAGACAGACAGATAGACCGATAGATAGATAGATAGATAGATAGATAGATAGATAGATAGATAGATAGATAGATAGATAGATAGATAGATAGATAGATAGACAGACAGATAGAACTGTTCAGCCTGCAATGAAGGTGCAGGAAAGAATTAAACAGCTCACTCAGAATTGGCGTTCCACTTTAGAAAGCCCGAATTTCCCCAATCTTCCAGTGTTAGAAGAACCCCTGTTTATTTTCCATGTTGTCAGAGTGATTATGGATCTTAGCATTTTTTCTTTGTTATATTTACTCTTGCAATGGTGAAAGTTTGTTGGATGGAACGAAGGGGGGATTTTAACAGCTTAATTTACCGACTAAAAGTATAGACTTCCTGTCAGATCAAGATGGTTTCATCCGGAGCCATCATAACAAATTTGAGATTACAAGAGGTTCGGCATCATATGTCACTTCATCCCCTTTCCAGGAAATGTTGGCTGTTCTCAGCTGTTATAGAGCCACAGCCAAGCTCTTTGGTTAACAAACAACGTGAAGCAGCATACAAAAGACTCTAGTGCAAATGTTAAATAAACAGTATGTGTTTCAAGTGCTGAATGTGACATTCAACGCCTGCCTCATCTCCGTCTCTTTGTGTACAATTTATCTGGCCCGGACACTTGAGCCAGGGTTTGTTTTGGTGTTTGGCTTTCTTTAACTATTTAACTTTTTGAATATATCCCCTGTCGTATTCTACAACAAAAACAATCAGAGCGCCTTGTTATCACCTGTTTATTTTGATTTCCCAAGTCCGCTATTAGCTTAGAGCCCATTAGCTTAATCTCGCTTACATTACCAGTACTATGTTCACACACATTATCATTGTTTTACTCACTGTTACTTGCTTTAATGGTGGATGTGTGTCTACTTTTGAGTGCGGGTGAGGACACGTTCAAACTGCATTTGGTGCAGCTCGAGCTGGTGGGTGTGGAAGCAGGCCCAGCTGAGAGAGTGGAGAGAGTCTGGGTTAAGTATACAGTGTCCTGCTAAGACTCCCACCACCTTTACTCCATGTGCTCCTCTGCACAGTCCCGATGCATCCAGGACACAATCTTCCTAGATGTCCTTCACTCCGGCGCCAGGACACCACGGACCCTGGGTGCACCTGCAGTAGAAGATGCTAGCCAGGCCCCAGGTGAGGACTTTTCCCTCTGCGCCGCCTCCAGTCTTCAAGATGTCCACCTGGAACTGCTTCGCTGCCCTCCACGAGACATAAAGTGATGCTGTGATCATAGGAGACTACATCGTCCAGCATGTCCGTGCTACGTTAAGTGCCCACTCACCTTGTATCTGGTGTTCATGTTCTCGATGTTTCTGCACAGATACCTGCGATCCTGAAGGTGGTGAGAGCATCGTGGCAGTCGTGCTGCATGTAGGGGTTAAAGACATCAAGCTGGGACAAACGGAAACACTGAAGAGAGACGTGTCAGGACCGCTCCCCATGTATCAATGAGGACACAAAAAGTTCAGTAGACATATGTTTTAAAAGAATGGTTATTGTCATAGTGTAAAGAACAGAAACTGCTCTTTGTTTTCTAGGCTTTTTCGCGCTGATGGCCTGGGGGTGCCCAGCAGAGTCAGATCAGAACTCTTGTCGTACAACATCGCTAGGATGCTACACTTCATATGACTGGCAAGCCAATTCTTAAATAAATTTCCTTGTATCACACATGCAGCGTATCACTGATAAATAATAAACAAGTAATAATAAGTAATCCATTACATTTAAATAGCACTTTTCTAGGAACATAAAGGGCTTTACATTGTCAGGGGGTATCTCCTCATCCACCACCAGTGTGCTGCATACACCTGGATGATGCGACAGCAGCCATAGTGCGCCAGAACTCCTATCACACACCAGCTTATTTCACAGTGTAATTCGTTTCTTTTATCATTCATTCATTCATGCATTCATTCTTTTTGGTTTCCTCAATCTGGCAACCCGCGTGTGCATCAAGTCTGCGGAGAAGGGGCCGGGTGAAAAAAACCCTCTCCAATATTTTGAATTTGGACTGCAAATCTTAGTTCAACCACTTGGTGTCAATTCTACATACAGCACCTTTAAAGCAGAGAAGATTTTTAAATTAGAATTACAAACGTCATTATTTATTTATTTATTTATTTATTTATTTGTATTTTTCTTTGGGGGGGGGGGGGGTAACTTGAACTGATCAGTTGTGCATAAAACAAAATTATTATAACATATATTCTGTACTATTGTAGTATTTATTAATATGTATTAATATTTTTAATTAGCTAGTTTTTTTCATTTTCAGTTTAAATTTAAGTTTTAATCATATTGTTTTTATTACTTTTTATTTCTATATAGCATTCATTTATCTTTATTTTGTCATATTAGCACATCCATTTATTTTACCTTATAATATTGTTTAAATATTTAACCTACTATTATTTGATTTGATATATATATATATATATATATATATATATATATATATATATATATATATTTTATATATATATATATATATATATATATATATATATATATATATATATATATATATATATATATATATATATATATATATTGTACTTATAGCTTTAAGCTATAAGTCACCATCCACTTCGGATTTATGGGAAAGAGTCTCTCAGAAAATCTTCCTAAGGATTTGGTTCCACATGATGGTGAGTAAATGTATTTTTTGGGTGAACTATTCCTTTAAAGTTTTTCTCACTTGGTGATGGCTGACTCCAGATGGCTGCTTGGATGTGTTAGTTAAGGTGCCATGCTTAGGACTCTGGGAATATGAATATTTCACTGCCGCCTCTGTCTGCTGGCAATGTCTGAAATCAGAGAGCCAGCAATGATAATCAATCTACCTCGCACCATCTCACCGTATGCTTCTGACAGGGTGGGCCAATGCCTGTCATACATCAACTCACGCAGCTCGCATGTTTGGTGTCGCCCAAATTCCTCGACAACAGCTGTGTATATGTAAGATTAAATCAATACAAAGAAGGAAATAGATGTGCTGTTTGCCAATGACACTATGTCTTCACCTTGTTCTTTCATCTTACCCGTATACTGGCCTCTCAGTCGTAAGCTGGCTTTCTAAAAACATGCTGCCGTTCCATTAACCTTCCTGTCAACATTCCTGTTAGGGTCATTTGATAACGCTTCAGATATTTATTGTGTAACAGTCTCAGTAGATTTTTTCATATGATCCTTTCATGTTAGAGAGAGCCTTGACTGAAATACATTTTCGATTGTTTCAAAGCTAAATCTATCTATCTATCTATCTATCTATCTATCTATCTATCTATCTATCTATCTATCTATCTATATTGGTCAGAAGGATTTGCACCGAAATACTGTAAAGTATAATTAAACATGAATTTACAAAATTACAGCAAAAGCAGCATTATGCATATTTATCTTGATATTCTAATTATACGTTGTTATTATAACTGCATTTTGTTAATTGTATTTTATTTTAAAAAGTCTCGTTTGAAAGATGGGGGTATGAATAATGAAAGGTAGGTAGGTAGGTAGGTAGGTAGACTGAACAAAAATATAGTTCAATTCAATTCAATTCAAATTTATTTGTATTGCGCTCATTACGATACAAATCATTACAAAGCATCTTTACAGAAAATTAAGTTTCTACAATATGTAGTATTAGCTTATAAGTGGTGACTGTCAGTTTGTGTGCATATGACAGGATTTTTCAGAAAAATTAATACAAGATCTAGTCAGCCAGATGATGAACATTATTAACAGCAATTATAATATGATGCAATCACACTTAGCAATATTTGTTAGTTCTGTTTGTTGATTCAGATCTAACAAATAATGCAACAATTTATGGTTTTTGCCCCCATTTTTCATGAGCTGAACTTAAAGTTCTAAGACTTTTTCTATGTACAAAAAAGGCCTCTTTCTCTCAAATAATTTTTCACAAATCTGTCTAAATCTGTGTTAGTGAGCACTTCTCCTTTGCTGAGATAATCCATCCACCTCACAGGTGTGGCATATCAAGATGCTGAGCGGTTTGCTGATGTCAGTGTTGTGGATCGAGTGGCCCATGGTGGCAGTGGGGTTATGGTATGGGCAAGCGTATGATATGGACAACGAACACAGATGCATTTTATTGATGGCATTTTGAATGCACAGAGATACTGTGACAAGATCCTGAGGCCCATTGTTGTGCCATTCATCCATGACCATCTCCTCATGTTGCAGCATGATAATGCACAGCCCCATGTTGTAAGGATCTGTACACAATTCAGTGAAAGCTATGGATTTAGTTTAAATAGTTTTAATGATCTTTAATTTTATACACAGTTTTTTGTGGCTCCTTTTTTTTTTTTTTTTTTTTTGGTTCAGGCACCCATCTATTGGCATCTATCTATCTTCATTATTATATCCATTATTCATAATCCCCCCCTAATCTTTCAAACAAGGCATTTTAAAATTAAATTAAAATAAAAAAAAATGCAGTTATAATAGTAACGTATAATTAGAATATAAAGATAAATATGAAGAATGCTGCTTTTGCTGTAATTTTGTTAATGCATGTTTAATCATACTTTACAGTATTTCGGTGCAAATCCTTCTGACCAGTATGGTTAAGTCACTCTCATTCTTCAAAACTAATATATAAATGTGTTTAATGTAAAATGTTGTTCCTGAAGCAAAACAAGTGCAATATCTATTGTTTGTTATTCGGAAAAGGGGGAAATGTTGATACAACAATCAATCAGTCGATTTCTCCACAGTGGAAAACCCATTCCCAAAAAAGTGCCAGTGTTGTTTTATTAGTCAGGCAACAGACCTGCCCTCCTACTGAACAAAAGATGTTCTCAGTGACACGTAGTACTCTCAGTGGGATATCCTGCTCTCAACCGGTCCCAGTCGGTCAGAGCGCTGTGGTTTCATGGTTACCGTGTGCTTCACACTGACAGCTGTCCACATCCTCCCCCGGAATCATGCAGAGCTTCTCAGGGTGCCGTCACTCCCAGTCCATTAGGAAGGGAGTTGCTTGTCCTGTCTGAAGTCAAGCAGCATGAAAATACTTATCTGGGTGGTGTTGTATTATCAGAACAAGAGGTGGGGACACTTTTAGGGCCAGCCAAGAGTTAAAGTGCATCAGTTTATGTCATTTTTAATGTTTAATGTGATGCCATTCAAAGGAAACACATGAAACGCATTTCTCTTGAACGAGGGCCATCTGAGATTCAGAATCATCTTATCCTGTTGGGAAATGTTTTTGTTTCCATAATGTAAGCTGTGCACAGACGCAGATAAGGGTTATTGGACCTCTCAGCGAAGTTTGATCCGATCTTTGACACACTGCACTGCAAACACAAACAATGAGGCGTACTGCCTGTATAATCAATGCAACGGCTCAAATGCAATCTGATATTAACTGCAGGTCATTTTTTTCTTCTCAGAAGAACTACAGAAATGTGACTGGCTTTACTCTTTAAAATTTTTGGTACTTTTATCTATCTATCTATCTATCTATATGCAATTAAAACTACAGTTGTTCTTACTCACATTCAAATTTAGGAATCCATAAAAAAAAAAAAAATCTGAACAATCCCGGAGGTCACTATAAACTCTTGCCATATGGGAAAAGAACAGTATATAAATCTGCAACAATATGAGGCTGAGTGAATAATGTCAGATTTGTTTGTATTTATTTATTTATTTTATGAACTAAATCACTGCTGTTGGTTTTGATGAGTATGGTTTAAGGCATGCATCTGTGGTTTACCAGTAAAGGGAGCAGATTCTGTTGATTCTGAGTGCTGGGAGTACAGAAGCGCTCTCTTGAGCACTTGATGTTGATTATGATCTTTCATTTGCTCAATTCATCACTCTGGTCACATTAGTCATATCGCTCCTCTTTGGCAATGTGGCCATGATAAATCGTATTCCTCAGAAGTAAACTAGGGCAGGATGAGGTTGAGTTCTGTTCTTTTGCTTTCCCACTCTACATTTCCAGATCTTTCTGCTTCCTTAATCAGAGATGAGAAACAGGTGTCCTTTCCAGATAAACTGCTTTTCTTCTCCTTTTTATAAAACATGCTTGTTGCATAATGAGAAGCACATTTCTACCGCATTGCTGATTTGTTCTTCTTTTTATTGGATGTTCTTTTTTTTTTCTGGCAGATTGTGAAGCTGGACCTCTCTTATCAAGCTAAATAACACCTGGAGGAAAACTTTTAACACACTTCACTTAGCTCAGTCCTCATCAAATCTAAATGTGTCTGGCACAAAGAGTCTGTCTTCTAGATCCTTCTTTGCTGAGCCCTGAGTCTATTAATGGCACTCCAAGGAAAACAAGTTTGGAGACCAAACAGGAAAGCGCTGGATTTGTACCAGTTTCTATGGCAGGTGAGTCAGTGATTTAGCATTTGCTTTATGAGTTGTGACGTGGGCTCTGGAGCCTCAGTTACACATGGGTAAGGGAGCAGGGCCATAAAGCTGCATTATTTTATACTGTACATTATAGATTTATACTTGTATATTATGTTTTGGGGCTTTTTTTGTCACCTTGGTGTTGTCGTCGCTTTTTGTTTTAAACAATAAGCCAAGTTAAAAACACAATTTAATACTCGATGACACTAAAGCCATATTTTAGTTGGCTGAATGATTTTAATTTAGGATTGAGGCTTTGATCCTACAAAAATAAAATGTTTCGACGTCCTCTATAGGTGTAAATTAACTCAATTTTGTGTGCATATCCATAGTAAAATATAGATTTTTTTTTTTTTTTTTTTTTTTGAAGTGACAATTTTTTTTTGAAGTGAAATTTCCATTGGTTCATATATACTGTATTATTGATTAATCAAAATTATTTTGATAACTTCTTAAATGTTTGCAGTTTTCCTTAACAACAATGCTACATAGTCTTCCGAAGTAAACTTGGCTATAGATTAGTTAGATTAATTAAATGAATGCATGAACGGTAAGAAAAGGCTCTAAATTATGCTAATTTTGATTGCATCATCACTGCGACTGTAATTAATGCTGCTAACTGAGACAGATGTCCCTGGGTCATTCCACGAAATCGGTCAGTGTCTTTTCCACTTGGAAACATAAAAAAGTAAATATGTTTAATCAAATGTTTTTATAAATATCCATGAAATGAAGGCACCTTCAAATGACAAGAAATTGTATTACTTGTGCCATAAGCATAGCTTAACAATGAGACAATATTTAAAACAATATGCAAATGTGATTTTTATTTTTATTTTTCCTTTTTTGTAAACTATTGTGAGTATTAACTATCAAAACTTAAATTAAGTTACTTTGGTAGTTGACGGTACATTTTTTAATTTTTTTTATTTTTTTTTTTTTTTTTTTTTACTTTAATCTTAATTTTAAATGAGTAATAAGCTTATAAATGCCAAAAGCAGGTTGCCCACACAACAGTTTGAGTGTAGTCTGTAAATTGATGCTTCAGGCTGTATTAATCACAGTAGATTAATACTTTCATGTTCAGAACGAACCCTGACCTAATGTCTGAGGAATAATAATAAAGTGCTGCTTTGCGGGCACTGTAATAAATTGCGAATCAAATGCAATGCAGACGGAGCGAGTTGTGTGGTATCAAGCGGATCCTGTGCAAGGGATCCCTCCTTTAACACGTGGAGGAGAACAGAACAGGTGGCCTTTAGCCAGAGGGGATTTGGAAGCATTCACAGAAACACCCCTCTCATTCATCTCACTGCACATACTGTTCTGGGTTTAGATTTTCACCTCAGACTGCACAGGTTCCCTTTCTCACTTAGAATAAATAAGCACTTCACCCACGTAAAAACTGAAAATATACTTGATAAAGTATTTTTATGACTGTTTTTACGCATTTGGCAGACCCTCCAAAGCAGCTTGCAGTGGATTTAATGTACGCATTATCATTATTTGTGTTCATAGGAAATCAGCTACCACAATGCTCCACCAGTAGAGCTACAGGAACCAAAGTCTTAAAGATTAAAAAACATTCAGTCATAATAATCTTACTTAAGCGCATTAAATGGGTGGATGTTCACATTATCAGAATTTTTTTTTTCCAGTGACAGTAAATCAGTATTATATAACGGATAGTTCCAACTCTAAATTCAGAGGTTCTAAACTTTTTTTGCTTTTGTAAATAGTCTAGTTACATATGCTTATAATATTTCATTTATTAATTTGATGTTTGATTATTATATATTTGTATTTATTTCATAAATTATACATGCATTTTTGTTGATGGATTAATAATAATAATAATAATAATAATAATAATAAGTATTATTAGTGGTATTAGTTGTAGTATATTGTTATAAAAATAAAATATTATGTTACATTATTATGCTCTTTACTTATTGTTGTGTACTGCTGCTTTATGACATGCCTAAGATTTTTAACCTTGGACAATGCACAACCTCTTCTTTATGTATTTAAATATGCATGTATGTATTTACCAAGCGGCATTATATTATGCCTCTATTGTGAAACCAACACGGAAGTAACTACAACTGCAATTCATCGACTGCAATGGCTCCAAAAGGTAGTCAGTCCCATAAGCTGCGTTTACACTAGGAATTTACATGCGATCACTGTGATCTAGTCAAGCAGATCAGATCATAAATCAGTCAGAACACAGCGCATTTACACTTGGCAACATCAACTGAATTTTCTATCTGGATAACCGATCAGATATGTCTTTCCCGCGGAATATTACATTTTAATTTCTGCAAAAAAGGTTTTTAAAATTCAACCGTTTAAAATTATATGCCTTATGTCTTAAAGTTCTGCATAATTAAGGGCGTGACAGGTAGATTGCTGCTGCTGTCACCACTGTTCAGCTGGGTAGCAGCGGCCAGCTCCACCCACTTTGAGCTTCAGAAACGCTCTTCAGAAACCTATGGGTGACATCATGGACACCACGTCCATGTTTTTATACAGTATATTGTATTTACGTACTTACAATCTAATGTCATATCCTTTATTTTTTATATATATATTAAATTTAAGAGCAGCATAGTGACTTCTGTAAATCGATTTTTATATATACACTCCCCTTTTGTGCCTCTTCAGCTTTTAGCATTCAGAAAGAGCAGTTTTGGATATGCTTTTGATATTTCCAGCAGTCAAGCTGTGGGGAAAAACTATGACAAAGCTTATAAGCAAACGTTCTTGGCCGGTTATTATGGCTATACCTCTTTCTGTTTATGCTCTGCCTACATCAACAATTACAGCATATTTGTTCAAAATCCATACAGGATGGCAAACATGCTAGCTCATATTTTCCCCTCCTCCCAGAATCGCTGCCAGACCTCACACTTTGTAACTCACTGTTGACTCGGCCAGCACCGATCACTCAGCTCATCAAAGTATAACTTTGATTGTGTTTTTTTAGTTATTACTACCATTCTCATTAATTGTAAATATTCAGTGTTATACACTGTATATAGCATATTCCTTTAGATTCAAATTTATAACGATTTTCAAAAAACCTGACGTCTGTTCTTTTTGGGAGTGGTGTGGTAGACTTTCCCTAATTCATCATGCTCCTTTCATGTATTACATACTAACTTCATAGAAAAAAAAAAAGCTACACCTTCTACAAGGAAAAATGCCTTCGGCAGTGTGAATGTTGGCCAGCCCTTCCTTTCACGTTCCTCTGTGCCAGATTCACAGAGCTCTCATGCAAAAAGAGCTGGCTTGGACCGGCTCTCTGTCCTTTCATCTCAACCCTGCAACATATTTAATTACTTACCTAAATATACATATGAAAGAGGGGTGTGGCATGACCAGAAAGACGTGGAGCTCTGTGAGCCTGGTCTGTCTGAGAATCTGATACCCGTCCAGACATTAAATGGATCAATAAGTGTCTCTGTCAGTAAATGAAACTAAATAGCACGTCGCTGTCAGATGAACCCAGAGGTTTATGACTGACGGCTCATAATCCCGAGCATGGCTCAAGACAGGCAGGATGTGAGTTTATGAACCGGAATGAACAGAGGAAGAAATGAGACTAATTTAAACGGGTAAGACAAACTATATGGATGGGAAGAGAAAGTAATGGATGAATATTAATATTGAAATATGAGAATTTTGGACATTACTTCCAGTATAATTCTGGGAAGGCAAGTTTTCCTTTGAAAAACATAAAAAGAGAAAATAAAGAAAGAAAAGATGCGTGTATCGCTTTATGATGAGTACTGTTTTGGCCCTGATAAGATTTGGAATATCTGCTTTAATTGGTTGTCTTTCTATGATTATTATTATTTATGTTATTATTGTTTTGAAATAGTGCTTGTGTCCTCATTTTAATACAGACAAAAAGTGGCAAAACAGAGAAACAAATACAGACATAAGTAGCCTAGCTGCTTATCCAACCAAGTATAATTAATTAGTTTAATCCTAGCTAAAGAATAAAATTGCACATTTGATCAGATATAGGCTATGTCACAGTCATGGACTTCCATTGTCCTGTTCCTTTTGAGTTTTCCTTATTTGGTCATTCACCACCCCAGTACCTCAACTACCTCCTTTAGCTCGTCAATGCCGCATTGTCGCCGGTGGTGACGTCAAGCCTGCTGCGTTTAGCAAAGCCAGTGCCGCCGTCCGTGATCCCAACTTCCGCCGGACCTGGTCATTTTGGTCATTTTCCTTTTCTTGTTTAGTTAATTGATTTCTCCCCACCTGTTTCTGTTCTCCTGATTACTTACTTTGTGTTTATAAACCCAGTCTGTTTAGTTCTAGTGTGTCAGTCCTTAAAGTAATGTAGCGAGGAGCAAAGTTATGTATGTGTTTGTTTTTCAACATTACCATTAAAACCTCCCTCTTTGGATTTTCATCTGGCTCCCTTCATCTGAAGATACGCATGTGTTACAATATAACTGCAGTCCAAAATTATGAGATACATTATTTAAATGATTGGCCAAAGAGATGTTTTTAATCTAGGCTGTATTACAACCCCGACTCCAGAGAAGTTGGGACATTTTGTAAAAATGCAATACAATCTAGAATCTGTGATTTGTTCATTCCCTTAAATGTTTATTTAATTTACAAAAGTACAAAAAAAAAACATTTCCAAAGTTTTCACTGACCAAAGTTAATGTATTTTCTAAATATGAACAAATTTTGATGGCTGTAACATGCTCCAAAAAAGTTGGGACAGAGGCACTTTTGACTTTTGATACCCAGCTGTTGTCTGATTCTTCTTTTTTATACTAGCAGGGTGGACTATTGTAATGAGCTCCTCACCGGCCTTCACAAAAAGGCCATTAGACAGCTGCAGCTCATCCAGAACGCTGCTGCCAGGATTCTGACTAGAACCAGAAAATCTGAGCATATCACACCAGTCCTCAGGTCCTTACACTGGCTTCCAGCTACATTTGATTTTAAAGTACTTTTACTCGTATACAAGTCACTAAATGACCTAGGACCGAAATATATTGCAGATATGTTCAATGAATATAAGCCTAACAGAGCACTCAGATCACTAGGATCAAGTCAGTTATAAATACCAAGGGTTCACACAAAACAAGGGGAGTCCACCTTTAGTTATGCTGCCCGCAGTTGGAATCAGCTTCCAGAAGAGATCAGATGTGCTAAAACACTAGTCACATTTAAATCAAGACTTAAGACTCATCTGTTTAGCTGTGCATTTATTGAATGAGCACTGTGCAATGTCCGAACTGATTGCACTATATTTTCACAGTTTTTGTTTTATTTTTATTTTTAATTAAATATTAAATATTAAATAATTTTAAAAGTTAAAAATTGTTTGTTTTATTCTTGTTATTATTTTTCTTCATTATTATTTCACTTCCTTTTATGTAAAGCACTTTGAATTACCATTGTGTATGAAATGTGCTGTATAAATAAACTTGCCTTGCCTTGCCTTACTGGTCATACATTTTCAGTAGGAGTCAGATCTGGACTGCAGACAGGCCAGTCTAGCACGTTCACTCTAAGTCTACTGAACCACGCTGTTGTAGCACATGCAGGATGAGAGCTGGCATTACCTTTATCTAATAACCATGCACTTCCCATGAAAGATGTCATCTTGACGGCACTATATTTCTCTATTCAACTCCAATATATGCATCCATGTCAATGTGACCTTCACACATATGCATATCACGCATGCTGTTTGAACTGATACACTCAAATACCATGACAGAGGTTTGCTTTTACATCTGTCACTGATGAAGTCTGGATGGTCCCTCTGGTTTTTCGACTGAGAACTCAAAATTTCCATTTTTCCCAGAAAAAAAAAAAAATAGTCCAGCACACCTTTCCACTGTCTTTTTGACTATCTGAGATGAGCTCTGGCCCAGAGAAGCCGTCACTGCATGACATCACTGCATAGAACTGATTAATCTCTGTTACTCTAGAAAAAAGCTATACAAGTTGCATTTCTTGATGCAGCAGCAGACTGTTAAGTGACAGCAGTATTCTGAAGTACTCCTGAGCCCATGTAGCTATATTTAACACCGCAGCATGAAGGTTTCTTATGCAATGCCATCTGAGGGCTCAAAGGTCAAGCACATTCAGCTGAGGTTTCCTGTCTTGCCATACATGTACTGTGATTTATCTGGATTCCCTGAATCTTTTCACAATATTACGTCTGGTAGTTGGTGAAAGACCTAGATTATTTGTGTTTTTGCATAGCGAAATGGGATTTTTGATTTGTTTGTCACTTTCACTTTTCTCATGAAATTTAGCACAAAGTAATGAGCCATGATCCAGCTTTGCTGGCAAAGACTGAGATGCTCCTTTCATACCCAAATACGTTACTTTGATCCATGACCAATTCACCTGCTTACTGTTAACTGTTTAAAAAAAGTTAAAAGTGGATATTCTATAACCTTTTCACTTTTATTTTGCCTCTGTCCCAACTTTTTTGGAATATGTTGCAGCCATCAAAAGCAAAATTAGTTAATATTTACAAAAATGTACAAAATTATTTTCCTTTTAAAAATAGGTCTGCATCTCACTTTTAATATAAGGAAACAGCCTTGCTTTTGTGCTATCTCGAGATCCATAGGCCTGCAATTTAATAACTTATATTCTCGGTTGGCAATGACAGCAGCTCTGAGTCTCGGAATCATACAGTGTTAGACACTGGACACTGTATTTCTGCAACTTTGAATGAATGTCTGTTGATCATTATCATTGAAAGTACACTCTCATCATTGTGTAATCATTTGTATTTTTAATTTCCTAGTATCAGACTGTTTTGTTGTTTTTTACCTACAAGCTTCACATCCCTAAAGATTACAGCATTTTGTTTTGAATAGCATGTTTCTAAGCAACATACACAAATATATAACCAAGGACAAAGTCACTTGTTTACTTAGAAAAATGGGGGGGAAAAAACCCTCTAATGCTGTGCTCTAATGGAATTCCAACATCCTTGTGCAGTTTCCCTGCAGTCACCTGGGAACACAAGACTGTGAACACACGTTTGGAGAGGATCTGCTGTGATTCACTCTCCCACATGTTGGCTATGTTCATTCAGTCTGTGTTTGGGATTGATAGATGTATTTACTGACAGGTGTGACACTCAGACGTTTCTGTAGGGTGGAATAATGTCTGTATGGACAGGTAATCAAAGTTACTCCCTAACTCTAACTCACAGGTAAAGTCTGTTACCACAGTGACACACAAGGATTGTAAATATCACACCTTTTTTATTATTATTTTGAAATGCTTCAGGGAATAGTTGCCCTTGTAAGAAGGAAGGGTCACACTTTATTTTAAAGTCCAATTCTCACTATTGATTATGACTTTTGGCTCAGTAAACCCCTAATCTGTTGTTCATTAATAGTTTGCAAGTAGATATTTATGGGTAGGACTTTAAAATATAGTCTTGCAAAATAAGGCATTAATATGTGCTATATGAGTGCTTATAAACAACCAATATATTAGTAATATGCATGCTAGTTAATAGTGAGAATTGCTCCTTATAATAATAAATAGAATAATGTTTATTCAACTATTAGTATACTTCTAAAAAGTAAGTACACTTCCAGTCTACTTTATATGCACTGCTCAGAAATATATTTTTTAAACTGTGTAGTTGTGTACTAAGCCCAAGCAATACTGAAATAGTACCCTTGGAAAGTTACTATACTAGTACATTAATATTACTTATATACTTCAGTGTTATGTAGTATACTTTATAAATTTACTAGACGAATACTTATTTTTGTAAAGGTGTCAGGTTGTTTCAATTTTGTATCACTATTTCATAACAAAACATGAATTTTACGTGAATATTGAATACTGAACTGGCTGTAAAAAAAGAAAAAAAAGAAAAACACCATAAAATTAGTTCATATTCCAACTCTTCTGAAGCCATCTGAAATGTATGTTAATGAAATGTCAATTTTTTTTTTTTTTACAGATCTCCAGGACGCTTTAAACAGGAAAGCGGTATTGTGTAATATGGGAATTATAATTTTTTTTTTTTTTAAGATCTTTTTTCAGTTTTATGAATCAAAATGATTTGATTCTTGAGTTTAACAGCAATTAGCAGCTCACTGGAGAGGGCAATTATCAGCGAATAAGAGTGTAAACTTTGTTTATTTGTCACTCAAATCTGTCCTTGGACTTTGGAATATGGTGCCCAAATATACATAGATTACTTTTTTAGAACTTGAAAGCTTCAGTCCACATTCATTTCAACTAAATTTATCCTTTTGTGTTCTGCAGAAGAAAAGAAGACATGCAAGTTTGCAACCACAACGACGTGAGTGTGAGTAAACGAAGGCAAACTTTTATTTCATTCCAACCCTTTAAGGTGAATTAGTGAGTAGAGCACTAATCCAAACACAGACTCCAAATATAACTCCATAATACACTATGGTAGTGAAGGAGGTTATGCAATATTATGACAAGATTCAGCAAGTGAAATGAGGAAGTTTTTAATAAAGGGGAAAGAAATCTTTTGACCGTAGGCCTATTCAAAGCCTGTGTTCTACAATAATTCATTTCATTGTGGAGAATGTTCTAAACCCCCTACAGTTGTTCATCGACACCTCTTTTACAACACAAACCAGCTTTCTACAAAAAAACACTTCACTTGGGACCGTGTTCCCCACAGTGAGGTCAGCTGTACTCAATTCCGACAGGCTATTATGTTTGGTTGTGAAGCGAGGATAGTTTCTCCAGTAAAATTCGATGATAATTTAGTCCATCTCTTTTGACAAAGGGGACAGCAAAGCAAATTATGGCCCCACCCTGTTAGGCACCCAGACTAAGGCCAAAAACCCAGCATAGAAAAGATTAAACTTGGCCCGTGGACCCTCCAGATGTGTCATATAGAGAACATTTGGTCTTTTTACAATCTCACTGCTTTTCCCTCCATTTCTCACTCGATATCCTCTATATCCCGTGAAGAACTTGAAACAGCATTGCTCTTTTTTTTTTCCATAGCGGCTTGCCAGAATTCTTTTCTCTGATCTTAGCATCCCTCTCCTAGTTGTGTCGTTTCAAGAAACACTTGATGTGGGAAATTCAGAACAAATCCTTAACCCTGTTCAATATGTATTTAACTCTGTCAAGAAACTAATTTGTGCTACGGACATGTCCCAGAACATGTTTGGAAGGTCAGAGCTTCTGATCAGTTTTTTTTTTTGTATATATATATACTGTGAAGACAGTTTAGCCAGTATTATTATTATTATTATTTTTTACGCTGGTCAATTTTTTGAATTTATTTCTTTATTTTTGTATATTTGAAAGAACCACCCTGGCAACTATCGTATTACAGTGTCACGTTTTACACAGGCAAGCATCACTCAGGGTTTCTTCAAAAGGAGGTAAAAATCTAGTTGTTGGTGCAGTTTGAAGACTTTTCCCCCTCTGCTTTCAACAAGTGATCATCCTATATCCTAAGACAGAGACTAAAGTTGGAAAAACATACTACCATCCTAGCCTACTCTTAGAATTTTTGCTGTACCTTTATATGGCACAAATAGTCAGATGTAGTATGGAAGTGTGTCATTTTAAATCCAGCCACCTCTTTCTAGCTCATCAATATTCTGCACCTACACCAATCAAATTTCTTCTAGATAAGGCTCCGCCCCTCTATGAAGTAATTCATGCATCCCAAAGATTCCTTTTCCTTGTAGCCCTCCTAAGAACTTTTATTAATGATGCTATAAAAATGATAGATTCTGACTATATAAAAGCGTTATGTTCCCACACAGCCTCAGCCCTGTCCAGTTATGGCTGGAATGTTCTGTTTTTTTATTATTATTATTATTACTTAAGACCCTATAGAGACAACAAACGCTCAGTTCCTTTTTGTTACAAGGAATTTGTGCTGCAAGATATGAAATCTCACAGCTCAAATTGTGCACATATATATATATATATATATATATATATATATATATTACTACATTTTTGAACTTGAAATAATAATTTGTCTCGTTTTTATTTATTTAAATAAATTTGTATTTATTTTTTAACTGGCATTCCTAGTCCTCCATAAAAAAAATTTCAAATCATATATATCTCTCATTAAAAATAGCAGAGAAGTTGCTTTCTTCTTCAAAATGATAAAGTGTTAGCTATGGTTATCACTATATCAACCAATGCAATTTTGGGAGTGACTTTTGTACTTTTTTGTATTTTGTACATACCGAACGATAATTTAGGATTCACACCCGCATTTAACGTCCCTCCCAAAACTTTTCAGCTAGTACGTGACCATTGAATGTTCCATCAAGTTGCTTTTGCCTTGAAGCAGTAGAACAGAAAACATTCATCATTCATCTGTCATTATTTTTCCACCGCACAAGTCACTTGAAATGCTTGCGAAGAGTATCTTTTCAAATCTTGTAAGACCTGGGCTGCAAACCCCACAATGCTCTTTTGCCAACAATTGCTCTCTTGCTCAAGGCTGCATTCCAGCAGAGGAGAGGCTCTTATTTTGCCTATTTCTAAGCACCTGTTACCTTGGAGACTGGGTAACCAGGGAAACACAAACTAGCATAGCACTAGGAGGCAATATCCTCAGAAATGTACAAGACACACCCTTGGAGATGAAATGGCCGGGAATTAATCATCCTGAATGTGTAATGGAGCTCTTTGTTAAAGCTTTGCATTCAGGTTGCATTAATTATTTGATGGTATTTTGAAATCGTTTATCTTGAACCTGCTCAAATCAGGGCTATTTGACAAGTAGAGGTCCTTGAATGAAAAGTTGAGAACTCATAAAGTTGAGAATGTCATAACAATGTGATGCAAGAGATCAACCTTTCACTAAAGTTCTTCACGCAGAGAATGTTTAGCCTTGCATTCTACAAAAGAAATAAAGAAGTAAAAAAATGTAATAGCTTCCATAATAACAGTGTTATTATACATATTTTTTTATTATAATTATATATAATTTATTATAGCAAAGCTGAATTTTAAGTCTTTAGTGTCGTGTGATCCTTCAGAAATAATTATAATATATATATATATATATATATATATATATATATATATATATATATATATATATATATATATATATATATATATATATAATTTTTGGGGCAAAATTATAAAAGTCTTTTATGTCACTTTTGTTTAATAAAAGTTCTACAGTTTTTTTTTTTCTAGATGCTTGCACAACGTTTTCGAAAATATGGCTCAATTTCTCAAACTATGCACACAAAATCACCAAACACACACACACACACACACACACACACACACATTCACACACACACACACCTACAAAACATCACACACATTTTGCAAGAGCAAACACCTTTTTAAAAACTGCTTTAATTAACTCTTCTAAAAAATATATTTTTGCATATTAACTCTACACAAAAACATGAAATAATTAGCCACATCCACGCCAAAAACACACAGATGTGAAAAATATAAAATACTACTCTCCTGTAGTGTGCAGTGAAGAACAGGAGTTTGTCATAGCACTCGCACATACAGTACTGTTCATGCTTATTCACATAGAGTATATACTGCATATACACAGGATGTTTGACTGATGAATTTCATACAACTATGCAACTGATCTGAATCAATACTAAACTGACTTGAGCTGTAGAATGACACTATTGACTTGTTAGAGCTGCTTTACAGCAGAATGTGTATTAGATAATATGGTGAAGCTGCTGTGAAACCATCTGTATTGTACTTTCTGACTTGGCTTGCATGATGTTCAGTATAGACAGACAGACGGACAGATGAGTATTCTTGGTTTAACATGTTTGTGTAGGTCCAAAGTCATGTTTCCTAGCATCCTTGCCTGTTAAATCTGTCCAGATTTTAAGCAAAAAACTCACTGATGATGCATACGATACCTTTTTTTATGTAGAAATGTGTTTCATGGATATGGTAATGTTCATAAGTCTGAACATGCATGTTAATTAGGGGTGTAACGTTACGTGTATTCGTACCGGACCGTTTAGGTACAGGGCTTTCGGTACGGTGCACATGTGTACCGAATGACCGGATGCAATATTTTGTATGCGGAACACAGGTACATTTTCGTGTTTCCAATCTAACATATTAAGTGGCGGAAGTTTCCGCGTTCAGCGCAAATCCCGCCCTGCAGCTGATTCTAAGCAGGGGGGCAGGGTTTCATATTTTTTTGAAGCATCCCTGGGCGCCGCCATTGGCTAGCGGACCCCCACCTGCTGTTAGCAGTCCATTGACTCCCATTCATTTTGGCGTCACTTTGACAGCGAATAACTTTACATCTGAGGCATTTAATGACTAAATTTTTCCATTAATTATTTCTAAAGAAACACGAAAATGTATAAAAGGCTCCATTACCTTGTATCTTACGTTATGGTCCCGTAGAAGCAGTTTTTGTAAAAAAAAAATAGGCTAACGATTGCTTCATAACCAGCGACTCTCTGTCGCACAGAGAAATTACAGTATGGAAAGGAGGATAAGCTCACAGGCAATCTTTTACTGTCTATGAGGCAATCGGGGGGACATGTAGACATGAAGTCAAGGGAGATAATTAATCAGAATACTTACCAAAATTTGCTCCTGTTCACGCTCGCCTTCTCTGCAAGATTCGGTTGGGAGATTCAGATTTCTCTTGGCACAGCGATTAGAAGACTTACAGGTTGCTCACATGACATCCAAGTCATCAAGCTCAGTTTGAGTCTGCGCAGTACGCTCGACCCCCAGGAAGTGCGTGCTTCTAATTGACTTCATTTTTCTCTGTTGAATCCAATGGGGTCGCTGTGTCCATTTCTTTTACTGTCTATGATTCTAAGGCCGGTGACACACTGGCTGTGTGGCGTGAGCGTGGCGTTTCTGCTGCGTGTCAGTTGCTTGATGGCTGCTTCGCGTTTTCTGTGTCTTTACACACCAGAATCGTGCCTGACGTGCCGCTGGCGCGCTGCTGCTACTGTAGGTGACATAGAGGGAGACCACCGACAGACCAAAGATCTTGTCTTCACGACAACAATATCTATACTTCATGTTGAGCATAAATATAAAGCATACTGATAAAGGACACCGACGGTAAAACTATGTTTGACAGGTGCAATATGCCAGTGTGTCACCGGCCTAAGGTTTTCAAAAGGCATCATGCGGGTTTGAACATCACTACAACTAGGAAAAAAAAACGATTGTAATTCAAACGCAGCTCCCGTCGGTATTTAAACAGACCTTTGCTCTTAATTCAGATCGATACAACACAATAACGAAATCTGAGCAGGTCTAAAAACTGAAACTGTTGATGCTGCACTTTACACTTTGGAAAAGTTATATATATTTTAAATATGAGCAGGCCTACAAGCTGGAATTGGTAATGCTGAACTTCTCATTAATCATAGTTATTTATTTATATTCATTATATTTTATTATATGATATTGGTTTCAGACTGAGAGTATTTTATTTAGTGGGGAACTTTGCAGCAGTATTTTATTTCTTATTCTTTTTTAATTGTGTATATATATTTTATTAAAAAGTATTTTAAAAAAAGTGTAAAGAAATTGTAAAAAAAAAAAGTTTATAGTAATAAACAACCTGCAGTTTAATGTTTGCATTTCTTTCCCTTACTTTACCGAAAATGAACCGAACCGTGACTTTAAAACCGAGGTACGTACCGAACCGTGATTTTTGCGTACCGTTACACCCCTAATGTTAATGTAACAGTTGTCATCAAAGTTGCGTAACAATATGTGGAAATAATTCCACAATGTTCACAATAACACCAAATATTTGTTGCATTTTCACAGCACAGAAATAGACACATTGACATAGCGCTGACCTGATGTTTGAATGATAGACGCGCTCAACAGTTCCATAGTGAACTTTCACAGTGATGTATTGGGTTCTAATACCCCCTCATTTGTCACTCGGAAACAGTTTGCTGGAGCGGGCGCTACATTTTTGGAAGTACAGGTTGCATGTCAAACTTCAGCGAGTGTTTAGAAAAGTCAACACAATTAACCACAAGAGATTAATCTGTCTCCACCCTCACTTCACTTAACATTCCTTCCTCTCGTTACTGTGATTAATAATTCCCACAAATACCACGCTAAAACCCAGTCATTAAACACAGACAGTCGTGCCTCGGACTTCTCAGCACTGCATTCTGCAGCTTGCATTTAATTCCTAAAATAATTCCCCCGCTCATATTTTATAGAAGCACACTGACAGGCCATTATCAGGGTGGCGACTCTGTAAATAAACAGCGCGAAGGAGAAGTTTTGTTGACATTGTTGTCAGGACTGATTATTTTTTCAGATCAACATTAGGTTTGTCTGTCATTTTAAGAGGTGTGATGCTAATAAACTTTTGTGCTAGAGGTTATCTGTTTTGACTTGTGTGATAACTGGTAAGCACAGCTACTGTTCTCTTGTCTCACTGACGAGATGAACGGTAGTGACGGAGTGGCGTGATTTTTACATTCCCATCATGCAGACAGTAGACATCTGCCATCCGCTTATCTGCATGCCGTCTTCTTTTTAAACAAGTCACTTGAGAGAAATGCTCAGACTGCGTGGGAGATGCACACTGATTCCTCCCTGGTGAGCTGCAGATCATTTTGAGCCGGTTTCTCATGGTCTGTGAGCACTAACGCTGTGTGATGTGAATAAAAAACAATTTAAAATGAGGTTGGATGTGTTCACATTAGGAATCTCACACACACACACACACACACACACAATATCTAGGAATTTCTTTTTCTTTTTTTTCTTTTTTTTTTTATAAATGCTGTTCATTTGAATTATTCTTAAAAACCTGAAAAAAAACGTATAATGGCTTCCACAACAATATTAAACAGCACAACTGTTTTCATCATTGATAATAAAATCAGCATTTTACAATGATTTCTGAAGAATCACACTAGAACACTGGAGATGAGTAATGATTCTCCAAATCAGCTTTACATCACAGAAATAAATTACATTATAAAATATATTTAAATAGATTTTTTTTTTTTAATTGTAATAATATTTCAAAATGGTTTCTGGTTACTGGTTTCACTGTTTCAATAATCAGATAAATGCAGTCACATTGAGCTATATATATATAGTTCATTATTTATTGTTTGCTGGTGCATTAAATAAGGTTAACAAATTCAACCTTACGGTAAGGTGCTACCAAAACTGTACAGTCATTACTTTACTGAATAATGTCATGATTGACCTATTCGTATTTATTATTTTAGGAAGCCGTGTAACAGATTTTGATATTTTTCAGTCTTCTAGCTATATCTGATATGTACAGTATGTCTCAATGCATGATAGAAAGGGTTTTGTGAATGGAGTTGGCCCTCAAGTCAAATCCCACTGCCCTCTTTTGGTTTTAATACAGCCTGGCCCTGCTGGCTCACAGCTCTAAGACTAAACACAGGACATTTCACATGTGTGAGTGTGTGGGATCATGTAGACACAGATTTCCTGCTAGTTCTCCCCAAATAGTGCAAACCACATCAAATGCAAGAAGGAGTACTGGAATGACTTTGAGGATGTCTAGATTCGATTAATGAGAGACACTCAGAGAACATGTCTGAGATACATTGAAGTAATTTGCTGAAAAATTAGCATTCTCTCATCGTTTACTCACTCCATGATGTTCTGCCTTTTGTTTATTCTTAAACAATATATATATATATATAAATATATATATATATATATATATATATATATATATATATATATATATATATATATATATATATATAAATTATTTCTATTTTAAAATATTTGAAAAATATATTTATTCTGTGATGCATCACTGTCACTTGACCTTTGAGAAATCATTGCAATATGCTGATTTGCTGCATTACCTAAACATTTCCTATTATTACCAATGTTGAAAACAGTGGTGCTGATTAATTTTGTAGAAACTGAAGTCTTTATAGTCATGTTTGATTGGCTTGTTTGATCAATATAATGCATCCTTGCAGAATAAAAGTAAAAAAAATCCTTAAAAAAGGAAAAAATAATCATACTGACTCTTTGAACATTACTGTACATATTATGTTTCTGATGGACATATTTGGCCACTGCATCACATTTAGCCTTTTTCAAAATATACCTAAAGCAACATGCTCAAAAAAGGCTAATTTTACATTTAAAATTAAAAAAATCCTTGAAACAATTAAAATTTTACTTATGCAAAGACTAATTCAAATCTTAAAAGTCCTTTTTTTTGTTTGCAGAGTATTCTATTTTTGTCTCACGCTCTGTATGTATCTTATTTTTCAAACCACTGATTGGACTTTAGCATTTAGAATCACATTTTTAAAGCACTGTGACAAACATATAACATTTCTTTGCAGTTTCAGTGAAAATCCTGCCACTTGAAGATACTAATACTGTGTCTGAAACTAATACAATATTTGGCCCCAGAGTTTGTCTCACACTCTGCCTTTTTCATTTTGAGTCGCATGGAAAAAAAGAGGGCTGGAAGGACATAAGGGTGAGCAAACGATGAAAGAATTTTCATTTGTGGGTGAACTGCTCCTTGAAACAGGGATGGAGTAAGTCGGGTGTGGCGATAGAGAAATGCTCAGCAGGAAACAAGCTCAGAGTTCAAGGAGCAAAAGGGCCACGTTCATTCTCCCGGACTTTTTCCGAATCAGCAAAGGTCCGCCGCGTCCGTCCCTCCCCTAATTATTCCCTTCTGACAGCTGTTATCTTAAAGAAAACAGCGGTTACCCAGACGTTCTGTCAAGCGCACTTGAAACGCAGAGGGAAAATTGAGCAGGCTCCATCTGAAACACCAGCGCGTCGTTAGCACTTCCGCCCATGCTGTGCCGAAGAGCGACTTAGCATTGACTCAGACGCATCCCTGCCAAGACAAAGCCACCCCGGCACATGGATCAGCATCTCTGGATTAATGAGCATTGCCAGTGGGGCGTCCTACAGTTTATATCTGAAGTCTCTGCCTCTTCATTAGGCTGCGATTAATCACGTTGGCTCGCGATGAGGTATCGCTTCTGGGAGCTCCAGCAACACTAGCGGAGTTACTGGAAGCAGAACAACTCGGCAAACAGACCATTTGGAGGATCTGAACATGCATGAAAAACGGAGGTGGCCTCAAACTCGTTTCCCTCTAGTCACGTGGCAGTCGCTCGGTCGATTGCACAGCAGGAACTGGACCAAGCTGGCTGTGTCATGACCGAGTAATGATCTCATTTATTATGCAAATGATCCCTGCCTGCTCATTTAAAATATATGTCTGGTAAACCAATTGTAACACCTCAGACGATCATTCGTTAGACCACCGAACGTGCCTGAAAGTGAGACGCAGAAGAACGGGATATGTGCTCAGTCAGCAAGTTCGCAAGGGAACAGAACTCGTTCCTAAAGCCATGCAACAAACATCTATCCACCATGTGCTTCTGCATGACGCCACATGTTCCTATATCTCACCCTGCTTTTCTCTCTCTGCGTGTTGGCCTGTATGACACTTGTTAAATATAGAGCATTGCGGCCTGGGGCAGTTAGCGAATGACGTCAGTAGTTAAAGCCCAGATTGCCTAAGTCAGCAGAAATCGGCTCCAGTAATTAAACTCAAAGGTTAAATTCCTGATCGAGTGTTTTGTGCAAATCAGAATGAGATGGAAAGAAATAAGTAATGCATCTCTACTTGTGTGGCATTGTCTAATTGTGTATCAGAGCAGCAAAGGGAAGAATTGAGAGTTAAAAGGACTATGAAAAGTCATGAAGTATTTATTATTGTTGGCTCATGTACATTCTGGCTTGTTTTATGGCGACGACAGTGTCTTCAGCTAGTGGCCCGTTCTTCTTTTTAACCCTCTGTAGTTGATTAACGCGGATACACGTTTTGAGTCATTTTCTCCTGATAACCCCCGAAAAAGAACTTAAATTACACTTTCAGTTTTAATCGTGCAGATAAGAGCAATACATCAATCGAATCTGTAAAGGGTCTACTTTTTTTTGGATACAGACATAATAACAACAAAACTTTGTGCACTTATAAAATAAAGATAATTATCAAGGCGTGATGCCTTGTTGTGGAAAAACAGTCTTTGCATTGCTTTCCTTCTAATTCCAATATTAGTAAAGAGTGGATTAACTTTATTTTTTATGAAGATCCAGACAGTGTAGGTACGAATTCGGTCCTTTGTTCAGTTCATTTTACAAATTCAAATCATTTGCTAATTCAATTCAACACGGGATTTTCAGAAAGATTGAAACTAAAAGAGATTGCTGTGCCAGCTATATTAGATCCGACAGTAAATTTGCAACACATACCTGTGATAACTATTGCTTTGTCTGTAAAAAAAATTGTTTGATATGAGTCTTCATGCAATTTTTACCTAAATCACAGCAGCATCCATTTGTGAAGGACAACTGTAAACATGCACAATTATTAGCCAATCACAGCAGTGGGCATTTACTTCAGAGTCTACAAACCGCCACGCCTATTCAAGCAGAGCATTACGATGAGGGGCGTTAAAAACAGGACAGAAAATAGCCTGTTCTAATTTTGTATTTTTTTATTTATTTATTTTTAACATTACAAGTGAACTTCATAGAACAGTACAAAATAAAAAACTAAGGCAGTTCATGACACATTTAAATTAAACAAAGGTGATAGTAAAGACACTTATAATGTTACAAAATAGTTATGTTTTAAGTATTGTAAAAAATAAAAATTAAAATTAAAATTAAAATAATCATGGAAATTTTTTAATCCTGTTTCAACAAAAATATGCAGCACAAAAGTTTTCATCACTCTTAATGCTGAAAATTACATTTCACAATATCACTGAATTTTTGATCAAAATATTTGAGCATAAGAGACATAAGAGAGAAAACATAAGCGTGAGTTGTTTTTTTTATATATTTTAAATATTATATATTAAAATATATATTTTTGTAATTGTAATAATATTCCATGATACTGTTGCATTATTCCCCATTTTATTTTTATTGTGAGGACAGGAAAATAACTGGTGGGTTGTAGTGTCAAACTTGGTTAGGACTTCTGTGTAAAGCTTCACCTGCATGAAGTGAAAGGCGATAATGAGCTGTGGGATTCATCCCAAATAGGGACAGCCCATCCACCGCAGAGCGTAGGCAGCGGCCGCAGTCAGAGAGCACTGCTGGGCCAGGACACCCTGAGTGAGACCTGTTAGAGCCTTATTAGAGGCTGGGTATTTTCAGACTGACGCTTTAATTTCCAGCAGGACTGTGGCTCATTGTGGAGTGGTGGGCTCAAAGCTTCGCAAAGGCCACACATGCTGCGCAGTGAAATGGATGTAAACACAGTAGAGGGTTTTGGACTTCGTGCAAGGTGACCAGCCAAACCACCCTAAAGGCTGGCTCTCATTGGTGCTGTGCCACCAGGCACTGACAGTGTCAACATCATTACTGTCAAATGCAGTAAATGCCTGGGGTTCTTACGAGCCGCTCTGCAATAGCTTACCAGATTTGCCTTTTTCTCTCTCTGGATCACTGAAGTAGCCCTTCACCTTTCTATAAAAGTGTCATGGAGTCAGTTGTGCCTGAGCACAAAAGGTCATTGACTGTTTGTTCCTCAGACGAATATAAATTGTCAGACGTATGAATGAGATATAGACCTATGTTTTATTTAATTTACCAGATCATTCATGATCAATCACTTTAATTCATGAAACTGTAACCAAATTTAATAGATTTTCTTTTTCTTTTTCAGTAATAGGGCCCTCTGAAATGTTTGTTTGTTTGTTTGTTTCAGAAATATGTTTTCCTTTTGAATTTTAAGTATATGTTATCATTATAAGAAGTACAGTATAACAGTTTAGTAATGCACTAGCATAAGTGAACACAGCAAATTATGGACATGGACAAAAAGTTGGGAAACTTTAATGTTTGATTTTCAGTTATTATCATTAAATGTGAGCAATGTTTTTTGTTGTTGTTGTTGTAACCTTCTGCCGTTCTCATCACAGCTCAGGATAGCTTGAAGGTTTTGGGTCAATGCTGTCATAATGCCCTGCGGCTCTGATGATTTGCTCAGAAAGCCTGAGCAAAGATGCTGACTGCTATTGGGATGAATGGGAATGCTGATGGAGAGCTTTCTCATGGTGGAATAGACCATCTCCCCTTTTGTCCCACTCACACATAAACTGTGGGAACAGAGATCCAATAAACAGGACAAATGAAAGGTCATGTTCCTGTGACATCCTCGATTTGTTAACATATCCCAGAGACAAACAGTGCATAAGTTTCCTGTGCCAGTCCAGACCAGGGATGCTCTGGATGCTGATGTCACCAGACGTGGGAGATTATGCCTTTGTGCTCAGACAGAATCATGCAGGACAAGCCAGATTTGGATTCCTCATCTCATTCTTGCACTAAAAGAAATGTAACCTTTAAGCTGTAGCCGAGCTTCTTGACTGAAAAATCAAGTCAAATAATTATATCCCCTTTGTTGACCTTAATGGGAGCAATGAAGTTTGTTGCATTGTGCCACTATATGTTCTGTTTTGTGATTCTAAATTAGTTAGTATATGTTATAAAATGTTTGGTGAAAATGTTGAGCAATGCTGCATTAAAGTCCTCAAGAAAGTCAACAGAACGTCTACATACACTATATGGACAGAAATATAGGGACACCCACTTCTTTAAAACAGAAAAAGCCACTTCCAAAACTGCGCCAACAAAGATGGAAACATAATTCATGTATTTAAAAATTGTATTTCCATCTCTGTTGCAACAGTTTTGGAAATATCTTTGACTCTACCGATATGTACAAGTCATTGGTGTTTAGTGATGTGTTTTTGGCTCAAGGTCTGCATTTTAAGTCATATCAGAGGTATTCAGCAGGGATTAGGACTTTGCTTTCTGCAGACCAGTCAAGTTCTTCCATGCGTACTTACTAATGCCACGTTTCCACCGAAATTACACAAAACAATTGTACTAGAAATGTTTTCCACCAGGAACTATTTTCCCGGCAGACCTGTTGCTTTCTGCATTTCCACCGCGGTCTAAAGTACCATGCTTTTCTTAATACAAAGTACGCAAATTTCTGACTTGCATCCCCAGTATTTCTGCAAACAGTAGCGTACTTGATAACATCAGTCAGCTCGCCTTGGCTACCGCAATTTACAATAAGATGAAATATGATATCAAATACCACTGCCTTCTTTCGTTTTCATTTAAACATAATTAAAGCCACAGAAATGTGGTTCAGGGAAATGTGTAAATACTGTATACAGCTTACATTACAATGAAACAAAATATTATATCAATTGCCTTTTTATTTTCATTTTAACATATAGTTAAATTTAATAAAGGCCAAAGATCGCCTGTTAGATTTACCCTAAACGACTAAAGAGACATCAGAACCAGTGGCAAATGTCAGAAGGACTAGACAAGTTGAGAGTGCTCTCATCGATAAACATAAGCCCTGGGCTCCCGCTGATCAGGTGGAGCTGATCTTCTACAAAATCGGTGATACACATTTTTAAATTTTAAAAAGCGCTGTTTTTATAAATAAACTGCAGATTTGAGATTTAAACAACTACATTCTCACCCGAAATACTTTTAAAACCACATTTCATGACACAATAATAGTAATATTTAGTAAACTATCTGAATAAATGGTGGTTGAAATCACAATGCTATGTTAACTCAACCAATCAGCATGTTTAGCGTCCAAGTCCAGCCCCCAAAAGTTCCGGACCTTTGATAAAAGTACTACCTCGTGAGCAGGGACTTTCTGAGTGCCATTTTTTTTTTTTTACCCAAAACTTTATTTAGATCCTGGTTCCTGCAGTGGGAACACACAGAGTACCAGCTCAAAGTTGTCGTTAGCACAACAACAGTAGCTCCTGGGTAAAGTTCCAGTGGTGGAAATGCAGCTTAAATCACTCTTTTCTTTTTAGCCTTGTCATAGAATAGAATAGAATAGAATAGAATAGAATAGAATAGAATAGAATAGAATAGAATAGAATAGAAAAGGGTGCTGTCCAAAGGTCTAGAATATCATTGCATGCTAAAACATTAAGATTTGTAATCATGGAAATAACTAAAGTAGTCAAACCTCTACATTAGAAGGGCTGTCCCAATAATTTTATCCATATAGTCCATATATACTACTCTACTTCTATCCCACAAGATAAGCGTTTCTTTTGCAGCCTCTCCTTCATTGAAGTCTGTTTTAAAAATGGCCTCTGGTCTCCTTCTCATCATACCACAATGTTACGCTTTTTTGCTAACTTTGGAGGCTTGCTTAAAGTGGCTTTGGTCATGTCAAACACATTTGTGATTGGTTGTGCAATAAAAGTTTTTTTTTTTTTTTTTTTTTTTTTTTTTTGTATTAACAAGTTTTTTTTTGTATTAACGAGAGATATTCGATGAACAACACAGGATTCTAGTTTAGAAGCGGTTTCTGTTTCTGCAACGTTGACTGGAACTTATGACATAATAATCTTAGGTACTGATTATGTGTTTTATTTGTCATTAAAGGGATTTACTGTAACTTCGAATATCGTGACATTTATAGCCATACTGAATGCAACAATAGATATTTTACCACAGATCTTGAAAATAAAAGGAAGCAAGAACGTTGAAACCTCAAACAAAATATATTCCATGAAAAAGATTGTATCAGTTACGCATTTAAATGTTAAAATTATTCATATTTATTGATTAGATTATACTTACCCCTTTTCGCAAATGCGGTTGCAAGCCTGATGCTTATCTGATTGATTTTTTATTGATTTTGTCCTAGCTATGTTGATTTTGGAATTGACAATCAAATTTTTAAGATTTACTGTATGCAAGTTATCGTATGTGGTGACATAGTGAGTTATTATTTGATGTTGATTAGACTGGTTTTGAAGTTTGTAATTCCTCTGGCAGGGTTCATTTTGGAGCAAAAGAAGAATATAATGCAAAAGAGGCTTGTCATGTAGCGCTTCCTCTGAATTCCTCATCCTTGTCTTTACCAGAATAATCTCACAAGATATTAATTGAGATGTCAGTTAATGACTGACTGAGTCTAAGCTGAAAACCACTGAAGACAGGAAACATTTGACAAGAGACATACCCTGAAATTAAAACAAAATCCTTCCCTATTGAATTGTCAGATCCGAGTAGTTTCTTTTTAATAGTTAACCGCAAAAACTACAGTGATTGCTATAAGATCTGACAACGTTTCCTTACTCTTCGCTTCAGTTTTGCAGAAATCTAGGTCAGGTAGAACCTTGAGAATGGAAAACGGCACCATGGAAGTGTCCAACTGTCAAATGTTTTACACAATAATATTGTGTTTTTGTGCCTTTGTCGGAGCAAAATTCATGAGATTCATCCTGCAAAGCATCAGACTCACAAATGCAGACAGCTCCTTTGTTCCAAATTTCTCAACTGCGGACAGTGTGTTCCAATTAAAGCTTTGGCATTGTTCACAAATACTCAAATTGTTTGTTTCCAGTGAACACCCAGTTATTTTAATTTGTGGGCCGAATCACAAAGGAGTCTGGCTGTTCTGTCTCCTGCTCCTGAAAGGAAGGTGACATACACTTTAGTTTACCTTAATTGTGGCAAATTAGTGAGAAACTATACAATTGTTCAAAAAAAAAAAAATCAGAGTTGTGTGCTTCAGTCCACATACTCATCCATTTGGAGTCTCATTATCTGGTTCAACAACAAATGTGAATGAGAATCTGTGATACCCTTAAGATGCTTCCTACATGGGCAATGGCACTCTGTTTTAGAAAAGGATCATAAATATAGGTTGACAGACAGCTGAAAAGCTATTCAGTGATTGAATGGGTTCAGCTTTGACAGATCCATGTTGTTTATCACCTAACCTGGAGGACTTTTAGAAGTCATATGATTTAAAATAAGTGCTTAAAGGCTAGCTGTGCATGAGTAGCAGAGATTAAGGTGTCCACCTGTATTTCATTCGCTACTTTTCATCCCAACCAGGCCCGAGTAGCTTAGCCTTCTGACCCTGAACATCTGGCACCTGCAAGACAGTTACGAGAGAGAAAGAGACCATGAACAGGTACTGCTTTAACTTGGAAATCTTCAGCAACACACACAGAATTCCACCAATGTGTGTGTGTGTGTATATATATATATATATATATATATATATATATATATATATATATATATATATATATATATATATATATATATAATTAACTAATCTTGCCATATAGAACCATATTGTCCACCTTTCAGACCATCTGATGATTATGAAAGCAGTCTTTTACTTGTTTGCAATAATCACCAGCAAAGGAAATTCTAATTTACAATTTAATATATTTACAATTACCAATAATTTCTTATGCCTTGGATTAAGGTTCTGCATTTCTAGTTCAAAAGCTGTGTCTACTATTCCTCTACGAATTTAGAAATGTCATGTTAGAAATATCAACAACTGATTAGGTCATTTCCGAGAAGTTATTTAAGTATGATTACGTAATATTGTTTTTGCACAACAGTAGGTTACTCATATTATAAACATAATATTGTTCACTAAAACCATTGCAAAACAGAGCATTATTGTTTAATTCCTGAATGATTCAATTTTTCTGAACAGCTCATTGAATGAATGGTTCAATGACTCACTCATAAAGACAGTCGCTTGCTTCCATCTTGAATGAATCAGTGATTTTGAACAATTGATAAAACTGATCAAAAGGTTCCATTCATTAATGAATCTGCATTTTTGAAGGAATCATTTTTGAACCCAACTTAATTTTGTATTGGCTCTATAGAAAGACATCTAAGAGTTAGTTTAATGTAAACATAACATTACCTAATATAATCATTTATGTAGATGTTACTGTGCATTATCAATGTGTCTCTTCAAGCTGTGTTTTATACTGCTTTTTAGTCCTTTTTGTCCATGTGTTGTTGCATGGAAAATCTATTTTTGAAGATTACTTTAGATATCTTCTGTGTTTTCTGCAAAGAAGCTGAGAGGGTTTGGATTTGCAACAAATAAAAGTGAATAAATAATGACAGGATTTTTTATTTGGGGGTGAACTGTTGCTTTAATATCTGGGACTTCAGCACACCTGGATAATATTATCAGAGAAAAGAAAGTTTGGGCAGGTACACAGAATAAAGAAAGCCAATAATTTTGTGAAACTGCAATTTGATCAGAATCTATCTGTCTTTCATGGACGGTGTTTGAGGAAAATAACAGTGCCTTAAATGTGAGATGTATTTTCAGCCGTCTGGACGTGGATCAGGCATGTGGTTGACATGAAATCCAGACAGCAGCACGGGGAAGGCTGCACCCTGCAATAAAATCAAATCCTGACATAGATTCTCTTGGAAGAAAAAAAAAAAAAAGGAGATTCCTAAAAAGTTCCTTTGTGCATTTCAGAGACCCCTGTGTCTGTCAGACTAGCCCAACCTAGAAATGTGGGGGAAGGATCGCTGCAGACTGTGCTGGAGACAGATCCGTCTGCTCGCAGCCCGCCTGCAGGATTAGTTTTAAGAACGAGGTGGAGGGTGGAAGTGGGCAGAGTGGCCTGGCGCAAAGATGCTTCCTTCGTGAGCAGCCAACAGAACGGCCTCTGTGGCCACTGTGGCATTGCCCAAATGTCTCCTCAGACCAAAGGCAGCAGCTGGCTAAATGATCCAAAACATGTTTCACTGGGAGCGTTTGTCTCTCGTGCTGCAGTTCCCAGGAATAACAGCACTATTCAAATATTTGAAGGATGTTGATGCTGTAGAGATATGCATGTTGCAATAACCTTGAAGGCACCTGACTTGTAAATCTAGACAATGCATTTTTGGGCTTGTTTTGTAGGCCTGTCGTAAAAGAGCCGTGTCCAAGTAATTCACATTGTAATATGTGATAAGATATGCATTTTAAAAAATAAATAATGTCCACAGTTATGTTGTCCAGTCACTTTTGAGAGGACATTTACAGCTCTATATCAGGGTTACGGTGTTTTAGAAAACTAAAACCATGCTTTCATTAAATGGAAGCTTGTTGCTATGTATTGTGAAATTGCTTCTCCACAAAGGATAAATGCCATGGTATTTTAGAAGGTAATATCCAATAATATTGTATCTTAGAATTAATTAGGTTAATAACTAGGGGTGCATGATAAATATCGGCCGATAATTAATGCGCATCTCATGAGTAAAGCCGGTTCTCTAATCAGCTGTAAATTCCATCAGGTGTGTGCTTTCCCATAGAGCAACTGTTACTACACAGAGCCATTGTTAACTGACAAGCTGCACAAATGAATGTGGATTTGTGCATTAATTATCGGCCGACATTTTTATGAAAATATGTATGTATAGTGATGCTACTGCATTTTTTTTAGTAGCATCTCATCTGTTTTCATAACAGTAAAGCTGAGCCAACTGGATCAATAACCAGCAGGAATTTGAAGCATAGAGGATTAAGCTTTATTTTAGTCAGTTCGTTCTTGTCAATCCGGTGGTTAAAAAATAAAATAAAATAAAATAAAATAAAAACATTTTCTAAAGCATTACTTTCTATCAGTTCTTCAAATTATAATGTCAGTCACTAAACTCATTAATCTTAATGCTGTTCATTAGTTTTATTGTTTTTTTTTTTTTCTGTGTAAATATATTTATTGAATCCTCATTATCTTCATTATTTTTGTGCTCAATAAAAGCTGTATTTATTGCTAAATAAATTATATAATGAAATAGTTTAGTAGTATAGTGTTTTTTTTAAAAAAAGATCTCCCTCATTAAATAGTTCCATTGTAGCTACTGATTTAAAAGGGCAGCATGACTGTACTTTAACTGCTTTAAATTATGAGTGGTTTGTAGCTTGGGAAGGTAGGGTTTCAAAGTAGCTTCCCCAACAGTGAAACCAAAAGCTATGATTGGTGTCATTTACTGCCCTCAGAAACACTGACCAATAGACTTGAATTATCAGCGGTCTGTGCCCAGCTGGCAGCTCTGTATCTTTCCTCTATACTCCAGAGATCCTGTTCATTAAACAAACCCTGGGAGGGGGCAGCCGCATGGCTCTGCATTAGCTCCTTTGTTCGCTGGAAAATCCACCTGGATTGTGTTTTCGCAGTCTATATATAGTCTCACCTCTAAATGTGAACCACCTGTGCTGGACTAAGACAAAATTTCCCAAAGATTTCCCAAAGCTAGCTGAGAGATGTGGTAGCAGAGGTGGCAACACGTGTACCAATTCCAATCAAATGCCAGTTTTAAATGAACATTCTTGTGCAGCATTATGAGTCAGTTAAATTGGACATGACAAGACAAGTGACAGCTAGAAATATAGTGACACCAAGAAGTACATATGTGACCCTGGACCACAAAACATTGCTGGGTTATATTTGCAGCAATTTCCAAAAATCCGTAGATTTTTTTTTTTTTTTTTTTTTTTTTTTTTTTTTTTTAATGCTAAAAAGGATTTAAGTAAAGATAAATTTCCATGAAGATATTTCAAAATTTCCTACTGTTAATATATTAACACCTCATTTTTGATAAGTAATAAGCATTGCTAAGAACTTCATTTGGATAACTTAATTTGGGTAAAAATAAAAAAAAAACTCCAAACCAAGTGAGCCACACACATCCTAAAAAAAAGTGAAGCCGAAACATTTTGATCACCATCTGGTGGCTGGTAGTGGCAAAGGCTAGTTCATAAATCCATGCAAACAAACAGGACTTGAGCAAAAAAAATAATAATCAAATTACACATCAAATATTTTTATTTTATTTTATTTTTTCTCCATAGATAGTTTCCATCATTTTTCATAGTAGTTTGCTTCAAAGGGTCAGTTCACCCAAAAATGAAAATTTGTCACCCTCACGGCTATGGAAGAGGATTAGGGCCAAGCAATAATAAAAAAAATAAAACCATTTTGAGATTAAAGTCATTATATTGCGAGATTACTCTCATTAAATTTCAAGAAAAAAAGTCAAAATATAATCTTGAGAATAAACTCATTTAATATCGAGATCAAAGTTGTTGTGTTTCGAGATTAAATTTGTTAAATTCTTGAGAATAAACTCATTTAATATCGAGATCAAAGTTGTTGTGTTTCGAGATTAAACTTGTTAAATTTCGAGGAAAAAGTCGAAATACAATCTTGAGAATAAACTCATTAAATATCGAGAATAAAGTCGTGTTTCGAGATTAAACTCAAAACATTTTTAGAAAAAAAGTCAAATTACAATCTTGAGAATAAACTCATTAAATATTGAGAATAAAATCATTGTGATTCAAGATTAAACTCGTTAAATTTCGAGAAAAAAAGGTCGAAATACAATCTTGAGAATAAACTCATTACATTACACATTACACATTACTCATTACCATTAATGGCAATGCCATACAGTTTAAATTTATCATAGCTCCATATGCCAGAGTGCATTTGGGTGAAGCCAGCGAAAACCTTGCTTTCGTCTACTGGTTGTCGTTTCATGCTGGACAAAAGCATACTCGCACAACGCACAAATTGCACTTGTTTTTTTCTTCTAAAAAGACCTAGCCGCTTGTAAATTATCTTTAAAGTTTGTATCCTAATTATTATTCTGTCATAATTAGCTAAAGTTGATAGTATTTCTTTGTTACTGAAAGAAAGTCTAAAATATATATTGACTAAGTGATCCAACTCTGCCATGTCCTCTATAGGCTATGCAATAAACACTGGTAGAAAGCGATATTCTCTACATTTCATTTCGATTTCGAAACCCAATGACTTTATTCTCGAAATGTAATGAGTTTATTCTCAAGATTGTATTTAGACTTTTTTTCTCAAAAAGTAACAAGTTTAATCTCGCAATATACTGACTTTAATATCGAGATGGTTTTATATTTTTATTATTGCTTGGCCCTAATCCTCTTCCGTACAAGGCATTCTAGGTGTATATTACTTTCTTCTTTCAGACGAACCCAATTGGAGTTATATAAAAAAAATTAATAAAAAAAAATTCCTGGCTCTTTCAAGCTCTATAATGGCATGGGGTGGTGTCCAAGAAAGGCAAACAAAGCACACACATCCGTATTAAAACATGCCCCACATGGCTCTAGAGGGGGGAAATAGAGGCCTCCTGTAGTGAACTGATGCATTTTGTTAAAAAAAAAAAAAAAAAAAATATATATATATATATATATATATATATATATATATATATATATATATATATATATATATATATATATATATATATTTTTTTTTTTTTTTTTTTTTAAATGTAAATTTACATTTATGCATTAAGCAGACACTTTTATCCAAAGCGACTTACAGTGCATTCAGGCTATCAATTTTTACCTATCATGTGCTCCCGAGGAATCGAATACCCAACCTTGTGCTTGATCGAACAATGTAAGGCAGGTTATTCCAGAATTTTGGAGCTAAGTAGGAAAATGATCTTCCACCAGCAGTTGATTTTGATATTCGCGGTATTATCAAATTGCATTTTGAGAACGCAGCAGATGTGGAGGACTACAGTGCAATAGCTCATTCAAATACTAAGGTGTTAAACCATTCAAGGCTTTATAATTAATAAACAAGATTTAAAAAATCTATACAATATTTGATAGGGAGCCAGTGCATAGTTGACAGAACCAGGCTAATATGGTCATACTTCCTGGTTCAAGTATGAACTCTAGCTGCTGCATTTTGGACTTGCTGGAGTTTGTTTATTATGCATGCAGAACAACTACCCAATAAAGCATTACAATAATCTAACCTTGAGGTAATGAATGCATGAATTAACATATCTGCATTAGACATTGACAGGTCGTAATTTAGATAGTTTTTTTTAAATGGAAAAATGCAATTTTACAAATGCTAGAAATGTGGCTTTCAAGGGAAAGATTGCTATCAAATAACATACCTAGGTTCCTTACTGATGACGCAGAATTGACAGAGCTGCCATCAAGTCTTAGACGGCGTTCTAGGTTATTACATTCAGAGTTTTTAGATCCTACAATTTACACCTCTGTTTTTTTTTTTTTCAGAATTTAGTAGTAGGAAATTTCAAATTGGTATGTTTCTCTGGGCCTTGAAGAAATATAGAGCTGAGTATAATCAGCATAAGAGTGAGAGCTAACACCTTGCTTCACGATGATATCTCCCAAGGGTAACATGTAAAGCGTGAAAAGTAACGGCCCTAGTACTGCGCCTTGCGGTACAGCATACTGCACTTGTGATCGATATGATACCTCTTCATTCACTGCAGCAAATTGATGGCAGTCAGATAAGTACAATTTGAACCATGCTAATGCACTTCCATTAGTACCAGCAAAGCTTTTAGTCTATTCAATAGAATGTTGTGGTCAATAGTGTCAAACGCAGCACTAAGATCCAATAGCACTAATAGTGAGTAATAAGGTGAGTAAAACATTGACTAGTCTTCATTTTTAGGTGAATTAACCCTTTATATAACTATATATATATATTATTTTATGTTTTATTTTTTATTTTATTTTTGATACCATAATAACAGGGTGTGATGTATCGGTCAGCCAATATATCGGGCCGATATTTGTCATTGTATTATATATCGGCCGATATTCGTGTTTAGTTGAGACGATTTAAAGTCAGGCACATCAGTGGGCAGCCCCATGTTATTGGTGCAGTGGAAAGTGCTACTGCCGAATGTGAAGGACCCCAAGTCAAAAAAATTGGAAGATTCAACAATAATCCTGGGAGATAAAGGTATTCAGAGAATTTCACTCTGTAAATGGGGTGGAGAAGTTGGCAGCTCTCAAAAACACTGCAGCGTGATAGAGGGCTCCGTTACTCCGCCCCGCTCACAGACAGCACCGTGCTCAGAGAGACAGCTGTCCTGGAGCTGCCCGGAACGGTGAATGACATTTGTTTGAAAGCATGGTTTGATGCAGACAATAGCCAGGTTTCCATCCAACTCATTTGCATTAAGGGATGTCAATATTCAATAATTTCCATGATCGTTCATCGATTAACGATCAATTAATAACCTTAATGCTGCAAAATGCGTCTGGAGCCGTATTATTATTATGTGCAAAAGCCACTTGGAAAAAAAAAGCTTTCTCAACCGAATTTATATATATATATATATATATATATATATATATATATATATATATATATATATATATATATATATATATATATATATATATATATATATATATATATATATATATATATATATTTATGAGGACCAGTGTAACCTTTTATATGTTTGGTTGACTGTACATTATTTTAATATACCATATGTTTATACCAAACACAAATGTTGCTGGTTGCTAGTGTGTTTTGCAGCACTACTATTATTATTTTTTTTTTTATATATATATATATATATATATATTTTTTATTTTTTATATTTTTCAGTTTAATTGATTTTTATTTATAAAATTAGATTTATTTATAATTTTGCTTGATAAATGCTCTAAAACTTTTATGTGAATGAATGACTAAGATTCGAGAGATGGTTCAAGTCAGTGCTCAATAAATGATGATAAGTTTAGAAATGTTGTGCATCCACTTATTATTAGTGTGACATTTTAGCATGCAAATGAAGGGGAAAACTTCAAGATATCGGCCATCCGCTGACCCTGACCTCTAAACATCGGCATCGGCATCAGCATCGGCATCGGCTATAGAAAAACCCATATCGGTCGATCTCTAGTGTGATGTCATGATTGTGAGCTTCCGATTGGGTCTACAGGGGTTTTGGCAGGATTTTTGAATATGTTGTTTTTATCATGTATCTAATTATGTTTAATGTATAAACATTACATATTTTTTTCTAAAATATATACAGACATGTGTTTGTATTTATATACATAATAAATATAATCAGTAAACACATATTTGTGAACAAAAACTTTTATTTTAGATGTGATTAATCGCGATTAATTGTTTGACAGCACTAATTAGATTTCTGATGGACGTGTGTAGTGATGCCTTTCCATTTTACAGGTTAGAGCATCACTGCTACTTACAATATTGATGATTTTGCATGTTTTGACATATACATTATGATGGCTATTAGATTTATATTGTAAAACAGTGGTCACATATTGATTTTTTCTTAGACCTCATATAATGATATACATTTGTTAAGATTAAATAAGGATTGTACGATCTAAAATGTTAAATTATGTAGTAATTCTAAAAAAAGAAGACGAAATGTCTTTGTGCACATTAACGTGTCAATTCTGTGTCTGCAAGTATTTAAGTATTTACTAGTTGGTTTCTTACTGGCCAAAGTCCACCTACAAGTCTCAAAAAGCCCACCTACAAGTCTCATTCTGGTCTCTATGACTCAGGACCCTCCTTCAATTTACTGTAAGTCTAAGGGATTTTTTTTTCCAAGTCCGTCGGATGAAAATCCCCAGTCTGATGTCTTAAAAAAATAACAGCACACCTCTCCTCAGCAAGCTGCATGATTTGAGGAATCATTCATGTCTGTAGCACAAACAGTGCTTGAAAAATTACAAGCTGAAGTTATTTTAGATCACGGGCATGAGCAATGTGATGTATTAAATGTGATGTTTGCCATAGTGAAAAAAAAAAAAAAACGTTGCTCTGTTTTTGTGTGAAATCGCCCTCAACTGTAAAACTGCCCCAGCATCATCCATCACTGCCTGCCTCCTTCCTCTGCAGCTGTGCTCTGAGATTTATATCATTATTTTAGAAAAACCATGGCCAAATATGAAATGCTGCTGTTCTTTGTGGCATTAAATACAAGCATGTGTCTCATCGCTTGTTGTGCCTCGTTTTGAGATTTGCTTTTTGTTTTAGTTTGAATGAGAAATTGTGTATCACACTGATATATTTTTTTTCTCCCATGCACAGTTATTTAGCGACAGTAATCTGTAGCCATGTCAAAGGAGAGAGCGAAACCAGGACTGAAGGAAGAAAACCCTAAATGCATGGGTTCCAGGTCGTATAGCACTCAGCAGCCATTAGGACGATGTAAAAATGGATCCTTTGAACAAGTAAATGAGTGTTCATACGGCATCCCAGAAACGGAGACCCCACACGCAGCAGAGTGAGTCATGTTTACTCGGCAGTTTAGTGACCTTATTACACGTCTAACAGGTCATTTATTTTTTATTCTAGTAATAACTATCCAACGACATTATTAATGTTGGAAGGACATAAAACTTTATTTATAGCCCTTCACATTCCAATCTCTATTCACCTTCATTTAAATTGAGTCTGATTATAGAGTGCGAGCCCGCCGAGTTTTTGCATCTATTCTGAAGCGTCTGTTTGACTTCAGCCCAGAAGTTGGCGTGACTCGATCTCAGGTGTCCACTGCAGGGACTTTTGGTAAACGTTTGGCCCGGCATCGAAAGCCAAGTTTGGAAGTGTACCTGGAATACTTTGTTCTTAAAATAGAGCGAGGCGTTACCCTCTTTCCTGCCGGCCTGTATGATGCGGACACAAGCTGATGAATTACAACTTCACTGGAAATTATGAAGACGGAGAGAAAATAGAGTCATTTTGTGTAATTGCGGTCAAACTTTGTGCAGGCCGGTCATGTGTTGGGAACTTAAGTGTTTTGGGGTGTGATTATTTTTAGAAAGTAACTTTTTTATTCCATTAACACATTATGCTAGAACATTTCACAACCCATGTTGTCTTTTCCAAAGGCTTTTTTATTGATATTGGAATGCTGACGCTGTGTTGACATTGCTTCAGTCCGCATGGACACTGTATTTTATGGTTCTGTTCCTTCAAGTGATTATGACAATGGAGAGGAATCTGTCTGACCAGATCAAAGACAGAGACCGTGTGGATGTGCGATTTTGGTTTTGAGGGCTGAGATTTGAGAAATATCTGCTTTTGAAGACCCCATAGAATCATGTTTTTTCAAGAATGGCAAAAATGTGTGATTTTGGTTTTGAAACTTTGGATGAGAATGGAGTTTTTAAATGCCCCATGGAATCATGTTTTCCCTATTGGGACAGAATGTCTAATGAACATGTCAAAAAGCCATTAGACGTTAACAAAGGATAGGGATATTTTCGTTCTAGAGAGCATTTTGATTGGACAAAATTATAGTGCAGGATGAGTCATTAATATTTTTTACTCCGTTTTCTCAGAAGAAAAAAAAAGCTTGTATATTAGACATTTTAAATGTGTATAAATGCTAAAAGTGTGGGGTTTTTTTCCTCCAACTTTTAGAGTACAAAATAGACATAGTCACCGGCGGCGCAGGGGGGGTCCTGGGGGGTCTCAAGACCCTGCCAAAAAACGCCTTGACCCCCCCATTTGACCCCCCACCCTCTTTCTGATTATATATATATATATATATATATATATATACATATATCCGGGATAAATATAATAAAAATATCTTCAAACTACGCAGAATAATAATAAATAATAATTATTCTACATTTATTCTTACAATGAACGAGAATCGTTTCTGTCAGACGCGTCCGATTCGAGAACCGAGGAGCTGATGATACTGCGCATGTGTGATTCAGTGTGAAGCAGAATTCTTTTGATGATTGATTCTAAACTGATTCTGTGTTATGAGCACGGGTAAATCGAAGGCTTGAAAGAAGGGCAGTCGTTGCGAATGACATTACATCGAGGCAGGGCCGTGCACAGACCTTTTGAGGGGCATGTGCTGAAACTGAAAAAGGGCACCCCCCTCCCTTTTTTATATCAATTATATATATTCTCTTTTTTAGCTATTCTGTTTGGTTTTATAAGCTTATTTGTATTATTTGGTTAACATGATTATGAATGACATTGAAGAGGGGAAGGTGAGCAATGAGTCAAGTATTTTTGACAAACTTTTTTGAAATATAATTTAAGTAATTATGTCCAACTCAATTCCAGATTATAAGAAACTATAGCCATACCGTTACTATAACATATCCAACATGTATCCGCCTACCTGGCAAAAATTTGATACTGTGGTGGACCAGGGAAGTTGGTCTCTTGAAGGTCTCTTATTCACTACACTTTCCTTAAAATAAGCCAGCAATGAAAAAATAAAAAATAATAAAAATAGTGTGAAAAGTACAGTTGCAGTGAAAAGCATTTCTGGAGGATCATGTGACACTAAAGAGTACTGAACTGGAGTAATGATGCTGAAAATTCAGCTTTGATCACAAAAATAAATAACATTTTTAAATATATTCAAATAGAAAACAGTTATTTAAAAAATTGTTTTAAAAATATTACACAATATTACTGTTTTTGCTGTATTTTGGATCAAATAAATGAAGCCTTGGAATGAATCATGAATTACATTCTGCATGATAAAATATAAAGATTTCAGTGATCTTCTGTAATTTTATTTTAGTTACTACTACATTACTGTATTAAAACCATGTTTTACCAAATTTTATACATGTGAGGACGAGCGGAGAGTATACCATAACATGATTAGCCTAAATGTTAATAAATTAATTGTATCAGCAATCATAAATCAAAGAAGAAATTTCTTAGAAATATGTTATCTAGGTGACGAGGATCACTCGTCGCTGTGTAAGTTCCAGTACGAAACAGCGAGGGGGCGCACCTGTTATGATTTTCCGATGGTAAAAACAAATTATATGTTGTTGTATTACTTATCAATATACAGTTTTTGACCAGCGAATGTGTGCAAATGTGATTTTTTTTTGTCCGTCATTAAAACGGCGACGTCGCCTGCCGCTGCCGGCATCACATTACATTTTCATCTACAGGCTACAAACTAGTTTTTGTAGCTATATAGACGGAGCGCTCAGTTTTTCCTGTGGTAAAATGCATTTGGCCAAAATCGCATTTTATAAAAGATGAAATGCTACTGTATGCACAGGCTATTTAAGTGTTGGCTATGTATTGGCTATGACTAGATGGCAAATGTTAGCCCTCTCTCTCAGGCTACTGCCCACCATAGACAGTAAAATAATGTTTACCCACATGTCTCAGTCAGTCAGTCAGACATCAAATAAATAAAATATGAGCCATTTATAGACATTGTGTTTAGTAGTACTGATTCAAACAACAAGACATCTATTTACCCTTCGCAAAACTTTGTTCAGCTCAGTTGTTGTCTACTGTACTGCGTGTTGATTCAATGAATATAGAGGGGGCGGAGTTATCAGCTTAATGACAGCTTGAGGAACGAATAAGATTTACACAAGCTCGTTTTAAGAACTTTTATTTGCTAAATATTTGTAAAACAGACAGACAGGCGTAAAGGGTGACCAATAGCGTTGATAAAAAAAAAAAAAAAAAAACACAAAAAAAAAAGGGCACTTCGGAGTGTAAGGGCAAAAAGGGCATGTGTTCTGCACAGGTTGAGCCCTACCTGTGCACGTGCCTGCATCGAGCGCAAAAGAACCGGCGAACCGTTTTTTTTCCAACTAGTTTTATTTGATCGAACTGTCCGAAAGAACCGGTTCACTTGAGCACCTGCTCCTTTGCCCCTTAAGTGCCCTTTTGTCAAAGCAAAATTTCCTCGATTTTTTTTTTTGTAATAACATTCCCTTTTGTGAATGCCTGCCCACGCCCAATCAAAATATTAGTACAATTTATTAATAATAATTTAGCCGTAAATAAAATAACCAACATGATGACCTTTCACCTTACGACGACCTCATCCGACGCGCATTTTTTAATTGCTAAAGGATATTTTCAACACAGCGGCAGCTGGTAAGTGGTGTTTCATTCTCAGCGAAGTGATTTTGATGTTTATTTACTTATTATTATTTTACAAGAACGATGTGATGTGAGAACATGCAGATATGTTGCTGTGTGTAGAAGTAACGCTAGCGTGCTGTTTGAGGTAGACATCGAGGGGTCTGGTCTTTTTTATGTTATTTGACTACACTATTATTATATTACACTACTTATTTATGTTTTACCAAATAGAGTGCCTTAAAAATAATTATCACAACACTGGTAAGGCTTATTCAGATTTTCTCATTCTCTGAATTATCATTATAAAAATAAAAACTATTCAGAAATGAATTAAAATATAATTATATTTTAAATGTGACGCAAATATTATTTTTTTTCTACAATAGCAACATTGTTTACAACAGCAAGACCACATTAGCCTGTAAACTCAATAATATCTCTCTGGAAATAAATGTAAAAATATCAATGGCAATAAAAAAATGCATAATATACCTGACATCAAAGTGCAGTGTGAAGGATATGAATAACAAATGTAGCCTGTCATTTGTTTACATTGCAAAGATGTTCGATTTTAGGCAACAAAAACTACAACAGTAATAATAATATGAATCACTATATTCCAGTGTATCAGTTTTTTATGTTTTGTATCAATATTTAAGGTGGACTTATTGATTAGGTCCAACCCTTTAAAGTTTGAGCATATTGTTTGCAAACTGCAATTGATTAATTAATTATAAACAAAGTAGTTGATATGCTGTGTTGTTTTTGTTGTTTAGTAGCAGTAATATGCAGTCATTAGTTGTGTGCACTGTATTTTTTGTTGGTTTTCATGAGACCCCCCTTGAAATGACCAGGACCCCCCATTGCCCCCCCCCCCCCCCCAAATCAAAATTGTCTGGAGCCGCCACTGGACATAGTACTTATACAGTAAACAGTGTTGGGTAAGTTACTCTGAAAATGTAATCAAATTACTGATTACTGATTACTCCTTTTAAAAGTAATCACGTTACTGTTCTGATTACTTTATTTAAAAAGTAATTAGTTACATTAGTTTTTTTTCTCTATGAAAGGTTTGAAATCCCAGCATACACGCTCCCAATAAATATTTGTTATTAAAGCATCAACATTCACAGAACACTGTTATTTTTAACTAAAGCAAGCAGCTGCTGTGTGCATGGTTTGGCAGAATGCATGCAAACAGAGCTAAATTTATAATCTCTAAAAGACATCTCAGTTCATCACAATCTCACAAATCTCTGTTATAACACAATAAATATATGCATAATTAATATTTTATAATGTCTACAATTCCTGTGTTATAATGAGAGGAAACGTGAGCATGCAAATTTCAGCACTGCATTGCTCAACGCTGCAAACGCATGTTATAGCCTAAATAGAAACTCTGCATACACTTGCGCCTGTTAATCGTTTATATTTTATATTGCTTTTGTACAATAGATGAATAACAGTTTATTTGTTTTAGATATTTTATGTTTAGATATTTCTATTTTACTGGAGTCCCATGAATAATTTAATTCTCCTGAATCCCGCACACACACGAGTCTCTGCACTCACCTATCAAGTCTTGTCCCGCGCGCTGCACTCGGGTCTCGCTGGAGAAGGTCTCTAATTCACTGGCACTTTACTTGACAGTGCATGTGCTACATCCTTTTTACTATCTCTAGATTATAAAACACGGCAATAACGTTTGGACCTCAGCTTGTAACTATACTCTATTTACTATTTTGAAAATTATAACGCGTTAGATTGCTCCGTTACTAAAAAAGTAATCAAATTGCAGTAATGCTTTAAGTAACATGTTACTGCCCAACACTGATAATAAATATATTAAAGTGATACTGTAGTTGACATGGACTAAAGCCACCAAACTCTTGATTTCCAAAGATCAATCGATCAAGTCAAAAAAAAAAAAGAGAAAAAGATTACAAATGCCATTGTTATAATAGATAGATAATTTGTTTGCATGTTTGCTTATGTATTTATCTATTTGAAACCTTTTAATAATGTGAAATCTTTTTTCTCAGCTCAGAGTTAATGTTAGTGAAGATTTTGTGCATTCTTGTGACACCACCAGCCAGTCAGCATCAATACCGTCAACCTGACAGCAATCAACTGAATGCCTATTTTATCCAAAACTACAGCTGTAAATCAGTGCATGAGTATGAGTGGTAAGGTTTGCTTGTTTGCATTTTGCATTTCAAAATTCACTGGAACTTTGCAGTCATGGCATAGACCAGCAGATTCTGTCACAGCAAAAAGTTCACTGGATACATGCATGTACATACACACAAATATTACATGCACAAAATGTCCAGTGGGATTACTAACATTCCTGCCTGTCTCTTTTCAGAAAGTTCCTCCCAGATTAAAACTTCCCTGTGGTTGGAAGAAAAAAAAGAAAAGAAAAACTAGCTCCCACACCCACCCACCCAGACAGTACCATCCACACAGAGAGTCTGGTGAAGGTCAGCATGTTCTGAACATTGTAAACATAAACTCCTTCCGTTCCACAAGACTCTGCATGCATCTGATGTAACATGTTCCATTCATTTAGTTGTGATATTCCATGGTCCAGATCTGCTATGCGATTAAGCTGCTACTGTGATTCAACAAAAACCACTAGCAATTGCACCGAGCCAACTTTTAAAACGAGATGCATCTATGATGTGTTCTTCCTCGGAATCCAGCACTGCCGTTCAGTGGAAAGAGAACACTGATCCCCAAATACATTAACAGGACATTGTCGCTCCGGGACTGGGATCTGACAACTTGTTGCAGGCCGTTTGATGAAGTGTTGGGATTAACCCAGTCTCCATTCAGTGCTTCAGAGGAGGGCCAAAGAACGCCGCTTAGGTGCTCCACCTTTGTCAGCATACTCAGCCAAAATGAGTTAATGTCCTGGAAGCTGGGGACGATTTTACCATCTGTCAGGCAAATCCGCCTGGACAGGCTGGGCTGGGGCTTTGCTGGCAGGCAGATGAGAGGCTGCTACCACCGATGACTAATTAGTGCAAATAAGCACCTCCTGAGCTCCTCAATCCTATGACAACTCAAGCGAAAAATTCAGGAGTAGGCAAGATACAGTTAAAACACAACTTGAATCCGTCAGAGACCTGTACAGGTCCTTTGGTCTTCACTTCAATTTATGAATAGCCTCAAGATTTCCTATGCTGTACGATCAGAATGTGTCATACTGTAAATATAGGCTACTGTACCATGTTGATCTCAGGACATGTCTGTTTTGGAGAAAACTGCACACAATTTTTTAGCACTACTCACTTGCTTTAACACTGCAATAAAATGCAAGAATATATTTTTTTGCAAAAATCTCACCACAGCAATTATTATTATGTTTTTATTTGTATTTTTTTCATGAGTTTGAGTTACTTTTCTTGAGTTCTTAGAAGTAATGGAAAATCTTAGTAAAAAAAAAAAAAAACACCTAAATGAGATAATTGTTGACACATGGAGATAATTTACATTTAATATTGATGAGAATTTATTTATTTCATTCTGAGATCCTGTTTTTTGTTTGCAGACCTTGGAGACCCAGTTGAGATCTCTTTCGAATGGTGGTCTCACTCTCAGGTATTTTAGTTTTATCATTATGCTATTACAGTTTTTGTGTTGTAATTATTATTATTTTTTTTTATGTTTTCTGTTTTAACTTTAATTTTATTTAAAGTTTTAGTCGTTTTGTTGTGCATTTGTTTAGTTTGTATTGATTTGTATTTATTAGATTTACTTTAGTACTTCAAATTAAACTAAATGAGAAATGTTGCTTTGGCAACCATTTTAAATAACAAGTTTAGGTTAACTTTAATAACCCAGCTAAAAAAAAAATAGTTGGAAGTTCATGATATATAATGACTAATGTTAATGAACTGAGTTTTACTGTAAATGTATTATCATATTGCTTAATGCAGAATACATTCCACATGCTGATGTACTAAATAGCAACATATTTGTGTTTTAAATACAGGGGAAACGTACATTTACTGCCTAATTACCGACGCCTGAGGAAAGCCAGAGACATGAAGGCTTTCCAAAAATACAGATAGCTTTTTCTGTGGCTTATTAATTCTTCACATGCATCCTGCCCCAGGTAAGACATAATGGAGCCTGTCGCAGCTCCAGCTGGATAATTGCGGGTTTGAGGGTGTTCTTCCCTAAACAGATAGTGACTGGTGAGCTTTACCACATGTTTCATCCTAAGCAGTGTCTCAACAGTGTCATTGGACATGCTGGAAATGGAGACTTTGAGGGGAAAAAGAACAAAGCAGCTTTTGCTTTGAGCCTGGAGGCTTTGCTTGACAACAATGCAACATAACAGCTCTTATCTGAAAATGAAAAGAGGGAGACATACGTAAAACTGGTTGTGCAACTAACCATATCATTGTGAACAAAGTAAATAGGCATATCCTCTTTTAAAGGGAATGAGAAACGCTGCCAATATCTTTGGTTGATGTTAAAGGTGCTTCATTGCTCTTAGTTGGACAGAGGCTGATTTGAATAGGTTGTGTGTCATCCCATCATCTTCAAAATCCAAGAACAAAACTGTGCAAAGCAATTATGACCCAAATTGCATTGGTGGTTTGTGCTAAAGTGTGCTAAATTAAGTGGTAAATTATTTGAAGCATGAAATCTCCAATATAATTGAATAGAATGATTCAAAACAAGTTTCAAATCTATATTAGCAATATATTTATTCCTTTTTTATATTTAAAAAATATAGTGTGAAATACATTAAAACATTTTTTTTTTATTACTCTTTTGAGTCGCCGTTTATTTCCAATGTAAAATCTCGATCCTGGGTCAAAACCACTGATGTAGTTCATTCACTAAGCCGAAAGTCCAGGGTTGCCATAACCTCATCTCTGGCCAAAAGTCAAGTATGTAAAAACATTTCACTCAATGGCATGCATGGAAAAAAGCAAGAATGGATGAGGAGAAGTAATGAAATAAAAGATTGGGGCCAAGTGCGAGAAGGAAACTCAAGAGTTCTTGACCATGCAGCCACACAGCGCTCATTGACTCAAACATGCAATAGGTGTGGCACAGTGGCAGAGAGCGGAAACCAAAACCAAATGGTAATAAGTTCAGATGGAGCGAGGCCTCTGTTGAGCCAGCCGAACGAGGGCTGTAAATCATGCAACTGGGCGTGTTCCGAGCGACTTCAGGAACGGCACTCAATCGTACACCGCAGACGGAGAGCCAGACACAGGAAGAAGGACTATACGGGCAGTGCCATGACTGAAGTTCACAGGTCTCTGATGACAAACCGTAATGGAGAGAGACGCTAACCAGTATCAGCTGCCGCAATGGCACACCAGCCCGGCCGACAGAAACATGAGAGGCCCGTTGTACGGTTTGGGTTGATCCAGGCGAATGGGCTGTTAACTGCTCAGGGAGAGGGAGAGCAGCCATACAGCTGCGCCAGTGTGACTTCTCATTTTTATTTGAAAACAGAGAAATGAAACCATAAGACACACAATGGTTCTCACACACCTCAAACTACATAGAGGTTCTCAAATCCCATCCTGAAGATTATGGTTTTGAGTAGCAGCTAATAAAGGCATTCCTTCCGAAGTGTATACCTCAAGCCTGTTTAGTAAAGTGTTAAAGGGATAGTTAATTCACTCACCATCATGATGTCACAAACCCGAATGAGTTTCTTATTTCTGTTGAACACAAAAGAAAATATTTTGAAGAATGTGGCTAACTAAATAGTTGACGGTTGCCATTGAAAACACAGGTCTGATTTTATTCTTATAATCTGTGCCATCTAGAGTTTCATGACTGAACTAGATACTTGTCATATACACTGCCACCACCATGGCCAATTTTGTCCCCAGCGCTTTATTACATTTTGAATTTCATTATAAAGTTTTCATTTTATTAGTGGGTGTTACAATCTGGCTGTCATTTTAGTTAGTAATAGTATGATGATTTATCATTGGTTCAAATCAACAGTTCATTTGAACACTTTCAACAAGATCAATTGCTACCTTAAATCATTGTGTAATAAGAACTAAAATGGTGATATAATGTCACTCGTTATGCTATTGGAATTATTTGAAGCAGTTTATTTCTAATCATATTGTTTTCAATAAATTACGAGCACTGGACTTGAAATTCTCAGATGCAGACTGGATTTCTGGATCAAGACGTCATACCCCAACCCTGTTTCTGGAGGCCCCCCAACACTACACATTTTGGATATCTCCCTTATCAAAAACACCCTTTTTAGATCTTGGAGTTCTTTACTAACAGGCTAATGAGCTGAATCAGGTGTGTTTGATTAGAAAGACATCTACAATATGTGCTGTTGGGGAGCCTCCAGGAACAGTGTTGGGAAACATTGACATAGAGCATGTTTACTCACATGATCCTATGCTGAATATGCCAAATGACCCAAAAGGAACAGGTCTTGGAAACGCCTTAAACAGTAAACAGTCAGTTTATGTAAAACTGTTTATTGCCTATTACCCCAGATTCATATAGCATGTAAACTCCTTTACTGGCCTGCTCATGTCTATTTTTTTTCTATTTTTTTTTCTTTTTACTTGTTTCTGTTTAACTTTTTATTTCAAAATTGTCAGTTACTTTTGTCCATATTTTTTCATTAGCTTAGCAAAATAAAGTTGTCACTAAAAAAAAAGTAGAAAAACAGCAAAGGTCACATAAATGCCTTAAACAATATTTATTTCTTTTATTTATTTAAGGGATTCTGACACTTTTTGATGTCATGTACTCATGTCTTTTTTTTTTCTTTTTTTTTTTTGGTCAATTGAAATTTGCTGTTGTTGTTGTTGTGCATTGGCTTTGCAAAATAAAGCTGTCACTGCAGCCTTATTTTTAATCATTATGTTACTTAGCAAGCAAAAATGCAACAATAACAACATCTTAACAATATTTTACTATTTTAACAACGCTCTTCCTCCACTTGAGTGTAGTTGACTTGTAGTAGTGTTAATATACTGCTCAATAGCCAGAGTTCAGACAGCTGAATTTTGTCATGCTGTACAAATCTTTGATCTTTAACCAGGAGAACCAGGGAGTTATGAAATGCATCATCCAGAGAGAACATTTTTGGAGAATACACTGCTCAAAGATCTCATCGCATTTTTGCAAATGGCTCACAAGCTTACCATAAGATGCTTAAATTTACGATCCTTGTCTAACAGCATTATCATACGAGTCAAGGGCTTTACATAAACCCTCATGCTTTTAAAATGACACCTAACACAGTGGCTTGGATATATCAGATAAACAAGTGGCTTGAAATCAGTCAAACCCATGTTATGTTAGTATTTCAAATATTGCTGATGGATTGGAAAGTTAACACGGAAAACCAAGTTTGAGCAACTCTGGAGCAGGTGATTGATAAATTAGATGGCGCTGAGCAAACTGGGGCCACGTATGTGCCAAGTAAACACAGTCTGAACCCCTGTGGCCTCTCATGACGGAGAAAAACGTCATTTCTGTTACAGACACAATAAACGTGATGCATGTAAGAGTTATTGGCCGTTAACGTATGAATCAAATTCTTGCTTCGACAGTAAGCAGATGTGGTGGATAACTCTGTTTTATAGATAAAGTGAGTGCTTCAGACAAGTGTCTGCTCTGCAGTAAACTCACAATGAGAACATATTGACAGAGGTCAGCAGCAGTGAGGGTGTGAGAAATGCTCCAGTGTTTGCAATGGTCTTCTGGGGCTCTTGAATGTGGAGAAAGTTCTGCACGTAATCACTGGAACACAAAAGATGTGGAAATGCTTCCACAGAATCAAAGTTCTTGGTAGACTGGAAACAACCAAGGCCAGACTTCAGGCCCTGTCCCAAATCGTGCATGTGTTGTGGACAACATTGGATGTTTGTCTCCACCCGTTTTAAGCTTTTGCCAACTTTTACCAGGGATGATGATACATTATTTTGAATATTTATCTATCCATCTCAGGTGTTTCTTTTCCATCATTAAGAATACTTGTAGTTTGCATTTTATTGTTGTATTTCATTTTTTATTATTTATTTTCATTAGTTGTTAATATGTTTTATAATTATACTACCATTTGGGGTCAGTAATTATTTATTTATTTATTTATTTATTTATTTATTTAATTAATTCTTTCATTCTTTATTTATTTAAGAAATCAACACTTATATTTAGTAAGGACACACTAAATTGATCAAAAGTGACAGTAATGAAATTTATATTGCCACTAAAGTTTTTTATTTAAAATAACTTCATGAAAAAAATGCATATATATTAAAAAAAAAAATTATATAAATAAAAATTAAGCAGAATGACTTTTTTTAACATAATTTTATAAAAATCTATGTTTATTGAGAACCAAATCCCTATGTGAAAATGTGAAAAAAAAAAAAAAAAAAAAAAAAAAATATATATATATATATATATATATATATATATATATATATTCAAATCAAGCAGAGGCTTTATTCCCATGTAAGGTGGCAGACCTCATTCCTGCCAGGTAGTTTCTGTAACAGTAGAACCTCTGAATTTGGCTTTTGACTGTATTATGTTCTGTGATGCTCAAAGAGTGTCACCCCTTCCCACAGCGTGTCTGCTCCCTATCAGACACAAACATACCCTTCACTAGCTGTAATGTCACGGCTCATAACGCCGGCTGTCGTCACACACACTGTATTGTTTTCAGCGGCGCTGCTTTGAGAAGGTACTCTCCGGTTGGCACGTCATACAGTAGCTTTGTTGTTCAGTGAGTGGCACGAGTCTATCGGTTACCACACAAGACCGTCTCTCATGTGTCTGGTAGACTGCAAGAGTCCAGTGAGAAGTTCAAGCTAAAAAATTAAACTCATGGTCTTATTCGCTGACCGAAGTCACCAAACAAACAGGTTGCAAAAGCCATATTTTAGTTTGTTTTGTTTTGTTTATTTTGAGTAAAACTATGCTGAAAAAATACTGCACATTTAATGCTGCGAGTTGCTCTCGTGGTTTTATTATAAACCATATTATAGAGCAACTTGCAGCATTAAATGTGCGTCAGTATTTATTTATTTATTGGAAAAGATTTTCTATTATTGATTTACTTCAGTATTTTTATTATTAAGGTATTATTAATAAACTATTATAAAACTGTTTCTGAGGAACTACATTGATTAGTGAGAGAATAATGTTTTTATTTATATCATTATATCATTTATATCACTTTATTTGCTCTGTTTTGTCTTGTGAAACCTTACTAAGTATATGGAATAACCATATTAATTTCGCGTTGTACCCAACAACTCCCCTTAGCTGTTATAAATTTACTCTAAACCAGAGTTTCTTGGGGCTTATTGCTTTATTATAGTAATCTTTCATACATTACGTTTTTCATATAATATTTATATTTAATTTGATTTACCCTCCTTCCTTCCGAAATTGTGTCTGTCTGTCTGCTATATATATATATATATATATATATATATATATATATATATATATATATATATATACAGAAAGACAGACAGACAGATAGATAGATAACTTTATTTTCAGTTTAACTGTTCTGTATAAGTTATATAATGTTTAAATTAAATTCATGTATTACACACATTAACTTCTGTAACAGTTAACACGTCTCATTGGTGTGGTGTAATACACTTACAGTCCAGAAAGAAATTAATGAATATACTGAATGACACAGTAAGGTTAGACTTTGCTTGTCTTGGGCACTATCGTTCGATGACCTCAGCTGGGCCTTTGAGTAAATGACGTTCCGCTGTGATATCGCTTCAGTGGCAACAAGTATCACATTAAATTAGCTCCTTTACCCAGATCGATTATGTGTCCTTTGACATCACTGCATGGCTTGATAAGTCTCCCAATTACAGCCCGTCGTTGCATCACACACCGAGATTCCACCCGAAATTCGAGAAAGGTCATGAGATCAGATTCGGTTGAAATGAAAGCGACCGTAATTATGTTTTTACTCGCGGTGGTTCTGGTTGGATGGTGTTCAATTGCGCTGTGGTCACAGATTGCTCTAGCAAACATGGCGACCAGGCCAAAGTAAACAAACATGCTGCCCCAACATCTACTAATCCAGCAAAACATGATGGATCACTTGATAAATGTTACGAAGGCCGAGATTTATGCTCTCATTTCTTGTCTTAGACACTCCTTCCCTAAGTGGCCTACTGAGAGAGAGGTAAATGAACAAACCAGACGAGTAAACCTTTTAGCCGTTAATAAAGTCTTTTTTATGCTAACATGTTTGCTCAACTATAATCTGTAAATGAGCACATTCCCATGACCGTTTTGTTTTCAGTAAATCATATAATAACTGCAGACTAATTGTAACCCTGAAATAAATATTTCTGGATATTTTTAGAAAAAAATAAATAAATAAAAAATCTGTTTTTCTAATTAAGGACTTTTCCAGATGTCCCTAAAGCCAGCTGCTGTCATATTTAGCTAACTTCTGGGGACAATTTAGCTAAGTAAACCCACACACCCAATACGTATTATACCTATTTTCAGTTGAAATAACGGCCATCTGAGGAGGTCGTTTTTATAAAGGATTTAGGCAAGCTTTAAAGGAATACTTCATTGCTGAAAATATACTCGCCCGCAGGCCATCCAAGATGTAGAGGAGTTTGTTTCTCATGTAGCATAACATCAATTGCTGACCATGGATCCTTTAAAGTTAATGGCTGCCACCAGAATGAGAGTTTAAACGGCTGATAAAACATTACAATAATCCACAAGTAATCCACACCACTCGGATCCATCAATTAACATCTTATTAAACAAAAAGCTGCAACAAATACATTATTAAGGCGTTTTTTTTATTTCAAAATGAGTCCTCTATGCATAATTTCTGGAGTGATAAAGTTATCTTGTTTGACACAGGAGAGGGATATGCACAAATCAAACATGTTTAGAAGTGTTCCAAAGCAAATATGTAGGTGGATTCTAATGCATAATGAAAACACGAGGAAGCATAATTATTGATTATGGATTGATATTTTGCCCAGAAGTGATGGATTTGTTTCTTACAAGCATGCTTTTCACTTCACCAGAGATTAATTGCCGGACTGGCTTGTTGTGGATTTCTTGTGGATTACTGTGATCAGCTGTTTTCACTCTCATTGTGACGGCACCCATTCACTGCAGTTGCATTTGTGAGCATGTGATGTAATGCTAAATTTCTTCAAATCTATTCCAATGAAGAAACAAATTCATCTACATCTTAAACGTCCTGGAGGAGAGTAAAATAAAAGCCAATTTTCATTTTGGCTCAACCATTGCATATTCAGGTTTGTCTCATTTGTATTTATGCATAAAGTGTGGGGATACATATTTTAATATTTGCATGAAATCCCCACAGCAACTAAAAAACAAACTCTTTCAGACATGCATGTAACATTAGAGATATGTCTTAATTCTCTGACGACCGCTCAGAATGTGAATTGCCGGAAACTTTGCGAGGGTTCCTGCCACAGGTGCGGGTTCAATAATCATACGATCCCCTAGCGGGACTCTCATTAATCAGTATGTGATGGCGAAACTTGTCTGAGAACTATTTTAATGACACATGTATTGATGAATGAGCTCCAGATGGAACTAATGAAAGTCATTAGCACTCTTTGTATGGCTGATTTTAATTATCAAAGCCAAACAAGTATGAAATATAATCGAAACGCTATCAATGTTATGGTATAACATTGCATGTTTCGATCATTTACAGATTTGTTGTCACAACAGTTCCAATCAGTCCGTAATTGTTTCATTCTGTTGTGAGTGATTCATAACGTCAAAATTAAACAAGTGCAATGGTGTTAAACATTTAATTACTATCGAGTATTATAAATACAACATTCATAAACATTTGTACCTGTTTTGTATTTTCTTGAAAAAAAAAAAAGAAATTGCATAACGTATTAAAACTTGTTTTTAGATAATATTTTACACATTGAAAGAAACATTTCCCTTAAAAAAAGTTGTCGTACAGTTTTGTAATTTTGGTTACTGAGTCAATGCTGGTGCCTTCATTCCTTCATTCTGAGGCTGGTCGCCTCGATGCTCGATGTTTCGCATTTAAAAGCAACTGAAAGACAACACTCTCTACACCTCATATATCGGAGCGATTACATACGACCAGCAGCTGACGTATCTGATTACTGTATGTTTTCCATTCCAAGGGAAACAATAGATAGTGACCACCACAGAGTTAACAGTAAACTTGCCAGGAAATTTGATCACATTGTAGATAGTGGACCTCTATGTTGAAATGGATTCTAGTATTGTGATTATGAGATACAAACAAATTTCCCGCACTACTGCAGATAACTATATGACATCACATCCCACTAAGAAACCTCAGATACCATGCATAAAAAAAAAAAAAAAAAACTTATGCAATTCTAGTACCTTTTTAAATCATTAAAATTTTGGCAAATACAGTGCTTAATTATTCCTATTATTAATTAATAAGTATTAATAATAATGATATTTAATAATAATAATAATAATAATAATAATAATAATAATAATAATAATAATGATATCCCATGTACTTACATTAAATTGCAGAAATCATGTTATAGCTAATATGTTTTGACTTGCTTTCCAGTAAAAAAATATTTAAAGATCATAAAATCACATACAATATTGAGAATATATCTTAAGTCAACATTTAATTTCATTTAATAACATTTTCCAGTGTGGGGAAAAACAAAAATTTGGGGTAATAAATATTCAGCTTAACTTATACTAAATCCAGCTAAACCTATAATTGTAAATTTAGCAAAAACCCTTTTTCTTTTTTCTCTGTTTTTAATAGTTTTAAAATTAGTTTCCTTTCCAATTTTGAGGCAAATTTTCAGCTATTGTTATACCTTTTTTTTGTATTTTTTATTTATGTATTTAAGAACTACATCTGCTTATGAAGTTTAACTTTCCTTGTTGCTGTGTAAATTACCTGAAATAAGTTTTATTTACTTTTTATTTTATGCCAATTTGTTTATTTTGTACAATTAAAAATATATATATATTTATATATTTTAAGAGTGTTTCCAGATCGGATTTCCAGATTTTTTGTTTGTCATTTTTGCATGCAATATTCATATACACAGACAGTGATTAGAAGGTATAGGTCATGAGATGTTATCATGTGGTCAGTCCAGGAGAGTTGCAGAAATCACGGCATTTCTAGAAGCCGGTACCATTAGATCAGCTATGCATCACCAAAGGCCTCTTTAAACGCAGACGTCCAGGACTGGTCTCTCTGTGGGGCGGTGTTCAGATCATGATGTGAGATGAAGGGATCAGGCTGCAGGTCAGTCTCCATCTTCTCCGCTGCTTGAGACACCGGTTGAAAATTGGCGGTTGTTTGCCGCTGCTGGATCCAAACATGACAGGTTTGAGTGTCCAGGGTCCTGAGCTCTAGTTAACAGGCTGAGGCCCACACCTATGTTGTGGGAAGTGTCATTTGTCAAAACTTAAATCCATCTTGGTCTCTAAAGTAATAAGACCTTCTCCTATCCAAACTTCACTGACTGCTCCTACTAGAAATTGGAGATTCAGTCCCCAATGAATTCATAAGGACCGTAACAATACCTCTGTTCTGAGAATCCAGAATGGTGAGTAATGCATGAATCTGATCAGGATAGACGTATTTATGGTTAGACAACTTCAATGGCACGCTTAGATCACGAATGATGTGTTTTTATTGATACAATAGGGAATAAAAGTACTGATTCTTATATGCAAAGGGACACTTTCCAGGCTGTTACTATACACTGCTTTATTTTCTAAGTGGCTACATGACTGAAACATAATATTTGTATTTTCCCCACAATAATTTTTGGATGATGTTTCAACTTATTTGCAAGTGGCAGTGAGTTTTAGACAAGCCCTGTTGGATTACGACCCTTAACTCTGAAAACTGAACTTTGACTGCCTGTTCGCCCCATGCTGTCTGTGCTGTAGATGTGAATGACACCTCAAATCATGAGGCCTGTTGTACAGCAGTATGCGGTTTCTGTTTCAGAATGATAAAATGATATTGGGGTCAGTATTAATTGATTGGTTCATTCATTCATTCATTCATTCATTCATTCATTCATTCATTCATCCCAACACCAAGGATATATAAACTAATCAAAAGTGACAGGAAAGTCATAAGAACAAAAAGCATTTCTATTTCAAGCAAATTATGTTCATTTGAACTCTCTATTAGTTATTAAAAATTATCACCATTTCAGCGCAATCGTTTTCAACATTGCTAATATTATTCTTTTTGTTTTTTCTTGAGCCCCAAATCAGCACTAGAATGATTTCTGAAGGATCATGTGACCCTGAAGTCTGAAGTAATGATGCTGAAAATTCAGCTTTGCATCACAGCAATAAATTACATTTTAAAATGTACTGAAATAGAAAAGTTATTTTAAATTGTATTAATATTTCATAAAATTACTGGTTCTACTGTCAGTTTTATAAACCAAATGCAGCCTTAGTGACGTTCTTAGAATATTTTGCTAACATACAAGTTAAGGAAATATTATTTCTGTTGTTCTTTGAACTTTGAAATGTCTTTTTTGTTTGTTTGTTTTTTTGGTCATACAAACATTAAGGGAACATATTTAAACATTTTGCAAACATTAGGGGAATGTCACTTTTGAATGTTCTCTGAAAATTCTGAAACAAGTAGTAACATTTAAAAACATTATATAAACATCCAACAGAAACAAGAATGATGCATAAATAACTTTTTTGAGCAAAAAATATATATTATGTCAAGCCATTCAGGAAATAATTATATTTATAATATGAAGTCTGAATGTGTAGAATGAAAGTCTGAATATATGGAATGAAAGTCTGAATATATAGAATGAAAGTCTGAATATATAGAATGAAAGTCTGAATATATGGAATGAAAGTCTGAATATATGAAATTAAAGTCTGAATATATAGAATGAATGTCTGAATATATGGAATGAAAGTCTGAATACATGAAATGAAAGTCTGAATATATATTTAATGAAAGTCTAAATACATGGAATGAAAGTCTGAATATATAAAACAAATGTCTGAAAATCATTGCAAAAGCAATTAGCGAATACATTTCTTCAACAGTAGAACGGTGATGAGTATGGTTGCCAGTATTTTGGCCCGTACACGCACTCGCCAGGTTGTTAATTAGATGATCGTTAATTAAAATTGCTGCTACTAAATTTCGTGTGGACTTGCTCATTGCTTTTGCTTTTGCATTGATTTTCAGACATTCGTTTTATATATTCAGACTTTCGTTCTATATATATTCAAACTTTCATTATATATATATTCAGACTTTCCATATATTCAGCCATTTGTTTTATATATTCAGACTTTCATTATATATATTCAGACTTTCATTCCATATATATTCAGAAATTTGTTTTATATATTCAGACTTTAATTCTATATATTCAGACTTTCATTCTATATATTCAGATTTTCATTCTATATATTCAGACTTTCATTAAATATATATTCAGACTTTCATTAAATATATATACAGACTTTCATTCCATATATCCAGACTTTCATTCCATATATTCAGACTTTCATTCTATATATTCACACTTTCATTCCATATATTCACACTTTCATTCCATATATTCACACTTTCATTCCATGTATTCAGACTTTCATTCCATGTATTCAGATTTTAATTTCATATATTTAGTTTCATTTCATGTATTCAGACTTTCATTCCATATATTCCGACTTTCATTCCATGTATTCCGACTTTCATTCCATGTATTCAGACTTTCATTTCATGTATTCAGGCTTTCATTCCATATATTCAGACTTTCATTAAATATACATTCAGACTTTCATTAAATATATATTCAGACTTTCATTCCATATATCCAGACTTTCATTCCATATATTCACACTTTCATTCTATGTATTCACACCTTCATTCCATATATTCACACTTTCATTCCATATATTCACACTTTCATTCCATATATTCAAACTTTCATTCCATATATTCAGACTTTCATTCCATGTATTCAGACTTTCATTCCATGTATTCAGACTTTCATTTCATATATTAAGACTTTCATTTCATGTATTCAGGCTTTCATTCTATATAGTCAGACTTTCATTCTATATATTCAGACTTTCATTTCATGTATTCAGGCTTTCATTCTATATAGTCAGACTTTCATTCTATATATTCAGACTTTCATTAAATATATATTCAGACTTTCATTAAATATATATATTCAGACTTTCATTAAATACAGTATATATTCAGGCTTTCATTCTATATAGTCAGACTTTCATTCTATATATTCAGACTTTCATTAAATATATATTCAGACTTTCATTAAATATATATTCAGACTTTCATTAAATACAGTATATATTCAGACTTTCATTCCATATATTCAGACTTTCATTCCATATATTCAGACTTTCATTCCATATATTCACACTTTCATTCCATGTATTCAGACTTTCATTCCATGTATTCAGACTTTCATTTCATATATTAAGACTTTCATTTCATGTATTCAGGCTTTCATTCTATATATTCAGACTTTCATTCTATATATTCAGACTTTCATTAAATATATATTCAGACTTTCATTAAATATATATTCAGACTTTCATTAAATATATATTCAGACTTTCATTAAATACAGTATATATTCAGACTTTCATTCCATGTATTCAGACTTTAATTTCATATATTAAGACTTTAATTTCATGTATTAAGACTTTCATTCCATATATTCCGACTTTCATTCCATGTATTCAGACTTTCATTCCATGTATTCAGACTTTCGTTTCATGTATTCAGGCTTTCATTCTATATATTCAGACTTTCATTCTATATATTCAGACTTTCATTCTATATATTCAGACTTTCATTAAATATATATTCAGACTTTCATTAAATACAGTATATATTCAGACTTTCATTCCATATATTCACACTTACATTCTATACATTCAGACTTTCATTCTATGTATTCGGACTTTCATTCCATATATTCACACTTTCATTTCATATATTTAGACTTTCATTCCATGTATTCCGACTTTCATTCCATGTATTCAGACTTTCATTTAATGTATTCAGGCTTTCATTAAATATATATTCAGACTTTCATTAAATATATATTCAGACTTTCATTCCATATATCCAGACTTTCATTCCATATATTCAGACTTTCATTCTATGTATTCAGACTTTCATTCCATATATTCACACTTTCATTTCATATATTTAGACTTTCATTCCATATATTTAGACTTTCATTTCATGTATTCAGGCTTTCATTCTATATATTCAGACTTTCATTCCATGTATTCAGACTTTCATTTTATATATTCAGACTTTCATTCCATGTATTCAGACTTTCTGTCAGGGTTTGGCAAGGGAGGAACTCAAGCACAGACAGGAATCACTACACAACGGGGTTTATTACAGGCAAAAACAGGGAAAACAAAACCCACGAGGGGGAAAACAACGACTAGGGCAGAGACTAAATAACTTAACAGGACTAGGTTGACACGATAAACAAAGACTCTTAACACAAGAACACTAACTCTACAGATAAACAATCACAAGCTAGACAACATATCTTCAATGGGTAACAATATAACATTCTTACATATAGAAACACAATGAACCGCACAAGACAGAGCACACTAGGGGATATAAATAAGAAGACTAATCAAGACACAACAGGTGGCACGGGTAAGGCAATCACAACAAAACGAGGATAACAAGGGGGGCGGGGCAAGGGAACGAGACAACACAAGCACATGGCCCAAAGACAAGGCCATGTGCTTGTACACAAAACACGGGTCTTTCATGATCCTGCCTCAAGACTAGAGAAAAATCAAGGACACGAGGGCAGAATCATGACACTTTCATTCTATATATTCAGACTTTCATTTCATATATTTAGACTTTCATTCTATATAATCAGACTTTCATTTAATTTATTTAGACTTTCATTTCATGTATTCAGACTTTCATTCCATGTATTCAGACTTTCATTTCATATATTTAGACTTTCATTCTATATATTCAGACTTTCATTTCATATATTCAGACTTTCATTCTATATATTCAGACTATCATTCCATATATTCAGACTTTCATTCTATATATTCAGACTTTCATTCTATATATTCAGACTTTCATTTCATATATTTAGACTTTCAATCCATTATTCAGACTTTCATTCCATATATTCAGACTTTCATTCTATATATTCAGACTTTCATTCCATATATTCAGACTTTCATTCCATATATTCAGACTTTCATTCTATATATTCAGACTTTCATTCTATATATTCAGACTTTCATTACATATATTCAGACTTTCATTCTATATATTCAGACTTTCATTCTATATATTCAGACTTTCATTACATATATTCAGACTTTCATTCTATATATTCAGACTTTCATTTAATATATTTAGACTTTTATTCCATATATATATATATATATATATATATATATATATATATATATATATATATATATATATATATATATATATATATATATATATTTCATTGGGTTCAGTTAAATTAATGATTTACTTTTAAATTAAGTTTGTTTTTCTGACCCTGTTGGCGAATATGTTTTCTTGTTTTAAGCAAAAACTCTCACAATTTTGGGACATTTTCAGAAAATAAGATGGCATGTCATTTGGCTTCTTAAGTCAATGTATCTTGATTCAAGAATGTTTATTTATTTGTATTTGAAAATGAGACAAAATATGAAAATCAGTTTTTGCAACTCAAAAACTGTATATAAATATTTAGGATGGTTAATAAATAAATTATGTCTTACATGTCTCTTTTTTATTACTTAGAAGTGCTAGAATGAAGAACAGACTGTCATGCAACAGTAATTATACACTTAGCACTTTACAGCAACCACCATGCTGTAATTTTAATTACAGGATTTTCCTATCAATAGCCCTTCAGTGGTGCAGTACACATGAATAACTCACTGCCTCTCGAGACCTGAGCAGGTTGGATTAACAACAAAGACATTTCCTCTTGACTTTTCTTTTGAAAATAATTACTGGTCTTGAATCGAATCCAAGTCTCGAGGACCCCTGGTTCTGTCCTGCTTTCATGTGACTCCAGGCAGTTCATAACAAATGAATAAAGGAAGAAAGCAGCAGATGCACGACTAGAGGCCCGACCAGGCTACTGCAAGACAAGCCAGACATTTGAAGATCAGTCAAAGTAATGAAGCAGTGCCTATGAAGAAAACCTGAAATCTGCTGTACTGTGGTAGTGTACTGATTTCAGAAGAACACTGACCAGATAAAGGTCGACAGCATATATATTCCACAAACAGACACGCACAAAAAAATGACAGTTTTATCTTTTAAAATATATTTGTATACTATATATATATATTATATGAAACAAGTTTAAATATCTTACACAAGATATCGTCTAATATGAAAAATTATATATATATATATATATATATATATATATATATATAATCTTCTAATATTAATAATATATACTACAGACCACAAGTTTGGAAACATTACTATTTTTAATGTTTTTGAAAGAAGTTTCTTCTGCTCATCATCATAAATTATCATTTATTTCTGTGATGCAAAGCTGAATTTTTAGGATCTTTATCACATGATACTTTAGAAACATTCTAATATGATGATTCATTATCAAAGTTGGAAACAGTTCTGCTGCTTAATATTTTTTCAGAACATGTGATACTTTTTTAGGATACTTTGATGAATAAAAAGTAAAAAGAAAAAAAGAAGAAAAAAGAAGAAGCTATGTTTTTAAAATATACATATTTTGTAATAACAATATACACTACTGGTCAGTAATTTGGGGTCAGTAATTTTTTTTTCTTTCTTTTTTTTTTTTTATAAAAAAAGCAAAGATGTGTTAAATTGATAAAAAGGGATAGTAAAGAAAATATATTATTAGAATTTTTATTTTATTTTGAATAAATGCAGTTATTTTTAACCATTTAATCATCAAATATATTAGACAGCAGAACTGTTTCCAACACTCATAATAAATCAGAATATTAGAATGATTTCTAAATGATCATGTGATAGACTGGATGTTACATGTGACACTGAAGGCTGGAGTAATGATGCTGAAAATTCAGCTTTGCATCACAGGAATAAATTATTTTTTTAAAGTATATTCAAATAGAAAAATATTATTTTAAGTTGTAATAATATTTCACAATATTACTGTTTTTCTGTATGTTTGATCAAATAAATGCAGGCTTAATGAGCAGAAGAAAGTTCTTTCAAAAACATTAAAAATAGTAATTTTCCAAACTTTTGGTCTGTACTGTTTATATATAATCATACGGTATATATTTACAATTTAATTTTATTATAATTGTTTTTTTTTGTTGTTGTTGTTGTTGCATTTTTGCTAAGTTTTATCAGTTGAATGATATCTCTCATAGTTTTGTACACATCAAATTAAAAATACAATCTACACAATCTAAGCATTAGTCATTTAGTCGTTCATCCAGTCATTGCTGCAATAGTAGATATGTTAGACCCAAACAATAAAAAATAAAATACAATCATAAAAACACAGTTACAGTGCACTCGTACTAACACACTGCTCTGTAGTCATGTACTTGCCTGTTCCCTTTTGCTAACCTCATTATTCTGATGCTGCCTTGATGACAAGACCAGATGTGGATTAATAAACACTCTGAGGCCCTTTGAATGAACCCTGCGTTTTATTTTATGCAGTTCACTCATGAATACATCTTCAAGGCATAGATAGAAGCATTTCTTAAAAACTGAGACCAGAAATAGAGTGCAGAGGCTGCTCATTGCATGTTTTGCATTAGAGATACTTCATATTTCATGTCTCTTTATCAGGATGATGGCTAGGCTTGTCTCGGTCCGCCAACCACACAGAGTTGAGCTAAAAATACATTTGTGTGCAACAGCCAGACCACAATACGCCCATTGCATGTGCTGAAATGATTTAGCATGGATTGACGTTGCCTGCAAATCGCATTTCTAAATCATACGATGTCTTGCAACTTTTCCATGTTTCTACTCCAAACTGCAAGGAAGATATACATTCTGAAAAGGAAGGATGACAGTAATTTTGACACAGAGTTATTTTATGTCTGTTGAATTCTGTGGTCGCACTGACACGCATTTCTTCTGATTAATGAGTTTTTATGTAAAGCGGTTCCAATCTGACCTGCTGGATAGAAGAAAAATGGTAATTAAATCATGCTAGGAAAATTCAAGTCTATTCATCATATCAGTAATTTAACCAGAGCGTTGGAAATATTCATAAAATTCTATTTTCAGATGCAGCAGGATATATAAAGTGTTTCATCTTCACAAGTTCACACTTTCAGGTGAAGCTGCCTTTGTTCCAGGGGATCCAATTCATTTATTAGCAACAGCAACTTGGATTATTACATGGAAAAAGTCTCCACTTAATGATTACTAGATTTGATGCATTGAAATAAATGTGATTCAATCCTGCTGGAATTTTAACTGAGATCAGGCCTATTATTAAAACAAGCCATACAGTTTATTTTACATCTAAGTTTGTTTTAATGTTTAATTTCAGATTTATAGATATATCTAGCCAAAAACAGTAAGTGTTTCTCTCTTTCTCTCTCTCGCCAATATTATTACTCGATTAATATTCCTTAATTACCTATTTAATTTGTATATACAGTTTAAAGGCCTCCGGTGAATGAAATTAGTTTCTTAATATCATCATCAACATATGGTTCATTTTTAACTGCACTAAATGGCTTTTTTCTTCTAAAAGTCCTATCAAAGTATAATAGATTCACACATTCACTTACACACACACACACATATAGTATAGAATATAAAGAATATTTTTTCTAGTAACAAATCACCCACAAGGTGACATTTTGTCCATTCTGGCCAATTTCATAAGAAAGCTGACTACAATTGTGGTTCTGCGGCATGCAGTCAATCTTTTATCAGTTTAGCCCACCAAACCAATAACTTTTACACCCGGACCCATGTCCCACAGCCACGGATCTCCAAAACATCCATCTTTCTATCCTCTTTTGCTATTTAGCACCTCTTTAACACTGTTTCTGCCCCATTTCAGACCGGTCTCCAAACACACACATAGCACAGAGCCGAGAGAACCTCACCAGCCCTGCCACGAAGCACACACTGCGCTCATGAACATCTGCTTGACAGCGCTGAGGCGGGTGGTGGGCTTCTCTGCAGTGACCGCCGGAGAATGGAATGCCATTGAGTCTTAACTGATTACAGCCAACAGGCCCAATGTCATGAGCCGCATCACGTCACCCAACACATATGGTGTAGGATTCTCATCCGCAACGACCATCGGCTATCGGGTGTCCATGGACGCCTTTTTTCATTCCTGGATAAAGCAGGCTGGTTTAGCAAAAGCTACATGTGTTCATGTGCTTATGGATGATCTAGTATATATAGACTGTGTCAAATCTGTATGGAAAATTATTCATAATTTCCACGGATGGCTCAGGTGGTTCAGCTCATATGTGTTTGGCATATTGGATGATAAAAAGATTATTAAGTCTCGCCTGCAAATGAGAAATTATGTATTCTGGAAGAAATAATGAGGCCAGTCTTTCTCATCGTAATTGCAAGCAGATTGGAAAGCCGTGGAAACTTTTCTCTTTTATAAATATAGATCCTAATTGCTGTTAATACACACCTGATGGGAAAAATTGGGAGAACTAAGCCTTTGGAACTTACTCAATAATATATCACTTCAAATCGTGGTTCGGTATTTTAAGCTACTTTTTTTTTACTGTATGTTTTTAAAGACTTGTATGGTCATTCATATGCATTCATTAGATCAAAAATACAGTAAAAACAGTAATATTCTGAAATATATTTTATGATTTTAAATAACTGTTTTCTATGTGAATGTATTAATAATATTCACATGTAATTTATTCCTGTGATCAAAGTTGAATCTTCAGTTTCACATGATTTTTCAGAAATCATATGATGGTTTGCTGCTCAAGAAACATTTCTTATTATTATCATCATCAATGTTGAAAGCAGCTGTACAGCTGTAAAAAAAAAAAAAAAAAAAAAAAAGCATGTTATGTGATTTGTTACATTTCTAACATTTGTAAAACTGCAGTTTTCCATCTCAAAAATCTATCTAAATTATGACCTGTGTTCTTGATGTCTAATGCAGAAACGTTAATTAATATGTTCATTACCTCAAGGTTAGATTATTGTAATGCTTTATTGGGTGGTTGTTCTGCACACTTAATAAACAAACTCCAGTTAGTCCAAAATACAGCAGCTAGAGGTCTTACTAGACTGCACTGGCTCCCTATCAAACATCTTATAGATTTTAAAATCTTGCTTATGACTTATAAAGCCCTGAATGGTTTAGTACCTCAGTATTTGAACAAGCTATTATTGAACTATAGACAATTTGATAATACCACAAATATCAAAACCTATTTAGCACCTAAACTGGAACTACCTACCTAACGTTATACAGGAGGCAGACACACTCTTGCAGTCTAAATCTATTTTAAAAACCCATCTCTTTAACGTGATTTACACATACCGTGGCCACCAGATCCAGTCTGTATCCAGATCAGAGCATCACTGCAGTCACCCGGATCCAGTACGTATCCAGAACAGATGGTGTATCAGCACCTAGAAAGGACCTCTACTGCCCAGAAAGACAGCGGAGACCAGGACAACTAGAGCCCCAGATACAGATCCCCCGTAAAGACCTTGTCTCAGACGACCACCAGGACAAGATCACAGGAAACAGATGATTCTTCTGCACAATCTGACTTTGCTGCAGCCTGGACTTGAACTACTGGTTTCGTCTGGTCAGAGGAGAACTGGTACCCCCGATTGAGCCTGGTTTCCATTATGTCACCGATGGAGTTTTGGGTCCTTGCCGCTGTTGCCTCTGGCTTGCTTAGTTGGGGACACCTAATTTTCCAGGGATTTCGTTGACTTGATTGCACAGATAGTATTTAAACTGAACTGAGCTGGATGATGACATCATTGATGAACTGCCTGTTTGAATTATTGACACACTATTTTCCTATTTAATGCTGTTCAGTTGCTTTGTTACAATGTATATTGTTAAAAGCACTATATAAATAAAGGTAACTTGACTTGATACTTTTTTTCAGGATGACTTGATAAAAGTTCAAAAAGAAAACAGCATTTTTCTGATATAGAAATCGTTTATAACAATGTTAAGGTCTTTACCTTTACTTTTGATCAATTTAATGCATCCTCACTGAATAAAAGTATGATTTTTTTTTTTTTTTACAAAACCTTGGTACATAAAGGGAGGAGATAGTCTTTTTGCATACTGGCTGAATCCGTTTCAATAATTTACAATCCAGTACTTAGAAATGACCTAGATATTTCACATTATCAGTCGTTCTTTTCCCAGACAAACGACTGAAAGTTTTGCAATTATGTAAATATGGAAGTGTGGAAAAGCAAATGACGGACAGATACACATTGGACTTCGTTCAAAAAGGCCTGTAAAAAAAAAAAAAAGAAACTGCAAATGGAAAAGGAAGCTAGCATTTTTTGGCAAAGAACAGGACAAGACCTTAGGTCACTCTCTCTCCGGGAAAGCAAGACTGGACACGTTTATGAGAAGGTCACGGGTGTTACCTCACAGCACCTTGTGCATGCTCATGTTCCTGTGCCCTGCATTTGAGTGGCTGCTCATTTCAGATTCATAAAAGTGAACCCTAGTTATCTGGGGTCAGCCAAGAAGCAAGTCGAACTCAGCAAAGCTGTTGGCATTTGCAGATGGTACAGCCCTGTGGCCAGCTGAAACAAATGCCTGCTTGATAACACATATATACACATTCTAAGACATTCTGGCATTTATAATCAAACCCACAAATCCACACACACAAAAGAATGGATTCACAATCATCTGTGGGAACACAAACACACGCACACACACGAAAAAGACCCCTGGAAGACTTCCGACTTGGCCTGCGCGGCAGCCAGAATGGTTTGCTGCAGAGAGCTGGTGTGTTGATACTTCATTGCATGCTTCAACGTGAGTAATACTTTTAATTATGGGTGTTCTGATTGTATGTAGTTTATTTCCTGGAGCTGATTCCAGATATTGGGTCATTCTCGCTGCGCAGAAGGCAAAATCTGTTCACAATTTAAATTCCTGAAGGAAGAAAATATATAACGATTTTTTATTTTTATTTTCGAAGTCATTAAATGTATGTGACATATATTTCAAAGCAGATGAACTTTGTTTAGCACTTGAAATGCAAGCTAAGAAAACTTAAAGCTAAGACAAACACACACACACATGGTACATATAGTTCCTGGTATTCTCTACATTTACTAAGAAAACCTTAGCTTAACCAGCTGGGGTTAAGATGGCTTAGGTCAAGGTCAAGGGTCAGATGAACTTAAGCAGAGGACAACAGAACCACAGTTCTAGCATTAATCACCCCGTCTGACCTCAAACCCCCAACTCTCTAACCAACTACATGACTCTCCCTCTCTCTGGGCCTCTGAGTTCCCCTGTCCTTGACCGTTTTCTTACTCAGCCCACAGTAGCCTGCTGCCCAGCCAGAGGAAACACAGGCCTGCATTGACATCCAGCATCTAGACCGCTGACTGTACCACAGTCGTCCACTTCCACCCCAGCAGTCCACATGCTGGCTCACTGCATCAATAGGCAAGCGGAGACTTATTGACAAGCCCTTGGCACCAGTGGGCCGGTCCACTATGGAGTGTGGATTTAAAATGACAGCATTAATGCGGCAACACTGTTCGTGACTGGGCAGCAGAGACTGAATTCTGACCTGCTGCACAGGCTAATCGGAACAGCTTTCAGGACTGCATCTGCAGAGCGGGAAGAAACAATTTCGGGGGATTCCGGGGAGGGGGACTAACATTAGTTTGTGTTGATGAGGCAACAGGGCAGGTGTTGCTCCATTCTGTTGCTCCACCTGCTGCTGTCCGTCAGCCCCGGAAATGCATGCTGCACATTCTAATGCTGTCACCCAAGCCAGAGTTTCCTTGCTTTGCTATCTCAAATATTATATACTTGCTTCCTATACAGAAAAACGATCCTCCCTGACCCACTATCCTCCGGGCCGGTATCAATCCCGGTAGGTTTATCTCTGGGCTGGACTGTTTGTTTTGGTAAAGCCACTGCACTCACGTGGTACTTCATGGGAAAGCGATTTCCCACAAACCCAACCTTGACAGTTCACGGCTGCCTTAGATGGGCGTCCCAGAGCCGGCTTCTGTCATCCGATACTCCATGCAGGAGATCTGGGGTTTTGGAAGTGCTCCATCAATGTAGCGAGAGGGCTCGTTAAATTAATGAAACACTCTATGATCAGCGCATTTTTTACAGTGCTGCAGAGCTGCATGCCAAGACCGGTTCATGCAGAGCCATGCTTCATCATCATCATGCTTGTATGAAATAAAAGAGCAGATTGAGCATCTACAACTTCAGTTTTGAACAACAATATCCTGACATCACAGTCAACATGAAATGCAGTTTGCAACTAATTTGACTTCTGTAACTGTAAGTGAAATGCATCAGACACCAAACTATGAAAATTAGATTATATTTATCACAAATTGACTGGATTGTGAAAAACAAAGGTGTTACATATCAGGTTTGGAGGGGAAGGGTTGAAAAATAAAAGGAATTCATGATGGCAGTTGAAAAAGGACTTTTTTTTTCTTTTTTTTCAGATGAGGAACATTTCATCATGTTTTGTTTATGTTTCAAATTGTGTGCACGAAGACAAAGAATATGCATCATGTATATCAATCCTGTTGTCCAGTTAAATAACTTTTAAATAACTAAATAATATTTATGTCATGTTTTACATAAAAT